>NC_054386.1:57038873-57368873 GCF_017654675.1 Xenopus laevis | reverse complement strand
AGCCTGGTCACACATAGCTCTAATCCACAGCAAAAGTACACTCAAGGGTGTGCTACATGTTATTAAGCATTTAAGTAAACAAGGCTATATACATTATATATATATTGACTTTTATGCAAAGTCTGTGTTGTAAAATTTAAAAATTGCCCAATAAAAAACATTGAAATTAGAAAATATGCTGGACTACTGACTCCATCAGTTGACATGATAGCTTAATATAATGGTGCATGGTTAGCATAACGATGGTCTATATCAAAATCCTGGTCTCTACAGCAGTCTCTTGAAACAAAGTAACAGAAGTCAGACATGCATGCTTCTTTCCACATCTGTTAATCAATATGGTTCTGTTTCTTTGTACCAACCAAGAAAGACAGTAGAAAGGGACAGGTATGACTATTATACTTATAATTTTATACTGGAATGTTGCTCAGAGTGACATTTTATTTTTATCAAGCAGGTTTTTCTTATTTTGAATTACATCCCCTTTAAGAAAAGCTCCTCCCAAAGGTTGATGAGACAACAGATTACGCCATACACTGTTTACTTGTCAAAGAGAAAGTGCAGTAGAGTGCTACAGCTGGTTTGGCATCGTAATTATATTAAACAACAAACAAACCACCAAAGATTTTAGAAAAGCAAATATAGCTCTCTGATGATTTGCAGGAAGTAAAAAGAAGATAAAGATACAACATGTAATATAAAGTGTAATGAACGCTCTTATTTAGCATGAAAATATATATGGAACCTATCAAAAAACATGTCAGTTATTCAGTTACTCTGTTATATTGCAGATCCTGATCCACAAACCAGAAATTATACAATAATTCTACTAGTGAACTGAAAGCAAACATGTAATTTTAATGATCTGACACTCCATGTCTAAACCATATAATTAGTGGTAGATTGTTTGCCCACTTCAGATTCATGAGACATGTAAATGGCCATGAGTCACTGGGGATTGGTACTCAGTGATAAAGGGTAAAATGATGAGCTCGGTGGCCTTGTTCCTCAATTTAATGCATAAACAGCAAAGAAATAATGGCACTCTGCAAAGAATGGGGGGGGGGAGGAACAAACTTTTCCAATGAACTTTGGAAATAGAGGCACATTGGGAGTGAGGAAGTATAAAAGTTTTTGAACCACAGTTAGCCATTAAGAGGGACCCTACCCTAGCAACCTGAGAACAGATTAAATGTAAACTGTTTCAAAACGTGTTAAAAGGCAAAGAAAATGAAATATAAATGGCAAAAGTGAACTTCCCCTTTGAATTTTTTAGGAAAAAGTAAAAAGCCTGCCATTCTCAGGCAGTGGAACAGGGGGAAGAAACACTGGGAATATCCATGTGCTGTGGGTTTGTCACTGGTGAATTAGACAGTGTTCTAATTCCCACCCCACACAATTCCCATCAAATTAAAAATACCAGTATGTCTCAGCTCGTGTGAACAAATAATAGCCCCCCAGTTTTTTGGGCTGGAATGTCTCTCCCAGTGCGGATGCAGCTTCATATGCCTTAAAACACACACCCTGCTTTTTTCTAGAAAAGAAAGACCAGTGAACACTACAGGGGGAGAAGAGCAAAGTGCACATTCTTTCTTCCATCCTCCTATCATCCTCGCTGCCATCCCAGCTCATAAGATGAAGGACATTACTATGTTGCATCCAGTGCTAGGGGTGACTTAAAACAGGGGAATAACCTGGTCGGATGTCTGATGAAAATGATAGGAAATATAAAAATGATGTTTCTTTGTAGGTCCTCTCCTGCACTTGCCTATTTGCCCACATCAAGCACTAGGTGGCCCAGTTATGCAGCCCTCCAGATGTTTTTGCACTACAACTCCCATCACCCTCCATGCTACTAACGCATCACATTTAAAGCATGATATTTTAGAAAAGGGCTTAATTTATTGTTTTTTTTAATAAGTTACAGTCCCTTTTTGTGCTTGTAAAAGAGACAAACTGTTGCCATAGTTTAAGCTTCAGGAGTTCTGTGTATATACTGTAAGCATACCAAAACTTGTAATATTGTGTATATCAGACTGCAGCCCAGTAAGCGCTTAATAGATTGAGGAAGAAGAGCTCATAAAACAGAAGATATATCAAGAAAACTACTTAACCCATAAAAATTTCCCAATTATTATGCCTTTCAGATTTATGGAGAAAAGAATGAAATTGAGCAAAGCCATTTATTCACTTAGTGGGACTGACTCCTGTACAGAGGACATGACCATGATGCTGCTAATAGTAAGCTAGTGAGGACATGAGAAAGCCGTGGGAAAGAAAAGATCGCTGAAGAAAACACATCGCTGACTGAGAGATAAAGCCCAGATCTTATATCTTGTGCCTGAATTCAGTCCATAAACAGATGCCTGCACAGCATTCTACTTACGTATCTCTTCAGCTTCTTCTCTGGGGGGGATTTAATGAGCCAGCCGGTGCACACTACGTCCCCCGAGCTCATTGTGCCCTGCTGGACAGAGAAAAAATAATCCAATGCACTATGCTCCTGCTCCTTCCTAATCCTGAGAGTGGCTGTGTATGACTGAGCTTGCCTCTGTTCTATCACAAGAAGGAAGTCAAGAAGACATTTATCAGTGACACAGCCAGTTCCCCTCCCCAGGCACGTGATCGGGACAAGCTGCCTCATAAACACAATACTGCAAATGCATTGCTGCCCCTGCCTTGTACAGCAGATTGGAGCCCCCAAGTGTCAGGTGAGGGGGTACAATTGCACTTTTGCCAGCTGGATGGGGGTGACAGCTAATCAAAAGCATGGAAGGGAGAGACATGCAAGATAGAGTGGCATGTTTAAAGCAAAAGATTTAATTAAAAAGGTGTCATTTTTGTCTTAGAAAGTTACAGTCCCTTTTTTGGTACTAGAAGAAGGGGATAAACCCATTGTTATATTTCACTGCCAATACTCTATTTCTGTCTTGGAAGCTCTAAAATAGTCATACAAATGAAGCTCCATAAGGACTATGGGTGGAATCAGTCAATATTACCGGTCTGGGGGGTTTTGTTTGCAAACAATGGGCTGCTTAAGGGGTGGCTACATTTAGGGGCAAGGCTAGGTTAACAAATGTAATTGAGGTAGCAGCATACAAGGGGGGTGGTATCCAAGATAACCTTATAACCTTTTCTGGAACAACTTGTGATGTACCAGACCTAAGGATTTCCATAGAAAATGGAACGGCAGCAATAAGAAGCCCAGCACAATCAGCAGCAGGACAAGAAAGTGGCTTAGAGGAAAGATTTTCATACCTTGTCTCTTCAGGAAGGCACTAGAATTCTAGACTGCGTCCATGAATACAAGTGTTCCTAATCCCTCAAGCTCCTGTACTGCACCCAGATGCAATCCGTTGCAACTCTCCTACTCGCATTGTGTAGGTTTGCCATTCATTTCAAGTAGCAGTAATGCCGTTCCACCTTTTACCATCCCTACTCCATTATCCCCCACATAATTGCATTCATCAGCTCATATCCTAAACTAACCCTTTCCTTTGTTTCCAGTGATTTTCCAGTTTGGGGAGCTATAAATGTGTAACGTACCTGAGCTTCCGCCCTTAAAAATGGCACCATATTCCTTTCCTCTCTTCATCAACAATAAATGCACCTACCACAGTGACACCATGCCATCTTCTTACTGTACACATTAACACCCCCAGCCAGAAATCATCAGCCCCACCCTATTAGGTGCCTCTCGTGGCATTAATTCTGAGTATGTAGCCTCATATCTGCCCAACTCTTTGTCACCCTCTTTGTCATCTTAACACCCTCTATGTCACCTAAACACCCTCTATGTCACTTAAATACCCTCTATGTCACTTATACACCTTCTATGTCACCTATGCACACTCTATGTCACCTAAACATCCTCTTTGTCACTTATACACCCTCTATGTCACTCATACGCCCTCTATGTCACTTATACACCCTCTATGTCAATTATACACCCTCTATGTCATCTTAGCACCCTCTATGTCACTTATACCCCCCATGTCACTAATACACTCTCTGTCACCTAAACCCCTCTTGTCACTTTTTTTAAACCCCTTTTATGTCAGCAGCAGATTGGTGGTCATTGGGTGTTGTCATCTACCAAATGGCTACCAACACTCTTTCATATACTAGCCCATATATTTAAGTGTTGCAGCACAGAACTGGTGGATCTCCTGCAAGCGGTGGGTATAAGCAATGATACTATGGAATCAATTGAAAAAGAAGTGTAGCTTTTCAGAATTAATTTTATATAGTGTTTTTTTCCCTCAAATATACGTATAAACTATATGTTTCTATATGTGGTCAGGGACAGTATAAAATTATTGTGCAAAAAAAAAATTATTTTAATTTAGAATTCAGAATTATTTTCTTTTCCTGCTTTTTTACAAAGTTAATTGCCTGATACTATATTTATGTAAGTTGCACTAGTTCCCTCCTAACAAAATAAAAAAATACAATTACAAAAAAAGTTTTGCTTTATTACTGTGGCAGTCCTCCGGCGGTGCTAGTGCTGATCAGCATCATTCACACATGTGCGGTAAATTTGGTGCGTACGTTGTGCCTTGCGTTCACATTTTCACGCATACGTTCATTTCGTAAATAGACGCTGGACCCCTCAATCCAGTGCGAGGTGATCGCCTTCTGATTGACACTGAGCGTTCTGATTAAGTTTCGGATTACTGGTTTTGACTATTGGCTTGTTCCTTACTTCCCCTTGGATTCTACTTGTCTGCTGCTGACTCCAGATTTGACCTGTGCCTGACTTTGTTTATGATTTTGTCTCTTCCCTTCTGATTCCCTCCCTCGGTTGTTAGTTAAGTGCCTACAAGTGTATAACAAACTTTTTGTTGTTCTCTGCACCTCAATAGGGCATTGAGTTCCCAGTGAGAGGCTTAGGGGAGGCTATTACTTGACGAACCAACTACTGAGGCCTGATACTGTGATTTTAAAGGGATCCTCAGCCCAGAACATATTTTGCATACACAAAGAATCTGCTCTTGTACTGCAACACTGGAGTGCAGGCTTCTTGTGTATAATATCAATAAAATATCAATAACAGATCAAAGAAGGGGATTTGAGAAAACTGTGATAGTTTAGGACAAAAGCTAAGAATACTTTATTCATCCAGCACATCATTAGTACTGTAAGTTATACAGGTGGTGCTGTTGTTACAAAAAGTATCTTTTCAAGATAGGATTGCTGTATACCTCAAAGATAAAAACCATTGAGGGGGGAAAAAAACACAAATAATATAGTGTAGTACTTATGAGTAAAATGTCCACAAATACTCTAAAAGTTGTTTTAAATGCTAAGTTCACACCCACATTTTTTGTTGCTTGCCACCTTAATACATATGCATTCTGTGGCATACAATCCCCTATAAACAAAGGGTATTGAAAAGAAGAAATTGCACCCGTGGTGTCTAGTTCCACAAGAGCCCAATCTGATATCCTAGTGAGTTTAGCAGGTGATCATACTTACAAGAAGTAAGTTAAAGAAAGGCTTTAAGATTGGTAGGTGTCCTGGTTCACTTATAATCTTCTTGTATCAAACTTTCTTCTTTAAAATTGCTTTAAAGGAAAACTATACCCCCAAAATGAATACTTAAGCAACAGATAGTTTATATCAAATTGAATGACATATTAAAGAATCTTACCAAACTGGAATATATATTTACATAAATATTGCCCTTTTACATCTCTTGCCTTGAACCACCATTTCGTGACTCTATCTGTGCTGCCTCAGAGATCACCTGACCAGAAAAACTACAACACTAAGGGGCACATTTACAAAGCTCGAGTGAAGGATTCGAATTAAAAAAACTTCGAATTTCTAAGTGTTTTTATGGCTACTTCGACCATCGAATGGGCTACTTCGACCTTCGACTACTACTTCGAATCGAACGATTCGAACTAAAAATCGTTCGACTATTCGACCATTCGATAATCGAAGTACTGTCTCTTTAAGAAAAACTTCGACCCCCTACTTCGGCAGCTAAAAGCTACCGAAGTCAATGTTAGCCTATGGGGAAGGTCCCCATAGGCTTGCCAGCGTTTTTTTGATCGAAGGATAATCCTTCGATCGTTCGATCGTAGGATTAGCGCTAAATCGTTCGACTTCGATATTCGAAGTCGAACGATTTTAGTTCCTAGTCGAATATCGAGGGTTAATTAACCCTCGATATTCGACCCTTAGTAAATCTGCCCCTAACTGTAACAGGAAGAAGTGAGGAAGCAAAAGGCAGAACTCTGGCTCATGTGACCTTACATGTGGTTTGTATGTGTGCACAGTGAATTGTACGATCTTAGGGGGCGGCCCATATTTTTTAAAATGGCAATTTTCTATTTATGATTACCCAATGGCACATACTACTAAAAAAGTATATTATTATGATAATGGTTCATTTACATGAAGCAGGGTTTTACACATGAGCTGTTTTACTCAGTATCTTTTAATAGAGACCTACATTGTTTGGGGGGTATAGTTTTCCTTTAAGAACATTGCAGCGCATCCGTCTGGTGATCCGAGTCTATTAGCATCTCTCTTGTATCAGCACACGTGTCTCGGGACTCCGGCTGCTGCTTCCACACTCCTCTTTCACCGCTGACATGTTTCACCGTCTGGCTTCTTCCAAAGAGCGATGTATTCTAATATACTAGCAGTGCATTTTTCCTTACATTTTGGAATCTCATTAAAAAAAAAAAAACTTAATGTAAAATGTAAAAATATGTATGTATGTAAACTACAAACGTTCTTAGAATAGCACTCTGTGCATTCATTTATTTTAAAGGTACATTTATAAATCAGACACCATGAAGCAAAAAACTCAGGTCTGCTCAGGGCTCCCATTAACAATTTGGAGGCTAATAAATGATTTAAAAATATATAATATATTTTAAAGGAGAAGGAAACCTACTGAAGCAGTTTATTGCCAATAGATTAGCCACAATAGGGCAAGCTATAACACTCTATTTTTGTATTTATGTGTTTTTATATTGATGCTCCTTGTCCGCCACCTTTTGATAATGATTAAGGAAATCATATTTGTAAATCTGTAATGTTGTTGAGACTAAATGACATTTGGAAGGCAAAATGTTTTAAATCTTTTTAGGTGGAACTCAAATTATCTGAAAACCTCTTGTGTATTAATGATTTTAATGACAGTGCATCCTAAAACATATAACTTAAAGGAACAGTAACACCCAAACATTAGTGATTTAAAGGATTGATAGCATAATGTACTGTTGCCCTGCACTGGTATATATATATATATATATATATATATATATATATTATATATATATATATATATATAAAGCAGTCATTCAAGCACAGGATACACAGAAGAAGAACATATAAATTCTGAAGAATCCCATTGTATACTACAGAGCTTATCTGTTGTGTATCCTGTGCCTTTTCTCCTTTTTGAACTTTGAATGGCTGCCCTCATGGCTACACGAGTAGCGTAGTGTTTCTGAAGCAAACACACCAGTTTTACCAGTGCAGAGCAATAGTAAATTATATTATCATTACTTTAAAAGACTTTCATTTTTTGGTATTCCTATACCTTTAAGTCTCTTGTCCAGTTTAAGTTGGACAAGAGCCCAGCCAGCAACAGGCAGAAGTTTATATACAGTATCTACCCAATCAGACATTTGTTTTTATCATATTATACCTGCAATAGATGGATCAAAGAGATTTATTGATTGATTGCTATGGGGCATATTTTCACAGGGATCAGTAAATTATCAACATGTTTTGTGCTTAGCAGTGTTACTGTGGTGTGCCTTTAATGTTTGTAAATTCTAAATCCAAACTCTAAATAAGCTCCAAATCCCATCATAGTGCCATCAGGTATTATCTGAGTACTGTTGTCAGTGATATCTTTTATTATCTTTTATTAGAATCTGTGTAAGGATCAAGTGAAAACTCAAACACACAAAAAATATTCTGCTGAAAGAATGTAATTTATTGTATGATATATACAGTACAGTAAATACACATTTTAAATAATCCTCATGAACATTGTTATTAATTTATTAAAACGTATTTTACCATTTCACCAATTCCGTCATAAATCTCATGAACTGGACTGTTACACATAAAGGCGCTCGTGGTGACCAATTTGTTCTTTGCATCCACATGAACTTCATTCACTTGCTTGTTGACATGTTTGCAGCCGAGCTCTTTAATGGCAGCTGCTGTGCCTGCATATGGCCACCTATAGAACAAACAAATGGAAGTTTAGGGACAATGGCAACATCTCATTTCTACTTAGAGAAAAAGTTTCCATTGTTACAATGTTCCTGTATTTCCAGTTTTAGGGACATAGGCAATGGGAATAAGGTCTTTGCAAGGAACTTATAAAATATGATTACACACTACACTGGGTATGTTATATTGAAATTGATATACAGGTTAATCTTTACTAAAGTAGTTGTCCTCTAATTCAAGAGTGCAATATAGCAAAAGCATAGGGCAAAATTGTGTTGCAATTTTTGCCATGTAACTACCTGGGATTTGGAATTTGTATGGAATGCCCCAGGTGTTATAATGGGTTTGTAGAAGTGTTTTTTTGGGGATCTTTAGGCAAAACACTGGCTTAATCTAGTTTAGTCTCTGATCTTGGGTATTTATTCAGCCAGTGATACCGTAACTGCTGATGATCCAGGTATGCAGTTCTCTCTCTATTCCAGATACACAAGTCCCTGAATGTCTGTTCAACATTGAGCAAATTTAGGAAGAAGTTTATTTTTTTAAAGACATTCATCCAAAATAGTTATGGTTTTATATTGAGTTTTAAGAGTGCTACCAAAGGCGGGACATACTTTTCACACTCAGTATCACAGCCAACAGTCAGTTCACATCCAGGAAATAGTTTTGCTGCCAATACGGGGGAGATACAGCATAAACCGATTGGTTTCTTGACTCCATGGAATCCTTTGATAATGGCTTCAACATCTTTTTCAACTGTACAGTCCTTTCCTTTCACAGCCCAGGTGGACAGGTTTTTGGCAACTCCAAAGCCACCTAAAAATAGTTGGAAAAATGATAAATAATCAAACCCCACATTGTTTAATGATTTCTACTATAATTTACTTTGTGTATAGACCCAGACAAATCTGTTACCTGGTATAATGACTGCGTCATATTCATTAACATCAAGCTCTTTGAGGTCTTTGATGTTCCCTCTTGCGATCCGTGCGCTTTCCTCAAGCACATTGCGTGTCTCTTCTGTGGGCTGCCCTTTGGTGTGATTCACTACATGCATCTGCTCTTTGTTTGGAGCGAAAAATTGCTTTGTTAACCCAACAGCACAGAGTAATGCAAACTGGCAGGTTTATAAAGACTGAATACAGACATCTGTGCCTATTTCTATGTTCATGCTGTATCAGCAGAGAAGTAGCAGAAGGTATCTCATCTTACCTATGTCGGTATAGCTCAGAGCTGTTTGCAGCTGCTATTAACCCCCAAAATGGGGTTAGAAGGGCTCAGCCCAAAATCAGGTTATTTGTAACTGCAACCTATTAGGATGTGCTCAATAAACAGATCGGTTGCTATGAGTATCTGTACTGGAGCAATTTAATACAAATGTTAGAAATTAAAAAAATTGGGGAAATTTGCTTTCTAGATACTGGAATGCAAAAACTTCAGCTCAAGTTTATGACAAGGGGTCCAGGAGTACAGAGGCCTGAGATGTTCATAACTGATGTGCAATGTCAATTTGTTTGGATTCTTCTAAAAGAAATAGGGGTGCAGACCATGTGGTTGTTAGGAGGCCCATGCATATACAGGGTCTGCCGGAGCCCAGAATAATGTAAAAATGTATTATGTTTGAAACATTATGTATGTGAAACAGGTCTCTTGCTGAGGTTTTTGTGTTTCCAATCATTTCTAGATTTGCCATTGATTTTCCCCAAAGACAGGGACCTAAAAGGTTTTTACTGCATACACTGCTTTTCCTTAGCTACAAATATATATAATTGTGAGCTCTAGGGGTGAATCATTTTCAGATGGTGTGCAGGTTATGGAGCAAGAGTCCCAGACAAATACTTTACTTTACTCTGTAACAAATGTAGTCTGTGTCTTGTATCAGGTACACATCTCTATGGGACTTGTTAAAGTGAAACTGTAAATAATTAATACTGGCCAACACCTGACTAACTTATTGCAAATTGCTATTTGGCACTGGTACAATAATCCATAGTAAATAAAGACAACAAGCTGATTCAAAATAACTGTAACGGTTCATTGTCCCGATAAAAAACGCAACTGTTCCTTTAATAGTTAGTGGGTGCGGTTGTGCTACAAATTTGAACAATTACACTTGACTTCCAGGAAACAAATACAGAATTGCTGGATTATGTGCCAGGGACGCTAACTGGCAACAGTTATTAACTAAGAGGCTTTTGCAATAATTATGCCAATAAAAACACTGTAATAAAATGACTGTGATTGTTTTTAGGGTAGAACTGGCATGACAATATAAAGCTTTGGATGGGAGGCATCAAATAGTATTATAATATAAATTCATACTGTGTCTGACCATTGCATATGTAAAGAACAGCACTGCATTCATTAGTCTGGGACAGGGCATTTTAGGGATTATTATTATTATTAACATGTATTTATATAGCGCCAACATATTGTGTAGCACTGTAAGGGATAATAACTGCTCTTTTCAACAGGTCTGCTTACCCATATCAACCAATCAGATTTATGTTTCAAAGCTCTGGGTGCCTAGGCATGCTATAAAGCAATTCATATTGTCACATTATATCAGGGGTGCCCAAAAGGTTGATTGGATCTACCAGTAGACCTTTAGCTGGTGATCAGTAGATCTCAAGACACTGTCAACAAACAGCTTGCCTGTTTCATGCTTTTCTTCAGATATTTACTATGTTAAGGTTACATAAGTAATATATGTTTAAATATAACAATATACATTTTCTCATAAATCAATATTTAAGTAATATCTTCCATAGAACAGAATGCTAAAAAAAGGCTTTTATGGATGTAGAGAATAATGGAACAATATCACTAAAGGTAGACCCTGCACTGATGAAGTATGGGTACGCCTACATTAGACACAATGTACATATGCATAATTCAGTGCATGCTGTTTTAGTCTGAATGGCATGAACAAAATTGAAAGGTACGCACAGCCCCTAAAAAGAGGATTGGAACAGAATCACAAGATAAAGCACAGGCACCCAGTATTTAGCTTGTAAGGAAGGGACTATCTGTGCTTGAACGATATCTTAGCAGGGAGTAGTTAGTATACTAAATAAGGATAAAGATATAATAAAGTACACACAGCCAGTACAAATTAAGATCTTGGGGCATTGTATAACAGCAGTGCCTAACAGTAAGAAGGCTTAGTTTGTAAAGAACCTGTTACCTGAGCTCCAGCTCTGCTGAGATGAACATATACAGCTGCCGACTCATGAATCTCACTGCCATCATAAACCCCGCAGCCAGCAAGGATCACTGCCACCTTCTTAGCCATTACTTCATGGAGAGCTGCAAACACAAAGGTGCCTCTGCGGTAAGGAGCACAACAGTGCCGGAAGGAAACCTGTCTCAGCTCTTTATATACATGACAGGAGAGTCACGGAGGGGGGGACAATCCTCCTACAAGGAAGTCTACCTCTATTTCCTCACCTGGGTACCTGAGTAATTGCACACAATAGGCATTCCCTGTTAGATCAGTAATATAAACATTTCCTTGCAATGTGCTCTGTCTGTCTGCAATTTTCCCATAAAACAGCTCCTACATATTAGCATGGTTTCCATTTACTTTTAGTTTTCAATACAAACAGTAAACATGTTATTTCTGCCGGGAATTCTTTTTTTTGTTGTTGGTTATTTACATGGGAATTTTTGGTCAAGCTATTTTTAAACTGCTAATGTAATGCATTTTGTCTGGATAAACCTGATATTATGTAATGAATACCTTGATATAACAAATTAACCTAGTCTGACAATGAGGAGCGTAATGTAGTGATACTATGTTAAAACTGTTCTTCTAATAACATTAATAAAAAAAGACATTGTATATAAAGTCATTGTGCTAATTGTTTGCAGATGTTTGGGGAAGTCTGCAGAAATATGAAGAAAGCACCAGGTAGATGTGCAAATTAACTGTTCTTTTGCTTTGGCAAAGGTGTCAATAAAATGAAACAAAAAAGTGCTGCCAGCGCCATATTAAATGTATTGTAATTATTCCTGCCTAAAATGCAATTCTTATATAGTCTCAAGGCCTAATAGTTAATATTAAGTAAGGTTGAAAAAAGACACACGTCCATCGAGTTCAAACCTTTAGGTCTACATATAACCAACCTTACTGCTAGTTGATCCAGAGGAGGGCAAAAAAAAAACAGTTTGAAGCATTTCCAATTTCCAGCAGAGAAGGGAAAATTCCTTCCTGACTCCAAGAGGGCAATCGGACTAGTCCCTAGATCAACTTGTACTATAAGCTATTTTCCATAACCCTGTATTCCCTCACTTGCTAAAAAGCCATCCAAACCCTTTTTAAAGCTATCTAATGTATCAGCCTATACAACTGATTCAGGGAGAGAATTTCACATCTTCACAGCTCTCACTGTAAAAAAAAACCCTTCCGAATATTTAGCCAGAACCTCCTTTCTTCTAATCAGAATGGCTGCCCATTTGTCAGGTACTGGTAAATAAAGTATCTGAAAGATTATTCTTATATATTTATACATAGTTATCTTATCACCCCTCAAGCACCTCTTCTCCAGTGTGAACAGTCCCAACTTGTCCAGTCTTTCCTCATAGCTAAGATTTTCAATAACTTTTACCAACTTAGTTGCCCTTCTCTGGACCCTCTCTGATTAAATAATGTCCAGTTTGAGCACCGGAGACCAAAACTGTACGGGGTATTCTAGATGGGGCCTATCTACAAGGACTCCAAGGTCCTTTTCCATTATGGATTTGCCTAGTGCTGTATAAGTGGCTTGCATATTTTTACATCCAAGTTGAATCCCTTTACATTTATAGACATTAAGGGGCACATTTACTAAGGGTCAAATATCGAGGGTTAATTAACCCTCGATATTCGACCATCGAAGTAAAATCCTTTGACTTCGAACATTGAAATCAAAGTATTTACCACAAATACTTCTAAGGAAAAATCGTTTGAATGAACGATTAAATCCTTTGAATCGAACGATCCATCGATCGAAGGATTTTGCTTTGATCAAAAAAAGCTTAGAAAGCTTATGGGGAAGGTTTTATAACTTCGAATCCTTCACTCGAGCTTAGTAAATGTGCCCCTAAATCTCATTTGCCACTTAGTTGCCAAATTGCTAGTTTGTTCAGATCCTGCTGCAAGGATAACACATCCTGGATAGAATTAATTGGGCTGCATAGTTTTGTGTCATCTGCAAACACTTATACATTACTTGCAATACCCTCCCCTAAGTCATTAATGAACAAGTTAAATAAAAGAGGACTCAATACTAAGCCCTGAGGGAACCCCACTAAGAACCTTATTTCAAGTAGAAAATGTACCATTAACAACCACCTTCTGTACCCAATCATGTAGCCAGTTTCCTATCCATGTACAAACAACCCTTAGTTTAGAAAGCAGTCATCTGTGGGGCATTGTATCAAGCTCTTTGGCAAAATCCAATCACATGTACTGCTCCCCCACTGCCCAGCATCAAATTTGTCTGATATGACTTATCCTTCATAAAGCCATGCTGATTGCTGTTCTAATGCCATTCACCAGGACAACATTTTAAATGTGATCCCTTAACAAGCCTTCAAATAGTTTTCCCACCACGGATGTCAAATTTACTGGCCTATTATTGCCAGGCTGAGATTGTAATCCTTTTAAAATATTGGAATTACATCATCTTTCCTCCATTCCATAGGTACCATACCAGATGAACAAAAATCAGAGAAAATCAGAAATAGAGGCTGGTCTAAAACTGAACTAAGCTCTCTTGGTACCTGAGGGTGTATTCCATCCGACGCCTAGTTCACATTAATTTTAGTAAAGCTTTATGAACCCTGAATCAGTCACTGACTAGATTGAGCTGAGCCAACAGTGCAGGTAGGTCTTGGAACTCTGACTTCTCTATTGTATACACTAATGCTTTAATACATATTAAAATATTTTTCAAGTCCATGAAAACCATTGTGTAACCATTCACTGTGTAATGATGCGGCATCCCTTTATGCACAGCCATCATAACTAACTAATAAATAATTTTTTTGTTACTTAATGGTAATTAATGATATTTTTTGTTTATTGAGCCCTTGATTAATGCTGTACAAAGACTTTCCCTTACCTATACATGATTCCCCAAATAAATTTGGCCAACATGTTTATAATTTCAGAAATCCAGAGGATTATCTTTGAGTTTAATTTTGTGCAATTTAAATAAATTGTAACACATGTAGGGACATATAGGATTAATAGTCCCTATGTCTTTAATCCCTAATATTTTCCTTAGTGACTGCGCAGAAGCCCATGTACTTAATTTCCTTTATTTACAGGTCCTTGTTATTGGTTCTTAGAGATAGTGACCACCTCCTGTAACATTTCAATATAATGACTGCAAAAAGGTGGCTCTCCCTTTTTGACCTTCGTCTGCTAACTCAGCTGGATGTGTCCAGGAAGCTTGGAATTAACAAGGCTCAGTAAACCTGTTCTGCCCTAGAGGGACAATGAAGTAAAGTCTGTCAGGACTACCTGTCAGGGAGCCGGGATGCTCCCACCAGGGAGGTTGTCAGGATCGAGGAGGAAGCCCTCTTGAGGGAGCAAGTTCGCGGTGTCCAAAGGGTTAATCAAAAGAGTAGTCGAGATCCAGGCAAAAGTTCACAGGCAGGCAGATATCAGCAAAGTCCAAAGTTCAGGCAAAGGGTCAGAATATAAATCAGGAACAAGATATAGCAATAAAGCTTCACAGGAAACCCAGGATACTATAGGGAAAGTAGTCCTATACTTGGGCGCCATTCTGGCGTCTAGTTGGCGTTTTTATTTTGGCGCCATTGTGACGTCATTGACGCCCTTGCGCCGACGTCGGCGCGCTGACGTCATCGCGCCGGCGCCGCTACCCACGTGGCGGCCATGGGCGCCGCCATTTTGGAAGCGACGCCGGCAAGGAGGGACGCGCCGCCCGGAGCTCTTGGACCTGCTCCGGGCGGCGATCGTGACAGTACCCCCCCCTCACGGGGGGCCTCCGGACCACCAGGACTTGGCTTCTGGGGAAATTTGGAGTGGAACTCCCTCACCAGACGAGGAGCATGGACATCAGAGCATCCTTCCCAGGAGCATTCTTCAGGGCCGAAGCCTTTCCACTTGATGAGGTACTGAAGAGAGCCCCTGGAGATCCTGGAGTCAAGGATCTTCTCCACCTCATATTCTTGTTGGCCATCCACAGAGATAGTAGGAGGGGAAGGCTGGACCACGGAAAAGCGGTTGGAGGTGGCGGGTTTCACCAAGGAGACATGAAACACGTTGGGAATTCGCATCTCAGGGGGAAGCTGAAGTCTGACAGCCACAGGATTGATCACCTCCAAAATGGGAAATGGACCTACGAACCTCGGACCCAACTTAGGAGATGGTACCTTCAACCGAATGTTCCTGGAAGACAACCAGACTTTATCACCGACCTTGTAGGGAGGAGAGGGTCTACGTCTACGATCTGCAAACGACTTGTGAACCAGAGCACTCTTCTCCAGGTTTGACTTGGTTGCAGCCCAAATAGCAGACATGTGGGCTGCATGGTCATCAGCGGCCGGAACATCAGACAACACAAAGTCTTGTGGGAAGGCTAGAGGATGTAGACCATACACAGACATAAATGGGGACCTTCCAGTGGAAGCGTGGCAGGCATTGTTATGAGCAAATTCCGCCCACGGGAGGAGATCAGACCAATCATCTTGACAAAGGGAAACGTGGTTCCTCAAGAACTGTTCCAAGGCTTGGTTCACTCGCTCAGCCGCTCCATTAGTCTGGGGATGATAAACTGAGGAGAACTGAAGATTAATACCTAGATCTTTGCACAGGGAACGCCAGAATTTAGCCGTGAATTGAGACCCTCTGTCAGAAACGATCTCAGTTGGGAAGCCATGCAGGCGAAAAATGAACTGGATGAACAACTGTGACAACTCCACTGCAGATGGAAGCTTCCGTAGAGGGATGAAGTGGGCCATCTTGCTGAAGCGGTCAATGACAACCCAAATTACGGTGTTCCCACAGGAGGGAGGAAGTTCAACAATGAAGTCCATTGCCAAATGACGAGAGGGAACAGGCAACGGCTGTAGTAACCCACTGGGGCGAGAATGGCTGGACTTGGAAGTGGCACAAACAGTACAGGCAGAAACAAAGTCTTTGACATCTTTTCGGATAGTCGGCCACCAGACTAAACGTCGAAGGAGTTCAAGAGTCTTTTCTGGACCGGGATGTCCAGCTTGCTTGGAACAGTGAGTCTGTTGAAGAATGGGCAGACGTAACTCGGAGGGGACAAACGCCATCCCAATGGGGGTATCAGGAGGAGCAGAAGATTGACCAGCCAGGATTTGATCAGCGAATTGAGGGTACAAGGAAGCGATGATCTTGACAGGAGGAATAATAGGCTCTAGTCTTTCAGGAGTACGATCCACCGGAGTGAAACTTCGAGACAGAGCATCGGCCTTCCGATTCTTGGAGCCAGGGCGAAAAGTCAAGACGAAGTTAAATCGAGAGAAGAAGAGAGACCACCTTGCTTGTCTGGGATTCAGCCTCTTGAGAGATTGGATGAATTCAAGATTCTTATGATCTGTGTAGATCGTGACTGGGATCAAGGAACCTTCAAGGAGGTGACGCCACTCTTCTAAGGCAAGCTTAACCCGCCAGGAGTTCTCGATTTCCTACATCATAATTTTGCTCCGCAGGAGAGAACTTCTTAGAGAAATACCCACATGGATGCAGCTTCCCATCAGAGGGATGTCTTTGGGACAAGATAGCTCCGGCTCCAACTTCAGAAGCATCCACCTCGATGAAGAAAGGTAACTCTGGATCAGGATGGCGGAGAACCGAAGCAGAAGTGAAGGCATCCTTCAAGGATTGAAAAGCTTCAACAGCAGGTGGGGGCCAAGAGCTGGGTTTACCCCCTTTTCGGATGAGAGCAAGGATTGGAGCAATACGAGAAGAGAATCCCTTAATGAATTGCCGATAGTAGTTAGCAAAACCAATGAATCTCTGGATTGCCTTAGTACTTAGGGGTAGAGGCCACTCTTGGATTGCAGACACTTTCACAGGATCCATCTCGAAACCCTCTGGGGAGATGATATAGCCCAGAAAAGGGATCTTGGACACTTCAAACACACATTTCTCCAGTTTGGCAAAGAGAGAGTTCTTCCTCAAACGAGAGAGTACTTCCTTCACCTGAGAGCGATGGCTCGCAAGTTCCTTGGAGAAAATCAAGATGTCATCTAGGTACACGACCACAAATTTTCCCAAGAGATCCCGGAAAATGTCGTTCACGAATTCTTGAAAGACAGCGGGGGCATTGCAGAGACCAAAGGGCATTATGAGGTACTCGTAGTGCCCATCCCGAGTGTTGAATGCTGTCTTCCATTCGTCACCTTCCCGGATGCGGATAAGGTTATACGCCCCACGGAGATCCAACTTAGTGAAGATTTTAGCCCCCTTCAGTTGGTCAAAGAGTTCAGCAATCAGGGGCAAGGGATACCGGTTCTTAACGGTGATTTTATTAAGACCCCGGTAGTCAATGCAGGGACGTAGACCTCCATCCTTCTTTTCCACGAAGAAGAATCCAGCCCCGGCAGGAGAAGTAGAAGGGCGAATAAACCCCCGCTGGAGATTCTCTTGGATATATTGCTTCATGGCAGTGGTTTCCGCTGGAGAGAGAGGATAAGTACGACCTCTAGGGGGCATGGTTCCAGGCAGAAGATCGACAGGACAATCGTATTGTCGATGTGGAGGAAGGAATTCTGCAGACTTCTTACAGAATACATCAGAGAACTCCCTGTAAAAGGAGGGTAGAGTCTTCAGATCAGACATAGAGATATTCACCCTCTGGAGGGGTTCAGCAGGAAGACAATGCTTCTGGCAAAATGGGCTCCAACGGGAAATCTGTCCTGCGGACCAATCAATGGTGGGATTATGCAGGCGTAGCCAAGGGAGACCCAAAACGACTGGAACTGATGGACAGGAAATAATTAGGAACGAAAGTCTTTCTTTATGCAGCGTCCCAACCTGCACAGGCAATTCACCAGTCGTCATGGAGATAAATTCAGCCACCAGGGGTCTGTCGTCAATGGCAGTGACACGAAGCGGAGTGGACAATGGGAATAAGGGAACTTCCATGTGTTTGGCGAAAAGAGCATCCATGAAGTTCCCAGCAGCTCCAGAGTCAATGAAAGCGGAGCCGACAATGGTCTTAGTGGCTAGGCGAATCTGTAAAGGAAGGAGAAACCTGTGAGAGTTCTCTTGAGACTTCGGAGTAGTGCCCCCTACATGAGTTACCCTGGAAATACCTCGGGGAACAGAACTCGTGGGCTTCACCGGACAAGAGTTTGCAAAATGAGACTGTCCGCCACAATACAGACATAAGCCAGCCATTCGTCTTGTTCTTGTTCGGAGAGACGAGCCCTTCCAACTTGCATCGGTTCCTCCGGAGGAGAAGGAGAGGCTTGAGCAGCTGGAGTTTGCAAGAGAGGTCTCTGGAAGCGAGGTGCCAACACGGGTTGAAATCGTTTACAATGCTCCCTCTCTACTTGATGCTCTCTAAGACGAGTGTCCACCTTAATGGATAGTTCAATCAGGTCTTCCAGCAGATCAGGGAACTCCCTGGAGATAAGATCATCTTTAATGCGAATAGACAGACCTTGATAGAATACGGCCTTATAGGCATCGTCATTCCAGGAAGTCTCAGCCATCAAAGTTCTAAAGTCAATAGCATAGTCACTGACACTGCGGTTTCCCTGACGGAGTTGCAGAAGGCGAGAAGGAGCATTTGTGACCCGACCCGGGGCATCAAACACCGTACGAAACGCTTGAAGAAACGCCTTGGCATCAAAAGTCAGTGGAGAATTCTTCTCCCAAAGAGATGTTGCCCACTCAAGCGGTTTGCCCACCAAATGAGACATCACATACCCCACCTTGGAACGTTCATTGGGGAAGTGCGAGGGTTGAAATTCGAACTGGATCTGGCACTGTGTAGCGAAACCTCTGCAGGCCTGTTGGTCCCCACTGAAGCGAGGAGGAGGCAGAATACGAGGCTCACCAGACGAGAAACCTGTGCTAGACGAGACGTCCGCCATGGGAGGATTTGCAGCCACTTGGGAAGCAGGAGGCGCTGGAGGCACTCGGGAGAGAAGGGTATCGAGTGCCTGTCCTATGTGGTACTGCTGGGCTTCATATTCCTGCATGCGGGACGCCAGTCCGCGGAGCGCTCGTCCGACATCAGGCGTAGCTTCCTCAGTAGGATCCATGGCCCAAGTATAATGTCAGGGAGCCGGGATGCTCCCACCAGGGAGGTTGTCAGGATCGAGGAGGAAGCCCTCTTGAGGGAGCAAGTTCGCGGTGTCCAAAGGGTTAATCAAAAGAGTAGTCGAGATCCAGGCAAAAGTTCACAGGCAGGCAGATATCAGCAAAGTCCAAAGTCCAGGCAAAGGGTCAGAATATAAATCAGGAACAAGATATAGCAATAAAGCTTCACAGGAAACCCAGGATACTATAGGGAAAGTAGTCCTATACTTGGGCGCCATTCTGGCGTCTAGTTGGCGTTTTTATTTTGAATTTGGCGCCATTGTGACGTCATTGACGCCCTTGCGCCGACGTCGGCGCACTGACGTCATCGCGCCGGCGCCGCTACCCACGTGGCGGCCATGGGCGCCGCCATTTTGGAAGCGACGCCGGCAAGGAGGGACGCGCCGCCCGGAGCTCTTGGACCTGCTCCGGGCTGCGATCGTGACACTACCTATTTGTTATAGTAAGTTCTAGGAATGTAAAGAATGGCTAGAAATAGCAGGCAGTGCTTCAACAAGTGAAATTGCGATGGTTTCTTGAAAATTCAAAATAGTAAATCAATGTTCAGTCCTAATCTCACCCTAACTAGACTTCAGGCTTAGATCCTCATAGTCCAGTTTCACTGATGTTCCAAGAACAGAGTTCATTGTCCCTTAATATGTACCTGAGCTCAAAAGATAAGTTGCTTCTACAAGCCAGAGAGTTAGAGACCAGGTTCCCATCTTCCAACCATGAGCTTTACACTCTCTGGGAAGGAGCTATATAGCAATATTGTATGTTCTCTTTTACATCTATGGTTGTACCCTGTCCGGTTTTCCAAGTTAGGAAAACCGGGCATGATTTCCTATGATTGACGTGGCGATCACCGATCATCACGTCATAGCTTCGCCCAATACACCATGACTCGCCCCCACAACCTCATGCCTCTGCCCCCCTTACATTTCTGCTCCACCCCCTGTCCGGATTTCCACGGGACAGAAGGTGGCAACCATATTTACATCTCGCAGTGTGCTTCTAGGCATTAACTTTGGTATTAGCTTTAGCTGCTAGGTTTTAGCTTGCAGTAAGACTGTTGTAACACTGCCATCTGCTGGAGCCATGTGAGAAAGCTCAATGTAAAACATCTCATTTCATAGCTGAGCATCAATTTTTTATAGTATTTACACACTCAATGAGCTTTATGAATTTCATGGATCAAGGCTCCACTTAAAGGAACAGAAACATCAAAAACTGAAAGTGTATGAAAGCTATTAAAATATAATACACAAGAGCCATGAATATCCTGTAAATTATATCCTTATAAATGGTGATTTCATTTGTTATAATTGGAGCTTAGTTATGTAATTTCTGGAAATCTGTGGCAATTGAAAACTCCTGACTGGGGGACTGCTAGATACGTGTTTAGGAATACCTGTGTAGGATAAAAGGATCTACAGGGGCACTGTGTGATCAATACAATGTGGGATATGTTGGCTGCTGTATCCTCCCAGTGGGAAATCTCACTGCAATTTGATAAAGGGAGGTGATTATTTGAAGTTCAGGAAAGGGATGGGTATCTATAGTTATGATGAGGAATACACAGGCTGAAGAGGAGATCGTACTGGTACATCATATAAAGATATAGTTCACATATATTGCCCCCCTCTTACCAATAGCAATAGAGGTTATTTTCAGAAATAGCTACTAGGTCTGAATCATTGTTGGAGAACATAACAGGCATTTGCTGATCTGCTGGACCAGGATAACCTACTGATATTAATATAATTAACATATTGACATTGTAATGATTAAATATGGATATATCTCATATGAAATATGCAGATACATAATGCTAACTTTGCTAATATGGTTCACTTAAATTTTTACAGAAAATACATTCAATAAAAGCCTAATACTTACCAGGGTATATTTCCCCTATAAGAGATAGTGGGACTCATTTTTAAACACTGGGCTAATTTACACATGAGCAGTAACACATAGCAACCAACCAGTGATTAGCTTTTTTTCAGCCAGCTGCAGGTTGAACAGCAAATATTTGCCCATTGTTTATAAATAAGACCTACTGTATTTGCAGTGGGAGTTGTTAATGTAATTTCTTCCCAGCAGGGGAAAGAAGCAGCAGCAGAAAGAGACTCTGTCTGTGTTCCAGCCACAAGACCTGCCCCAATCAACATCAACTGATTCAGATTCCACTCTGAGCTTGGCAAGGCCAGTAGTGGGTATTTCGCCTTTCTTTATTTGTGTATGGTCAAAAGTAGATACAATTAGAGTCCACTGACTTGTAACCCCCTCTGTCAGAACAGTGATGGTTCAGAAATATGAACTTATAATTACACCAAACATGTAGAACTTTATCTCTAAGCATTAATAAAAATATATAATATACTCTGAGGGCCTAAAATATTTCCATGATCCATTTGCCTCTTATTAACAAAACTAAAACATTTTGTTTGAAGATGTCTTATCTATTGTTTGTGGACATTTTTCTTAACTGTAGCATAAAGTTGATAATCTGAAATAAAAAATATAGAAGAAATATCAATACTTTATATCTTATAATACTTAATTCTCTTGGCTATATCTGGAAATGAGTGCAATATTAAAGTAATATGTACTCTCCCTCTGCCTTTCTCAGGTCATGTTGGCTTCTTGGACCAGCAAAAACTAGTGGTAGTAAAGATCTCAGAGAAGACAGCTGTGAGGACTCACCATGTTGGTCTAGTGGGTCGGCGGGGATGACTGCCGCTAGTGATCCTTCTATTGCCATTCATGACGCTTTTACGCTTTGCGAGCGTCACAACATCATCAGCTTTGGGCTGGTAATCATTGCCCGTGCTTAGTATCTGGGTGAGAATGCTGTCTGTTTTGATTCCAGTTTTGATCCTGGCCTACCTGACTATTCTGTACTCTGCTAATCCTTGACCCTTGCCTGCCCGACTTTTCCTTGAATGCTGCCTGTACCGACCCTGGCCTGATTGACCTCGCTTGAACTCCTCCTGTACCAACCCCGGCCAGCCTCACTACATTTTTCTTCTACTCCTTGAACTGATGCCTTCTGTCCTAAAACTTGGAAAAGCACGTGCCCCTTTGCTCGTTCAGAACATCTGCTTTGCTCATCTCAAGGTAAGACCTGGCGGCATCTGAGTAGCTGAGGGCTCCTCCCGAGGCCAAAGGCGGCTGCTACATGCGGAAGATTAAGCCGTGACCAGGGAGCTTAGCACTTGTTCTGAATTTAGGGAGCCATACGTGACAACGCCCCAGACTGGAAGCTTGTGTGCTACAGATTGCATTGTGCCTATGATTACGTATCTCTAGATACGAAAAAGCGTTAGGACGTTTGATTTTGACCTATAGAATAAAGAACGATATTTTATCCAACTGGTGCGTCACAGGAATGCGTGCTCATTCAACTATTTCCTTACAGTTAAAATTACTGTGGAATTGTGGCAATTATAGGGCAGTTACTACAAACTTACTATATATTATGGGAATTTTATGCTATGAGGCACTTTGCTGATGCACGAAGGGTTATTCAGCATATCTGATTGTGGGCTATGGGGGAATCTCATTTGAGGTCATTTAGATAATGATATGCTACGTGATCACTGGGGCACCAAACAGGCACCTTGCACAATGTGTAATAGCTTATTGGTTGTGTGTCTGTGAAGGGCGTGAGACTATGCAGTGGCATTTAATGGAACATATTGGGATTTTAGCTTAGGGCTCCCCTTTATAACACTGTCCAGATTCCAGTTTGCTCAAAGGAGGCTAAAAGTTGTAATTTTGCTTCTACTGTCCTGTTTCACTCAGTAACATAGCAAAATCCTAACATTATAAAGTTATTGGTCTTTTTTTTCATCCTGATGCTTTACAAAGTAGTATGGCTTTAAAATTGTCATAGTTTATTAACATTTTAAAATATTTTTATACCAATCTGTTAGCGGCAGATTTACATAGGGTTGAATATTGAGGGTTAATTAACCCTCGATATTCAATTGCCGAATGTAATTCCTTCGACTTCGAATATTGAAGTCGAAGGATTTAGTGCAAATAGTTTGATCGAACGAAAAATCACTCGATCGAACGCTTAAATGCTTCGATTCGAAGGATTTTAATCCATCGATCGAACGATTTTTCTTCGACCAAAAAAACTTTAGAAAGCCTATGGGGACCTTCCCCATAGGCTAACATTGCACTTCGGTAGGTTTTAGGTGGCGAAGTAGGGGGTTGAAGTTTTTTTTAAAGAGACAGTACTTCGACTATCGAATGGTCGAATAATAGAACAATTTTTGTCGAAGTAGCCAATTCGATGGTCAAAGTAGCCAAAAAAAAACCTTCGAAATTCGCCGTTTTTTTAATTCTATTCCTTCCCTCGAGCTAAGTAAATGGGCCCCTTAGTGTCTTCTTGTCAGTTTCAAATATCTATGTTCATTATTTTTCCCTTTAAATTTATTTCTAATTACAGTGTTTACACTGCAAATAATTCATTCTACTATGTAAAATTTAATTCCTGAACCAACAAGTGTGTAGGCAGCCACCTCAGTCAATTTTGCCTGGTCATATTCTTTCAGAAAGAGCCAGTGCTGCACTATGGAACTGCTTTCTGACGGGCTATTATTTTTCCTACTCAATGTAACTGAAGGAGTCACAGTCGGACATATATTTTTACTATTGAGTGCTGTTCTTATATCTACCAGGGAGCTGTTGTCTGGTTACCTTCCCATTGTTCTGCTGATGGGCTGCTGAGGGGGGGGTTATCACTCCAACTTGCAGTGCAGCAGTAAAGAGTGGAAAAGTCATATGACTGGAGGCACCTGGGAAATGGACATCATGCCTAGCCCCATGTCAGATTTCAAAATTAAATATAAATTTCTGCTAACACCTCCTGAATTTAAGAAACTGCATCAAACTATTACACCGTTTTATAAATACATGTGATTTTACATGCTGTTTGACACACAGTTGAGAGAGAGACAAGCAGTTAAAGAGGGATGCATTAATACTTTGGCACACAGCAGTGTGAAATAAAATAAAAATGTACCCTAGTAACCAGTAGTAACAAATGTTGCACTGAATCCACAAGGCCTACTATGCATAGATTTTGCGCCAAGGCCCTGTAGTGTTCAACACTAATACATTATTAATAACCCAGCCAAATATATCCAATAGAACAACCTGCAGTATCTATCTAGATAATTTAGGAGACTTTAATCCATCCACCCCAGGCAAATCTCTGTACTACTTAAGCTGTTTTACAAATGTTATTGTTGCAGTGACATCAAACCAGCCAACATTCTGCTAGATCATGAAGACCATATAAAAATAGCTGACTTTGGTTTGGCAGTTAACAACATCTTCAGCAACAACACCACCAGAGGCCGAGATGGAAAACATGGTTATATGGCACCGGAGGTGAGAAACCCAGTTCCATACTCCAACACATGCACAGAAATAGCAATGGGTAAATGTTCAATGAGCTGTTCCTTCTGTTTAAGGGAGAACTAAACCCCCCTTTAGGCAAAAGTCCCCACTGGCCCCCCTCCCTGCCTCCCCCCTGCAAAGTGCTACAGCAGATTATGTGTTCCCTCTATGAATAATGACCTACACCTGCAGAAGAGCGCAGCAGAGTTCACGGGCGTTATGTTTGTTGCTTTGGTATTCTTCGTGAAGTGAGTAGTTTATTGGTGCATGCGCAGTTGGAGCAACCTTCCCATTCGTTACAACTGCACATGCGCTAAAAGTAACGGAGATTGCTGAAGGGAAGAAGCCACGAAAAATACTGAAGCAACGAAAATGGTGCCCGTAAGCTCTGGTGCGCTCTGCAGGTGTGGGTCAGTATTCCTAGAGGAGACACATAATCTGCTGTAGCCAGGCCCGGATTTGTGGCAAGGCCACATAGGCCCGGGCCTAGGGCGGCAACATTTTGGGGGCGGTTCCCCAGTGCATGACAGCGCGCTTACGCACACGCTGAGGAGGAGTTGTGCCCAGTAACTTTTCGCAACTAGGACCATGCAGCAGGGGAGGGGGCGTGCACGCGTGAGTGCCGGGACCATGCGGCCTCAGGGCACCGCGCCATGGAATCCGGCCCTGGCTGTAGCACTGTGCGGGGGGGGGCAGAAAGGGAGGCAAGCAGATAGGGCCAGTGGGGGAACTTTTGCCTAAAGGGGGGTTTAGTTCTCCTTTAATCCAAATGAAGGAGTACAATCAAGCAGCCAACTGGTGGTCACTGGGTGTTGTCATCTACCAAATGGCCACCTGCAATCTTCCATTTTACGATGGGCAATCAGTAGTCAATGATGAGCCCACATATTTCAGTTGTTGCAGCTCAGAACTGGTGGATCTCCTGCAAGCAGTTGGTATAAACGATGATACTGTGGAATCAATTGAAAAAGAAGTGTAGCTTAAAGTTTCTTTTCCGAACACATTTTATGTTGTTTTATTCTCAAATCTATGTATTGCTAAATTGTATAACCTTAACCATAAATGAAAAATCAATGTAGAGCTAAAGCAAATCGGGAAGTGGTCTCAGTAGTATAGGGCATGGCCAAAGATCTGGAATGTACAAATGGCATTAAAGGCCTCTGGTAGCACATGATAATGATATGATTTTATATTTTTAAACAACTTAATAAAGACCAACATCTACATCTTGGCATCACTGGAAAGATCAGGGAGCACCTTTCTATGGATCTGTCAACTGCGTTAAACTGGACAACTGCACATTAACACCACCTTTGATGTCCATGGAGGTGAGTATATGACCCAACCAAGCAATGGAAAACTGCAGCTTTACTGTCCAAACTATGCCAGAATGTAAACCATTGCACATGAACAACCAGTGATTACAGGTCACTTTTAGGTTTTTGCCCAGTCATTCAATGGAGAAAAGGTTCAGGTTACACAGCAGATAGCAGATAAGCTCTGTAGAACATAATGATGTTATCTGTTATCCACTATTTACCTGTGCCATATCATACCTCCCAACTGTCCTGTTTTCAGCGAGACAGTCCCTCTTTTGACAGCTTAGCCCGCAGTCATGGGTTTGTACTGGAAAGTCCCGATTTTCTCTGCACTGAACAGCAAAAAAACTATATAATGTTTATAACTTAATTGGCTTTTGGCAGAGAGCCCAGAACAGCCACGATGTTCAGATAAGATACTTTTTTGAGATAAGTAAATAAGTAATTGTAACAATATAAGATAACAGGTCCCTTGGGAGAAGTTAATACTCACAGCTTAAAGGGCAATTCACCTTCATTAGCAAAACTGTAATAACTGGAAAAAAAACACAGAAATTTATCTTTAAAGGAACAGTAACATCAACATTTTTTAACACTTAATCATCCTCAAATAGCTATAGTACTAGGTCAGGTTTACGCTATTTTTTTTTTTTTTAAATCTTGAGCTTGTATCTGACTTCCAAAGTACTCCATAGCAGAAAGGTGACGGCAGCTTGAATTCCTCTGCTATGCTGAGCTTAAAGGAATTGTTCAGTATAAAAATAAAAACTGGTTAAATAGATGGCTGTGCAATAAAACATGTTTCTAATATGGTTAGTTAGCCAAATATGTAATGTATAAAGACTGGAGTGACTGCATGTTTAACAGAACAGAAAACTACTTCCTGCTTTAAAGCTCACTTGGTTTCCACTGATTGGGTTTCGTATAAAAACAAGAACATGCATAGATTTCACTTTCATTCTTCTTTAACTTTTTAGTGTTTCTTATTTGTTCCATTCTCACCCCACCCACCCCATCTATATGTTACCCCTCCCAAATGTGACCAATACCCAGAATAAAGACACACACAAAGCAACTTGATGTTAAATCTGTGTAAGTCACAGTTTTATTGATAATAATTAGATAAACTGTGCTATTTGATCCAGAGGAAGGCAAAAAACTTCTGGCAAGCTTGGGACAATCTGCTTACTAGAGGGAAAAATTCCTTCCTGACCCCTTAACGGCGATCGGATTTGCTCCAAGCATCAATATGAAGCAGGGTGAGGGAAACAGAAGGGAATATGGCAGCATACACATGAGCGCCTTTAAGCTACAAGGTGAACACTACATTCCATTCTATTGGACCCCAGGCAGCCTGTAGACCCGGCTTCTACAGTCTTAGGGATGGAGTGGACAGGAATGCAGGGTCTACCGAGTGGCTTTAAGGTGCTCCTGTCTATGGAACCATATTTACGGTGAAAGAAGGGATACTGTGGTTAGAATTGCGATGGAGGGAATGGAAATAGAAGGCAATATGGCAGCATACACACGAGCACCTTTAAGCTCCAAGGTGAACACTGCATACCTCTCCATTCCATTGGACCCCAGGCAGCCTGCAGAACCCAGCTTCAGCAGTCTTGAGGGATGGAATGGAACGCAGGGTCTACTGAGCGGCTTAAGGGTGCTCTTGTCTATGAAACCATATTTTAGGTGTAAGGGGGGCAGCACTGGTGAAATTACGGTGGAGGGTATTGAAACAGAGGGGAATATGGCTACATATACATGGGAGCACATTTAAGTTACAAAGTAAACCCTGCATTCCTCGTCATTCCATTGGACCCCAGGCAGCCTGCAGACCCGGCTCCTGCAGTTTGAGGGATGGATTGAAAAGGAATGCAGGGTCTACCAAGTGGCCTAAGGGTGCTCCTGTCTATGGAACCATATTTTAGGTATAAGGGGGGAGCACCACTGGTGCACTCATGCTCTCCAAATCAGTGATCTTACAGATCCTCTCCTCCTTCCTGTAGATCCACTGTGAGCCCTAGAGAAATGTAAGAAACAAGAAGACATTACGGATTCCAGCAATTTCTGTTTAATCCCCAGTAATAATGAAAGTGACAATTTCTTCCCAAAACAATATGTATTTATTACCACTAGGGGAGCTGTTACATTGATCGTCATTGCAAAGCAAAAGCTTTTTGGTTCAATATAAGTGTTGGTGTTGAGGTGGGTAAGAAAAGACATGCTTTTAAGGCTTTCAAGTTAGCTGGGACAGCCGAATCATTTATAAGGTATAAGGAGGCCAATAAATCATGCAAAGAAGCTGTGTGCCAGCATGGTTTTATGCGTAATAGATCTTGCCAGACTAACTTAATTTCTTTTTATGAGAAGGTAAGCAGGGACCTTGATTCTCCATTTGATACAGTGCCACACAAAAGGTTACTGGTTAAATAAAGGAATGTTGGCCTGGAACATAGTATTTGTACCTGGATAGAGAACTGGCAAAAAGATAGACTACAAACAGTGGTGGTAAATGGAACATTTTCTAATTGGACAGTGTTGTTAGTGGAGTACCGCAGGTCCCTTGCTTTTCAACTTGTTTAGTAATGACCTGGAGGTGGGCATTGAAAGTACTGTTTTATTTTTGATTTTTGACTAAAAATTGTGCAGAACTATAGGTTCCATGCAGGATGCTGCCACTTTAAAGAGTGATTTGTCAAAGTTGTGAAACTGGGCAGCAAACTGGAAAATGAGGTTTTATGTTAATAATTGCAAGGTTATGCAATATAATATAAATTCAAGTTATACACTAAATGGAAGGATCTTAGGGTTTTTGTAGATAACAAGTTGTCTAATTATGGGCAGTGTCATTCTGTGGCTCTTAAAGCAAATTAAGTTCTGTCTTGCATAAAAAAGGGCATTAACTCAAGGGATGAAAACATAATTATGCCTCTTTATAGGTCCCTGGTGAGGCCTCATCTGGAGTATGCAGTGCAGTTTTGGACTCCAGTCCTTAAGAGGGATATAAATGAGCTGGAGAGAGTGCAGAGATGTGCAACTGAACTGGTTAGAGGTGTGAAAGACTTAAATGATGATGGTAGACTGTCAAGATTGGGGTTGTTTTCTCTGGAAAAAAAGGCACTTGCAAGGGGACATGATTACACTTTACAAGTACATTAGAGGACATTATAGACAAATAGCAGGGGACCTTTTTACCCATAAAGTGGATCACCGTACCAGAGGCCACCCCTTTAGACTAGAAGAAAAGAACTTTCATTTGAAGCAATGTAGGTGGTTCTTCACAGTCAGGACAGTAAGGTTGTGGAATGCACTGCTGGGTGATGTGATGGCTGATTCAGTTAATGCCTTTAAGAGTGGCTTGGATGATGTTTTGGTCAGACATAATATCAAAGGCTAATGTGATACTAAACTCTATAGTTAGTATAGCTATGGGTATATATAATTTATGTGAAAGTATGGAGGGGGGGTGTATGGATGCTGGGTTTTCATTTGGAGGGGTTGAACTTGATGGACTTTGTCTTTTTTCAACCAGATTTAACTATGTATACTATGTAACAATGCTCTCTACAGACTGAGCAAATAACATGGCAACTCTCACTAGCAAATTCTAACTCTAAATGGGAAATGTAACGCTCAGGGCAAACACTAAACGAAACCCCGTTAAATTTCTATTTAATGACATTTACACCTTTGTCAGCAGCCACTTTAGAGAACAGCCTTACCTGGCGATAGCCTTTTATGTAAATGCGGTCCTTCCTTGAACACAAGCCCATCTCCGACACCCCTGCAATATGAAATAGAGATTTGGGAAGGTTAGAGTTAATGTGGAGAGGTGCCATATGTATAGGGACAGCACATAGGAACAAGCACGTTTACTAATATGATTTATCTGCCATGATATTATACCCCTTTTATTGTGCTTCTATATAGAAAAGTATACAGTCCAGTTTATACTAGTGGGATAAAGTACATTGCTGGGGTGGGGACTGTACATTGAATTTTAGGGACAATAGTGGGTTGGGACCAACCGAGGGGGACAGCAGGGACAGACTAAAGATAAATCCCCCAACTCACAAAGGTGAGACTAAACAAGAACAGCTATAGCTACATCTATAATGAGCAGCATGGCAACTACTACAGCCAAGGGATAAGCTAACCTTACTGTTGCAAGCGCATATTATAGAGGGGGAAATACAGGACCAGTGTCAGGACTGCCAGACGTACCCGACCCAGAAGTATCCGACGGCGCTGTTGACATTCCCGGCGGTCACAGTGAAGATCCAAGATGGCGGCGCCCATGCTGAACACATGGCTGCAGCGTCGCTGTATGATGATGTCATCTCTGGTGCCGGGATCTCATCATAAAAGGGCGCCCAAAACACTGTGACGGCGCCCAAGAATAGGATTTGCTGCCATTAATCCTGGGTTCCTGTTTGTGTTTCCTGTATCCTGATTCCTGCTCCTGCCTTGGTTTTGACCCCCTGCCTGGATTCTTGTTATTTGATCCTGATCTGCCTGCCATTGAACTCTTGCCTGGACTTTGACCTTGATTCTGCTTAACCCTTTGGATACCGCGACCTTGCTCCCTCAAGAGGGCTTCCTCCTTGATCCAGACTACCTCCCTGGAGGGAGCTCCCGGCTCCCTGACATTATTCTTGGGCCATGGATCCCACTGAGGAAGCTCAGCCAGATTTCGCCAGGGCCTTTCGAGGTCTGCATACTCGCATGGAGGCGTACGAAGCTCGGCAAAATTATGACGGACGCACACTGGAGGCGATTTTGGAAAAGTTATCTATGCTGACGCCGACTACTCCAACGCCGACAACGCCCACGCTAGTTGCTGCCGACATGGCTACACAGTCCTCCACTTCTGGTCCACGTATTCCTGCACCGCCTCTCTACAGTGGCGACCCTCAAGCCTGTCGTGGTTTTGTGAATCAGTGCCAGATTCAGTTCGCCCTGCAACCTGCAGAATTTAACTCTGAGCGAGCAAAGGTTGGTTTCGTGATCACTCGTCTGGCAGGGAAAGCGCTCGAATGGGCATCTCCGCACTGGGAGAAGGAGTCTCCTTTAATTGATGATTCCAAAGCCTTCCTTCAAGAATTCCGGACTGTGTTCGATGCTCCCGGTCGGGTGGCGACCGCTGCTTCTCGTCTGTTCCAGATCCGCCAAGGAAATCGCAGTGTTGCAGAATATGCCATTGAATTCCGTACTCTCGCTGCAGAGACTTGTTGGAACAATGATGCCTATCATGCTGCCTTCTACAATGGTCTCTCTATCCGCCTCAAAGATGACCTGGTCTCTCGTGAATTACCCACGCAGGTTGAAGACCTCATTGCTTTGTCTGTCAAGGTGGACACCCGTCAGAGAGAACATCAAGCAGATAGGGACCGAGTCAAGAAATTTCAACCCGTGTTGGCTCCTCGCTTTCAAAGACCTCTATTACCTCCTACCCCCCAGCAGCCTTCTGTTATTCCTCCGGAGGAACCTATGCAAGTCGGAAGAGCTCGTCTCTCTGAACAGGAGAAACTCCGGAGACGTACGGCTGGACTTTGTCTCTACTGTGGGGGTCAATCTCACTTTGCCAACTCCTGTCCTGTGAAGCCTCAGAGTTCCTCTCTTCAAGGTAACCTTGGAAAGACTCATGTAGGGGGCGTTACTCCCAAGTGAAAAGAGAACTCTCACAGGTTTCTTCTGCCTTTACAGATCCGTCTGTCCACTAAGACCATTGTTGGCTCAGCTTTTATTGACTCTGGAGCTGCCGGAAATTTCATGGACGCTCTCTTTGCCAAGCATATGAATGTTCCCCTGTTTCCATTGACTCCTCCACTTCGAGTAACCGCCATTGATGACCGACCCCTTGAATCCGAGTTTATCTCTATGACGACTGGGGAATTGCCTGTGCAGGTTGGGACTTTAAACAAAGAAAAGTTATCGTTCCTGATTATTTCCTGTCCTTCTGTTCCAGTCGTCTTGGGGCTTCCCTGGTTACGCCTGCATAACCCTATCATTGATTGGTCCTCGGGGCAGGTTTCCCGTTGGAGTCCATACTGCCAACAGCATTGCCTTCCTGCTGAACCCATCCAGAGGGTGAATATTTCTACGTCAGATTTGAAGACGCTTCCCTCCTTCTACAAGGAATTCTCTGATGTCGTCTGTAAAAAGTCTGCAGAATTTCTCCCTCCTCGTCACTACGATTGTCCAGTTGATCTCCTGCCCGGAACCATGCCTCCTAGAGGTCGCACTTATCCTCTCTCCCCAGCAGAGACCGCTGCCATGAAGGAATATATCCAAGAAAATCTCCAGCGGGGGTATTTTCGCCCTTCTACTTCTCCTGCAGGGGCTGGATTCTTCTTCGTGGAGAAGAAGGATGGAGGCCTACGTCCTTGTATTGACTACCGGGGTCTTAATAAAATCACCGTTAAGAACCGGTATCCCTTGCCTCTGATCGCAGAACTTTTTGACCAACTGAAGGGGGCTAAAATCTTCACTAAGTTGGATCTCCGTGGGGCGTATAACCTCATCCGCATCCGTGAAGGTGACGAATGGAAGACAGCATTCAACACTCGTGATGGGCACTATGAGTACCTCGTAATGCCCTTTGGTCTCTGCAATGCCCCCGCTGTCTTTCAAGAATTCGTGAACGACATTTTCCGGGATCTCTTGGGAAAGTTTGTGGTCGTGTACCTAGATGACATCCTGATTTTCTCCAAGGACCTTGCAAGCCATCGCTCCCAGGTGAAGGAAGTACTCTCTCGTTTGAGGAAGAACTCTCTCTTTGCCAAACTGGAGAAATGTTTGTTTGAAGTGTCCAAGATTCCTTTTCTGGGCTATATCATCTCCCCAGAGGGTTTCGAGATGGATCCTGTGAAAGTGTCTGCAATCCAAGAGTGGCCCCTACCGCTGAGCACTAAGGCAATCCAGAGATTCATTGGTTTTGCCAATTACTACCGGCAATTCATTAAGGGGTTCTCTTCTCGCATTGCTCCTATCCTGGCCCTCATCCGAAAAGGGGGTAAACCCAGCTTGTGGCCCCCGTCTGCTATTGAAGCCTTTCAATCCCTGAAGGATGCCTTCACTTCCGCTTTGGTTCTCCGCCATCCTGATCCGGAGTTACCTTTCTTCATCGAGGTGGATGCTTCTGAAGTTGGAGCTGGAGCTATCTTGTCCCAAAGACATCGCTCTGATGGAAAGTTGCACCCATGTGCATATTTCTCTAAGAAGTTCTCTCCTGCCGAACATAATTATGATGTAGGAAATCGAGAACTCCTGGCTGTCAAGCTTGCCTTAGAAGAGTGGCGTCACCTCCTTGAAGGTTCCTTGATCCCAGTCACGATCTACACAGATCATTCAATCTCTCAAGAGGCTGAATCCCAGACAAGCAAGGTGGGCTCTCTTCTTCTCTCGATTTAACTTTGTCTTGACTTATCGCCCTGGCTCCAAGAATTGGAAAGCCGATGCTCTGTCTCGAAGTTTCACTCCGGTGGATCGTACTCCTGAAAGACAAGAGCCAATTATTCCTCCTGTCAAGATCATCGCTTCTTTATACCCTCAATTTGCTGATCAAATTCTGGCTGGTCAATCTTCTGCTCCTCCTGATACTCCCATCGGAATGGCATTCGTACCTCCTGAACTTCGTCTGCCTATCCTGCAACAGACTCATAGCTCCAAGCAAGCGGGACACCCTGGTCCTGCTAAGACTCTAGAACTTTTACGGCGTCTAGTCTGGTGGCCGACTATTCGTAAAGATGTCAAAGACTTTGTTGCTGCTTGTACCATTTGTGCCACTTCCAAGCCTAGCCATTCTCGCCCTAGCGGGTTACTACAGCCTTTGCCTGTCCCCTCTCGTCCTTGGACGCATTTGGCAATGGACTTCATAGTCGAACTTCCTCCCTCCAGTGGGAACACCGTGATCTGGGTCGTCATAGATCGTTTTAGCAAGATGGCCCACTTCATCCCTTTACGGAAGCTTCCATCTGCAGTGGAGTTGTCACAGTTGTTTATTCAATTCATTTTCCGCCCGCATGGCTTCCCGGCGGAGATTGTCTCTGACAGAGGTTCCCAGTTCACGGCGAAGTTTTGGCGTTCCTTATGCAAGGTCTTGGGTATTGCTCTCCAATTCTCCTCTGCCTATCATCCCCAAACGAATGGGGCAGCGGAGCGAGTGAATCAAGCCTTAGAACAATTCCTGAGAAATCATGTCTCCCTCTGCCAAGATGATTGGTCTGACCTTCTCCCGTGGGCGGAATTTGCTCATAACAACGCCTGTCATTCATCCACTGGAAGATCTCCATTCATGTCTGTGTATGGCCAACATCCTCAAGCCTTTCCGCAAGACTTTGTTTTGACTGATGTCCCAGCCGCTGATGACCATGCGGCCCATATGTCCGCTATTTGGGCTGCAACCAAGTCTAATTTGGAGAAGAGTGCTCTTGTGCACAAGACCTTCGCGGATCGGAGACGTAGGTCCTCTCCTCTCTTCAAGGTTGGTGATAAAGTTTGGCTTTCTTCCCGAAACATTCGTCTGAAGGTGCCATCTCCCAAGTTGGGTCCGAAGTTTGTGGGTCCATTTCCCATCTTGGAGATTATCAATCCTGTGGCTGTCAGACTTCAGCTTCCCCCTGAGATGCGAATCCCCAACGTGTTTCATGTCTCCTTGGTGAAACCCGCTACCTCCAACCGCTTTTCTATTGACCAGTCTCCCCCTCCTACTATCTCTGTGGATGGTCAACAAGAATATGAGGTGGAAAAGATCCTTGACTCCAGAATCTCCAGGGGTTCTCTTCAGTACCTCATCAAGTGGAAGGGCTTTGGCCCTGAAGAATGCTCCTGGGAAGGACACTCTGATGTTCATGCTCCTCGTCTTGTGAGGGATTTCCACGCCAGGTTTCCCCAAAAGCCTTGTCCTGGTGGTCCAGAGGCCCCCCGTGGGGGAGGGGGTACTGTCAGGACTGCCAGACGTTCCCGACCCAGAAGTATCCGACGGCGCTGTTTACATTCCCGGCGGTCACAGTGAAGATCCAAGATGGCGGCGCCCATGCTGAACACATGGCTGCAGCGTCGCTGTATGATGATGTCATCTCTGGTGCCGGGATCTCATCATAAAAGGGCGCCCAAAACACTGTGACGGCGCCCAAGAATAGGATTTGCTGCCATTAATCCTGGGTTCCTGTTTGTGTTTCCTGTATCCTGATTCCTGCTCCTGCCTTGGTTTTGACCCCCTGCCTGGACTCTTGTTATTTGATCCTGATCTGCCTGCCATTGAACTCTTGCCTGGACTTTGACCTTGATTCTGCTTAACCCTTTGGATACCGCGACCTTGCTCCCTCAAGAGGGCTTCCTCCTTGATCCAGACTACCTCCCTGGAGGGAGCTCCCGGCTCCCTGACAACCAGTACCTTTGTCCAGAGGATCCCAAAATCAGAAGATGTTATTAATCTCTGGCAGGGGGTCACTCAAGGTCTTCTTTCTTCTTTGTCTTCTCTCTTCTCTTTGCTTCTCTCTCTCTCTCTCTTATTCTTTTGCTGTCTCTCACAATCGCTTTCTCTCTCAAATCTCTCGGAATATTTATATTTGTGAGCAGGAGCAAAATGGGGGCTGTGGACCCTGACACTTCTAGAGCCCCAGATGTCCTAAATGGCAGTCAGCTCTTTATCCATCTACACTGTGATTAAAAATAGTATGCCAATGCATAAACTACAGATCCCATAATGCACTCACTATAAGGCTGTAATTGGAAGTGAGGGAGCCTGACTGCTGTTGCGTGTTCTATTTAGCTAATAAAAATGTTGGGCAATCAGGATGTAGGCTTTTATCACTGGCATGTGGAAAGGGCCTTCATCATCTCCCATGATGCACTATAAGGGTTGACCATAAGAGGTAGGTAGCATTTGTATTGCTTATAATGTCATGATCAGGGTGGGCTTGTAACAGCACTACAGATCCCATCATTCTCTATGAATACTTACCCCCTGCATGTACCTAGTGTGCCTTCTTCCCATAACCAGCTGTGTTCTGATCAGTGCCCCTGCACCCATAATGCCAGGAATCCTAAGGGCAGACATTTATTCTTCTGATTTGTGCTACTTGTCTTTCTACTTAAGCCTCTCTGAACTGTCACACACTCTAGTGCTGAGGCCACTGACTGTTGCTAGGATGAGTGCGACCGTTGGAGAATGACAGTTGGCAAATGACCATTGTCATTTACAGCAGAGGCAGATAAAATTGTCTAATGCTCCAAATGCAACAACAAGTAAACCAAACACCCATTGCCTTAGAACTATAAGTTTTTATTGTCTCACTCTCATTAGAGATGGCATATGGGGAGATTTAAGGCACTTTGACACCCACATGTGTTAGTTGATTGGGGGTCAGGGCTACCATCAGAAACCCATTTTCAGGTGATACCATGTATAAGTGTATCCCGGGGCCCACCGGGATTACTCTCAGGGCCCTGCCCCTGCAGTACCCCCCCCCCCCCAATGTTAGCAGCTGTCAGTGAGCTTTTGAGAGACACACATAGGTACAGAGGTTTTTCTGCTCACAATGAAAGCTGCAGGGGTCTGTTCTGAAGCACTCACTGAAGCACTTAGTTACTCATGTCCAGAGAGAGTCGCTGACTAAAGGTGGCCATACACTACTAGAGGTCGTCAAACCTGATATCAATTTGGCGGGGACCCGTTGGGAGTCCCCACACATGGGCAGATAAGCTGCCGAATCAGTCTAAAGGACCCATATCAGCAGCTTTAATCTGGCCGTGTTTGGCCACCTAAACTCAGAGTTGGAGAGCTGAAAAGCAGGAAGTTGGGTTCTGTTCTATTCTGTTCGACATCTAATCACTCCAGCCTTTATACATTACATTTTTGGCTAACTATATTGAAAACATTTTTTTATTTTGCACAGTCTATCTATTTACCCAGTGTTTTAATTTTACACTGAACTGTTCCTTTAATATATATGCTCACAATATTACCCCCAAAGCTGTCTGAAGGAAAAGAAACAAACATTTGAACTGCAGATGCTTAAAAAAAAATAAGCTTAGGTGCTTTAGGTCATCCATGTGAAGCTGACTTCTGGTTCAGCCCACAGAGGAATTCACCTTTTCACATTCTGTTATGAAGTACTTTGGAAGTCAGATTGAAGCTCAAGATTTAAAAAGAAAACCAAAGGGGAGAGTAATCCTGACTTATATAGATGTTTGGGGGGAATTAAGTGTTAAGATAACTTGGTGTTACTGGTCCTTTAAAAAGGTTTAGGGGCAATGAATAGATAGAAGTCCCTCTCATGACCATTATCCCATGTTCTATTACTTGACTGGGCGCTCCACATTTTCTGTCAGCTCATGAAACACCAAGGCAACAGTTTCTATACAATTTATTGTTCCCAAGTTGTCCATTACATTATTCTCCATTAAGGGAGACTTTCAGTGCATGGCAGAAAAGCAAACCGGTTTATGGTTAATGAATATAATATTATTATAGCTGTGTCAGTATGTCTTGCCTTTCATTTTTATCTTGCCATTGTTGCACCATAATTGTGCGAGAGTAATGGTAAAAAAAAACCCCAGCTCCAACAACAATATTGTAGCTGCATTTGGGTGTCTAAATATTGAATAGAGTCTACCTGAACTTAATTCACTGTGATCCCCCCTCACCCCACAGAAATTCAGAGGCAGTGATCCCTTCAATCCCTACAAACATCCAGCTACACAATGAACTGCCCAAAACCTGAGGTAGAGGTTGCAACCTGTACTAAACCTACAATACAAGTTGGCAACCCTGGGAATTTAGTTGCAAGTCCTGTCAAAAGTCCGCAGCCCGCCACTAGAACCCATTACCACTTTCCCGTGTTTTGAATTTGCCACTCAAGAATAGGTAAGCCGCAGTGGAGCGGTCACATGGTAGGATCACATGACCGTGACGTCACGTCCTTTTCTAGGATAGGAACTAGCCTCTACCCTGCGGTTACCTAGCAGCGCAACAAATTCGTCCAGCTTCCATTCGTCTCGCGGTATTTGCCACTAACCAACGCCGCGTTTACGGAAATCAACGAGCTATCCCGAAGCTGCTGTCCTCCCAAGTCGAGGGTTCGGCGCCTTTGTACTCCTTTGGACGCCACCTGTCGGTAGTTTATTGGCATTGCAGCCCATAAGTCGGTGGCTGCGGGAGGAGCTTGTGCGTTCGCCGCTTCACTCGTTGTCTGCGGAAGCCGAGACACCGGGGGGCCCCCCGGGGGGACAACAAAGGTAAATAAAGCTCTGCCCGGGCCTTTCCCTCAAATTTTACCTTAGACGAGGGCCAACCCACCTCTTCCCTCTATTACCCTTGTGCGTTAGTCATTGCACGCACTTTGCCTACCGTGCCTATAGGAAATCAGCCCGGCTTTGTCTTCCTTTGTGGTACCGCCGCTGCCGCCATCTTTAAATCTCCCCTCACTTTAGAGTGTTGTGCCCCAATACAGTTGTGTGAGTTGGTCCCATTGTTCTTGCTGTTGGGTTGGGCCTCACGCTGTCCCCAGGCTCGGCTGCTGCTCGCAGGCCTCAGGGAGCACCTCTGTGCTGTGTGTGTGCGTTTACTTCATTGCAATGAATGAGGCTGTACCACCAGTGCAGGAGAAAGAGGGGGTTAGTGTAATGTCTGGCTTTAAGCCCCATGACACCCCAACACGGCTCGATAAAACAATGTGTTAACCTTCCCTCTCATCTCAAAGCAAATCATTCAAGAATAGGTGTGCTCCCTTAGTGTAAAGCTGAATTGTATTTATTGTAAATGAGAAAGGCATGACATTTGGAGTGTACAGTACAGAAAGTATGCAGTATGCTTTTCTGGCACTATAATCAAAATCTGCAGTTCATTAACCCAATGGGTTTTGCCAGTGCCACCTGACTTCATTCCATACATACCTGAAGAAGTCAGACTGACACAACACGTTGTGAACCACCACCCCCGATAAGCGTGAAAGTCAAATGACTAACAAGATGCGTTGGGTTTACAAATATTGATTTTGACCATTGCCGCCTTTCTTATTTATATTAACTCTAATACCACTTTAAATCATGGTAGCATACAGTCCCTTGCTTTATTTGTCTTTGGATGACACCAAACTGACCCATGGCTGTACCAAATTATACCTAAGAAGGTTTGACTGCAATCTGTACCCTTCTTGATCACCTGTTTCTAACTCCATTATATACATCTTGAACTGTTTCATAGATTAAAAGTGTGAACCCTTTTTGCTGGTAAGTTCTTTTGTCTCAAACTCATTTTTACTCTGTATTATTAAAAGAATGGTAATGCCAAAAAGTGCTTTATAGGAATAATAATATAGGGTACTGTTAAACCTGCACTGTTAAAACTGGTGTGTTTGCTTCAGAAACTCTTCTATAGTTTATAAAAACAAGCTGCTGTGTAGCCATGGGGGCAGCCATTCAAGCACAGTATACACAGTAGATAACAGATAAGTTCAGAAGAATCGAATTGTATGCTACAGTGCTTATCTGTTTTTTGCTGTGTTTCCTGTGCCTTTTTCAGCTTTGAATGGCAGCCCCCATGGCTACCCAACAGCTTGTTTATACAAACTATTGTAGAGGACCTGAAGCAAACACACAACCTTTCCAGTGCGGCACAACAGAACATTATATTTTCTTTACTTTAGAACACTTTTATTTGTTGGTGTTGCTGTCCCTTTAACTTGCCGTATGCTTGAGGGAAATAAATACTTTTAATAGCCATTGTTAAAAATAAAATTTGATCCAGGATTTTAAAACATCTATCTGTCTTGCTACAAAGTCTATATTATCTCTCTGATCTTTTTGAAAGCAGTCCCAAGTAATCTTCTAGGGCACAACCTTCACAGAAGGTGTGACAAGTTTTTTTTATTTGGGTACTATTGCTGGCATTCTTAACTTATGGGACAGGGCCCAAAATTGGTCCCCGTTCTGTATAGGAGGGCCATTAAGATCCAGTAACGTAACTGGAGGGGGGCGGGCCCTGGTGTGGGCCCGCCCCCCTCCGAACCTGATTATTTTACATGAAATCGGCCGATGCGGCCAGGAAATCGGCAGTGCTCGAGCTGCCGGGGGGCCCTGAGGGGGTGCGGGTCCTGGCCCAATTGCACCCCCTGCTCCCCGGTAGTTCCGCCACTGTTAAGATCCCCCTGATCATATGGGCACACGAGCTTGCAGTTCTCTAGCTGCTGTTGAACTAAAGCTCCCAAAATACTGACAACTAAAGGCTTTTGAGGGGTTGGGGGGCAGGGAACTGTAGTTCAGGTTGGGTAAGTTTGGTACAAGAGAAATATGTCTCCATCCATATACTGGGCCGTATAATAAAAATTGTTGGGACGGACATGAATGGTTCACAGCAGAATTCATTGTCAAACTGAGTGAGGGTTAAAAAAGGGAAGTCACTACTTTGCTATACGCTTGGCCAAGCCTAATGATTGCAGAAAGAAAACCTCTGCATTGCTGGCTCCCCAGGCGGTTGGGGTGGGGGGAGGTTAGATGGTGATAGAAAAAGGCATGTGGCAAGGAAAATGTTGCACAAAGAAATCACACTCCTATAATAACTGTGAGATGATTGGTGTGCTATCGATTCTGCCTTGGGACGTGTTTGTCTGCTTACACCTTCCATCGCACCTTATACTAATTTCTTTCTCTGTAGCACTCGACCTAACCAGATCCCAGGCCTTTTTACATTTGGGCTGACTGCATTGGTGTAGGTCACCAGACTTAATTTTAGTAAGAATATATGCAAATGATTCGTAGCAACGTGCTATAGGTTATTTTTTTGTAGTCTGTACACTGCTGTAGACTATTGTACAGCACTGCAAAATATGTTGGTGCTTTATAAATAAATGATAATAATAAAAAGAGGTTTTACTATAAGTTTCAAAATACCCAAGTGCCCATGTCTTTTATTACATCCCCTCTGCTTATTTGGAAGTATTATAACGAATGTGCCGGCACTAATCAGCTACTGGCACAGAGTTGGGTGACATCTCTACTGCTTGACCTTTTCCAGAAAATGTATCAGAATTTGTTCTAGAAATGTGGGGTGTGTGACTTTTGTGTCAGAGCATTGTGGTTGTTCCCCTTTTTGTTTGCTTTGCACTACAGGGCAGGTATTGAAATACTTGTAACTTAGCTTAACGAAGGATGGGAATTTGGTATAATCAGACTTTTAATATAAGTGCCTTCTGCATAGGCTTCTAATGAAAAGTTCTACATCTACTAATGATAGTTCATACAAATTGAAGCAAAATTAGTGAGAACAAAACTGTCAACATTTTTAGTTAATCTTGAACAAACTGCCTAGGTTTGATTTGCTCTTTGACAATTATCATATTAAAAAAGAAATCTAGGTTCCATTTCATTGGACAACATTGTCAAGTGTCTGTTTTTATGCTAAAATCTACACTTTGTCCACAATAACGGGCAGATGCCAATGATGTTCCTGCCCACAGACACAGAACAGTATCAGCGATTTGTGATTTTAGCCTCAACCTGGTTAAACACTAGCAATCCACTCATTTTAAACTTTGACCAAATTAGCAGAACTTTACCCGATTTGTTACTGCTTGGGCCAAAAAGGTTAAATCCAATCATCTGGCTCATCAGGAAAGGAACAAGTCAAGGCGCCAATGTGGTTTTGTAACTCTCCCAACAGTTTTCTGGCAGATTTCCAGCCACATACACATGGGCCAATAAACTGCCAACTTGGTCTATAGAGGCAGAGCCATTAGCTTCAGGCCTGCCTTTGTATGGCAAACTTTAGTGTATCAGAAGCAAATTAACATTTTTCCCTGACAAACAAGTTCATTAAATGTTTTGTTAGGAGCACTTTTCTATATATTTGTTAAAATGTTATTGCCTTATTTTGTGCTATATCCAAAGTTTATTTACAGTGATTTTTTTTACTTGACATGGGGTTAAAAATCTCATCCATAAGTAACCAGATGCTCTATTAAAGGAACAGTAACGTCAAAAAATAAAAGTGTTTTAAACTAATGAAAATATAATGCAGTGTTGCCCTGCACTGGTAAAACTGCTGTGTTTGCTTAAGAAACACTACTATTGTTTATATAAATAAGCTGCTGTGTAGCAATGGGGGCAGCCATTCAAAGGAGAAAAAGCTCAAGTTACACAGCAGATAGCAGATAAGCTCTGTCTGTCTAATGGTGTTTTTTGTTATCCATTAGTTAACCTGTGCCATATAGCCGTTTTTCAATTTCCGCCATTGCTCCACCGCAGCTTGTTTATATGAACTATAGTAGTGTTTCTGAAGCAAACAGATCAGATTTACCAGTGCAGGGCAACAGTACATGATATTTTCATTACTTTAAAACACTTAAATTTTTTGGTGTTACTGTTCCTTTAATTTGTATTATTACTTGTTTAAACCATGACAGACGTGCTGCCGTCCCTGCCCAGGAGGGTGTTTAGTTAGCCTGCTAGACTTTGCTCACTGCTTTTGGGTGTGGATTTTGTGTGACAAAAATTTCCATTTCTTTGGAGAGCTCGCTGGATAATTCCCCTCTTTAACACACTGAACGCTGGCACGCCTACCCAGTCATTTCACAGAATGGGACTTTACTGCTTATTAAAGGGTAGGGATGCAACGAATCCAGGATTCGGTTCGGGATTTGGGTCGGATTTGGTCGAATCCTTCTGCCTGGCCGAACCAAATCCAGATCCTAATTTGCATATGCAAATTAGGGGCGGGGAGAGACATTGCGTGACTTTTTGTCACAAAACAAGGAAATAAAAAATGTTTTCCCCTTCCCACCCCTAATTTGTATATGCAAATTGGGATTTCGTTCAGTATTCGGGCGAATCTTTCACGAAGGATTCGGCCGAATCAAAAATAGTGGATTCGGTGCATCCCTATTAAAGGGGTTGTTCACCTTCAAAAACTTTTTCCAGTTCAGTTGCTTTCAGATTGTTCACCAAAAATAAAGACTATTTGCAATTACTTTCTGTTTTTCTGTTTTAGGTCGTTTTTATAATAGTGTAGTGTAAAGTACAATTTTTCACCTTTTAAAGCAGATCTGGGAGGGGAGGTCGCCAACTTTTTAACTGTTCTAAATTGATACATTTAGTTTAGTTTTTTTATCTTTGTCCCTGCTGAGCAGAATCCCTGAGCTTCATTAAAGGGGAAGAAAGTCTAAAATAGAAAAAGGCTACAAATGCTGTATTTTGTATACTAAACATAAACATGAACTTACTGCACCACAAGCCTAATCAAACAAATGATTTATGTTTTCAAAGTTGGTCACAGGGGGTCACCATCTTGTAACTTTGTTAAACATCTTTGCAAGACCAAGACTGTGCACATGCTCAGTGTGGTTTGGGCTGTTTAGGGATCGTCAAATAATATCTGCCAGAAGCCATTCAGCAATCAGAATATGCAGACTGCACTGGGTCCTGTGTTGTCATGTAATGTGTATTGTTGAATACAAACTTTCTCCCAACTCTGCAGAACCAGTGGCTGCAGCAAAATAATCCTCCAAATAGAAGCTGCGTTTATCTGTTTAAATCTGATCTTTGTCCCTACAGCTGGAGGTGGGAATAGTAAAGGCAAAATAAAGAAATATGTAAAGGCAAAAATAAATTAGGCGAGGGCTCCCACTGCTGTTCATAAGTTGATTGTTTCCCTGCAGAGCAGTTAGGGGACTGTCTGACAATTCCTATCTACAGCAGTAAAGGGAGAATTTCACTGCATTCAGTCAGGTTTCTTATAAAAATGGTATGCATTTTTTAATTAAAGTATATTGGAGATTTTTCATTAAAGAAATTAAAAATGGGAGGTTTTTTTTTTTACTTTACATGCCCTTTAAAGGACACCAATCATAACTAAAATCATTCACTAAGTAAATACACTATGCGAAAATTCAAGAAATACGATTTTTAAAACATTTAAAATTGGTTGTATAATGTAAATCATCAGCTCACTATACCTTCTGCAAAATCTCCCCTATCACCACTGCAGTTCTAGTTCTAGTTGAGTTCTTGGATTTCACTGCCTCCTCCTACCTATATCTTCACAGCCAACTGCAGCTCTGAAATCTCGCACATGCTCAATTGAATTTCCTTGGTTGCTTAGCAACCCTTCTAAGCTATTTTCAAATCAGCCAAACCTCTGTGTTAGCTGCTGTTCCGTAGTGCTGCCACCTGTCTGAAGGTTAGTGTGTGCCCTTCATTTGAATAATGACATCACCAGCAGGGGACAAGATAGGGAAATTTTGGGATACTTCTAGTGGAGGAGTTTACTAAAACTAGGCATTCTGGGTAGAATACTCAGGGCAATGCTACAATCTAAGCATGCTCGTGAACTCATTTGCATGTTAGTGTCACAGTATGGACTCCCTCAGTGAAAGAACCCAATTTGAACAATCTGAAAGCAACTAAACTGAAGAAAAAAAGTGTTTGGAAGGTGAACAGCCCCTTTAAGATATTTTATTCGCTAAGCAGTTTTATTTGTTCATTTTTTGTAAACTTAAAACAGGCAGACATGAGAATTGCCTGAAAGTTAGTTTCAAGACCTAATTCTTAGGTGAGAAACCACAGTTGCTTGGAGTGTCAATGCCGAGAAAGGTTGACATTTTGACAAGTAAAAGATGCGGTGGTCAAAGCACAAATTTTGGTTAATTTCAAATATTGAAATTAGAAAAAAAGACCTCTAGAAAAACATCAGGGCCCAAGCATTCCAGATTTTACAAGAATTTGGAGCACAGCAGTGCTTATAGTAATCAAAAATAGGTTTTTAATCCACTAGAAAAATATATTTATCCAAAATTAAAATGATTAGTTTGGAATTGTACATTTTTTCAGATAGAGTATCTAATGAACCGTTGTGTACACAATATCCTTGTACTAATTTCCAGTAAGGCATGAACACTAGCAAATATTGCATTTAGCATTTGAAGAGACTGCTGGAAACTGGTTTGCTATTAAATGCACTAACCCAGGTATTTTATTATCTTGCAGACATGGAGACAAAAAAGCTGATCACTGCAACAGACACCCAATATTCTGGAATTCTGCTCAATGCTTTAAATGACCAGCGTATTCAAGGGCTGTACTGCGATGTGACCGTCATTGTCGAAGACCGAAAATTTCGAGCTCACAGAAATATTCTTTCTGCTTGTAGCACTTATTTCCATCAGCTGTTTTCTGTTGCAGGACAAGTTGTGGAGCTGAATTTTGTCAAAGCTGACATATTTGCAGAAATTTTAAACTACATTTACAGCTCCAAAATTGTTCGTGTGAGATGTGACATGCTGGAAGAGCTGATAAAGTCAGGGAAGTTACTAGGAGTCCCATTTATAGCAGAACTTGGTATCCCTCTTTCTCAAGTAAAGAGCATATCGGGAGCTGGAGGTAAAGATGGTGGTACTGATGCACCATCAAACCCTGATCATAAAGCACCTGAACCACAAAAAAGCTCAGATAGTCCATTACCATGCACAGTCAAAATCAAAGCTGATGTGAAAACCGAGATGCCTGTAATCACAGAATCCTTTTCATTGTCCAGTGATGATTATAAGGACAAAAAGGCTTCTGGTTCCCAAGATCACAATTCAGAGAAGGAAGATGATGACGATGATGTAATATTTTGTTCAGAGATTGTGTCATCTAAACAGGCCCCCGCAGAGAGAAAGGAGGCTGCTCAAACCCAAATACCTCCTGATAATGAACAAGTACCAGAAGTAAAAAAAGTTACCCCTTCAAGTCAAGTTCAACTTACCCAGAATTCATTACCAACCAACCAACAATCATCAAAGAACACCTCATCAACAACACAGAAATTTACTCCACCTGTTAATGCAAATATAAGTAAGAATCCAACTCCAGCTGCAAATGGTTTTCTTAGTCCCACAGCTCAGAAGCAAGGGACTCCTAATGCTGTTCAGAATCAACATTCCCAAAACATTACCTCTGGTAACGCTTTACCACAACAAAAACCTGTGGTCAATTTCAGCTCACTAAAGCCTCAGCAAATAAGTGCTATAAAACCCAAAACAGAAGTAATTATCCATGGTAATGGCCTCTCTCCTCCAAGTTCCTCTGTCATCCCTTTGGGGCAGCAACCTGTCACACCAAAACACATTTCCTTTGATGGGGTACAGAAAAAGCAAGTTGTGACTTTTACTCAAGGATCTCCATCGAAACCTGGCGAATTCAAAATTAAGATAGCCGATGTTGTTTCAGGAAGCAGCCTGGATTCATTTAAAGACTCTGAGCCACGGCGCATTATTGACGGCAAAAAAATCATAACACTAGACACTGCTTCTGAAATTGAAGGTCTGTCAACCGGTTGCAAAGTTTATGCAAACATTGGCGAAGATACGTATGATATTGTCATTCCCATAAAGGAAGATCCTGAGGAAGGGGAGGCCAAACTAGATTTAGATGGATTACCAAACCGAAAGCGCATGAAGGTGAAGCATGATGATCACTATGAGCTGATAGTGGATGGTAGAGTATATTACATTTGTATCGTATGTAAACGATCTTACGTATGTCTGACCAGCTTACGGAGACATTTTAACGTCCATTCCTGGGAAAAAAAGTACCCGTGTCGTTACTGCGAGAGAGTTTTCCCTCTTGCAGAATATCGTACTAAGCATGAGATTCACCATACCGGTGAACGAAGATACCAGTGCTTGACTTGTGGAAGTTCTTTTATCAATTATCAGGTTATGGCTTCACATATAAGGTCCGTTCACAGTCTGGATCCATCAGGAGATTCAAAGCTTTACCGACTAAACCCCTGTAAAACCCTGCAAATCAGACAGTACGCGTATGTTAATAACTCAACTAATGGCACTGTTATTAATGATGGAGCAATTAACGTTCCTGTTATTACTGATGGTGGCATTAATGTTCCTGTTATTAATGATGGTGGAATTGTGTATGATATTGACCCAGATGAACCACAGCAACCTGCGTCTGAAGGAAACCACGCTAACTCTGCTACAAAGCCTGTCAACTGGGATAATATCTTCATCCAGCAGAGTAATCAGAATATGTTTAAACTGAATACATCTGAGGGTGGTACAGAGTTTGAGTTTGTAATACCAGAATCGTACTAGATCTGCAGATTGAACCTGCATAAAAATAGGAACATAGATGACTTTAAGGCAACTTGCCATCAGGATTTTTTTAAGCTAATCTTATGGTATTCTAATAACGACTAGTCCTTTTTGTAGTTGCATTATCTGTAGTTTTGACTGGCATGGGTGGGGGGGGGGAGCCATCTCATAAGCATTTACTTGAAGGACCAGTGGAGCTGATTATCAAGGAGTATTGGGTTCCATTTTACATCTGATCTTTGTTCCATTTGAAACATCTTCAGTTGTTTCAGAGTCTCTTTATTTTGTGACTTTGGGGGTTTTCCGCTGTGTTTAAATTAGAAACTCTTGCTCACTGTTTAGTTATTAAGCTTACACTTTAAAGCTAGCTCTGGTTTCTGATTGGACCTCTGTTCACTGCCAATAATAAGTCAGATTTTGTGCTAGGATCACATCATACAAGCTGAAACGGTTGTACTGCTAGAAGGGTCCAAAAACAGCAGTCTTCCAATCCTTTTTTGATGGTTTGTGTGCAGAAACATACATGTAATCCCAAAATATGGTTAAATTCATTTTGTAAGTACGGAAATTAGGTGAAGGAAGGGTACCAGATTATATTAGACATTAGGGGCACTTCTACTAAATGCTAGTTGCTGGGCTGCATTGGTTGCAAAGCAGTTACAATGACTGCATATATGATAACCGTAATTTATTACCCAACTGTAGGTATCCTTTTTAATAAATAAGATGCCTCTCCTGGTGTAGGCCCCTAAATCTCCACCTGGTTAGGGGAAATGGAATATTTATATCTAAACACACACAAATTGATCAGCATGGTCAGCAGCATATGAAAATGCAGTGGTTGATTTAAAAAAAAAAAAAAAAAAGGTAAAATATATAGCAGAAGGAAAGGGTCCCAAAGAAACTGTCACAAAAGTCTTGTGACAATGCCCAAGAGCTTTTATATCTGTAACACTTTTAAATTCTTGATTTGTATAATACAGAGCCATATTATACAACAACAAATTCTTATTAAATGTGTAGTGATTAGAAGGGTTGTCAGTTAACAACTTTTAGTTTGATTTGTAGGATCCATGATTCTCAAATATAACTATATGAACCCCTTAATTAGAGTGTAAAATTGAGTGTGGGGGGAAAAACAAATATGTAAGAAAGATAGCAAGAAAGAACCCGCAGTGTATGTTTAGACCCCATATGAATGTAACTTTTCTATCCAAAATCCTTTTAAATATTGTTTCCTCTGTAATCTGCTGCCTGATTATGTTTACCTTATTCAGTGACATATACTTGAAAGTTGTCCATAGTAGTAAGCTGTCAGCCTGAGCACCTCCATGGAAGTCCGTTTGGTTTTAAGGGTGTATACTGTGTGACTTTGCACCAGAAAATCACAAGTGATGGGATTGATGCCTGTATTTCAGTTCCAACACTTCTTTATTTTTAGTACACAAAGGAGTGGTGTAAGTCTTGTGAGTCCTTTTTAGAAAGGACTCACAAGCCCAGTCAGAAAGCATGGCTTGATTGCCAGAAAAACCCACATGGATACTAGGAAATGCACTTCTCCTCCAGAAAAAGTGACTACTATTTCCCTTATATATTTATTTTAGCATCAGTAAATGTATGTAAATGATCTGAACACTACCATCCCACTGAACAGAATGGTAAACGTGATACATTAGCCAAATGAATGGTTTACTTTTTCTTTTATAACAGGCAGATCCTTTTGGATCTGTTCTGATAGAAGGGATTTAATAGTGCAGTATTTTGTGAGGCAATGACCCAAGTCTTTATAACTATAACCTCTTTTAAACTTTTTAAGTTGGCTATTTTAACAAAACTGTAAGAAAATGTAAATCTGTTTCCAATGGCGAACTATTGCGAAAATTTAATATAAGCTTCCTCATACTGAAATAAGAAACTTTCTAAATACAATCAATTAAATATTCTGCATTGTTTCTCCACTATTCACTATATACTCAAGGTCTGTTTCTCTTCATTCTATCTTCATTCATGCAGGAGTTGGTGTCCGATATTCATTGACAGTTAGATCCAATATATCTTATAGGGAGGGGGCTCCTTTTGCTTAGAAGATGTATTAGAGCTCACTTTATCAAAATCCTGTCTCTCTACATGCAGAATTTGTACAAAAGGCAGTTATTTTGTTTGTACTGGAATCAGTTATTTGAGTGAGCTCTAAGACATCTACTAGGAAAGGAAGCCCCCTATAAGATATATTGGATCTATCTGTCAATGAATATCTGACACCCAACTGCTGCATGGAGACCGAATGAAGAGAAACAGATGCTGAAAGAGGGCTAGTGAACATAAACTCGATTATTTCAGAAATAATGCAGATTTTTTTTTTTTTTTTTGCGATAGTTCCCTTTTAATGTTTTAAACTATCTTTTATTGAGATTTATTGATGCAGTGGTTGTGCAACAGTTTATTTTTTTCAATTCATTCAAGTGCATTTTTTAGTTGCAGCTTTCTCACTGCAATCAGGTCCTAAATAACTGCATTTTTTTATCTGAGGCCCAAATAAACTTCAGCAGAAAACAAAGCCCTTCTTTAGGGGAAAAAAAGCTAAGACAAAATGACATAATGTACATTAATGTATTGCTGCTTTGGTCAGTAACGACTCAGTGTTTCCGATTTAGGTATGCTGAACATTTCAGTCTCAGTATTGTATGAAAATTACAGCCCAGTTGTTAAGCAAAATAACCAAAAAAAAAAGCTCTCTGTCTAAATGCTGTGGCTTGGGGTGTCACACAATGCCTTAAAGTCATTTAGAGTTAAAATGTGTGGGTACTACTGAAATGCAAAAATAGGAGGTTTAGGAGCATTACAAAGACTTCTTGGTTTTAACTGCAAGTAAAGTGGTTTTCTGGTTCCGAAACTTTTTTTTGTGCACTGGTAGGAATTAGATTTCCCAGAACCTGCGACAGTGTTCCTAGTAGTAGGCATTCCTAGTACTTATTGATGTAAATGATAGGAAAAGTAAACTGTTTCTATAAATAACAGGGATCATTGTGCTTAGTCTATTAGTGTAGGTTTATCGAGGAACCAGTTTCTCTCATGCTTTCTTTTAACAGAGACTGAGAGATGTGTTTTTAAGGTTTTTATCTATGTTTAGGTTATACCATTCTGGATACCAATCATTGTACAGAGGCAAAGCATAATAATCAATAGAAATAACCCTAGGCTCAACCATACTCATACATTTACAGTTTAAAATGGATTTCCCTTACTGTATGTAACAAAGTATTTTGATTAATTCATTATTCATTTTTTGGTCAATATTCAGCCAAAATATTGAATTCCTTATTCACCCAACCCAAAATGTATTTTGTGCATACCTATTAAGTGTAAAAGTAGAAGGTAGAGGTAAAGAAACTGCCGTAGAAGAGGAAAAGTAAAGAAATATGCCATATGTGTAAATCTGACATGGTCGTGTGTAATTGGGGGAGTTGGCTGAAGCACTGTATGTGTAGTTACTAGCTGGTCAGTCTTGGGTCATCTTTTATAATGTCCAAATAAAATCCATTACAGCAACACACAGACACTTTGAATAGTCAGCCTTTTAGGAAATATATAAATGTTCATATAAGGGTATCTTTTTAAATATACTGAATGTCCTAGATACCATGTCCTAATGGTAGCTTTTAAATATACTGTATGACCCGGACATAGTATTAGTTGGGGTTAAAATCTGGAAGATAAAAATATCTTAATATTCTCACAAGGAACTTGATAGCAAGACAAAACTTATAGTGACACTGAATCAGTTGATGGTGTAAGCAGCTAGCACTTGATTTGTGCGTTGGTAGGGGAACCCACAAGGGACAGCTGCTTTGCCATAATTTAGCTTTTCATTTATACATCTTTCCTGTAGTATTTCCATTCAAAGTGGTTGCTTTTAATGAGTTGTGTGTAACATTTTGACCTACTATACACTGTCTAAATATTTATACTAAATTGCAAGAAAATGGGAGAGCTGCAACAGTAACTCCGTTATCTATTGCTGTGCTGCCTTATACCATTTCCCTGGCAGACGGGGCATGTGCTGTGCTCAGAGGGGGCACTTGTTATCCAGAAATCAATTTTGGCCCTTAGTAATGGTTTGCACTATTGTGATAGACACAATACATGTTCTGAGGTCTTGGTTGCAATATTTGCTTTTAATGAAGTATAAACTTCTGTTCTACATAAGCCCAAATAATGGCAATTTGGATGAAAGTGGGCTCTGTATATTAGTATACGTGTCATGGGCTCCATATAGTGGGGCAGATTTACTAAAGGGCGAATCGGCAATCACTAGCGAAAATTCGCCAGAAATCCCATCCGCGGGGACATCACCAATTTACTAACAGGCGTAGACAACAATTCTCTAGCGATGCCAGGCGCATTTTCTCTCAGGCGAACAATCGTTACTCCACAAATCCACTAAAGTACTGAACGTTACCCCTTTCGCCAGTTTCCTTCACCACCTCAGACCAGGCAAATGAAGCTACATCCTCCTTAATGTTATGTCAGTGACATCATATCCTGTATGCCGGAAAATCATAAAAGTTCTAGAAAGAAAAAAAAACGCTGGTGTTTTTTCATATTTTAAAGTGGGATTGCCTTCACAAGTTCTAACTATTAAAGTTTTTTGTGTTAACATTTCTTTCCCAACCATTTGAAGGACATGCCATATTTGTTATAGGGTGGGCTCATGAGGCATTAGAGGATTTATTTTGTCTTTATTTTGCTTCCTTGGACATTTGTAATAAGTGGCCACTTCAAGCATTTGCACCAACATCTCTAATAAAGATGTCTATATGACATAAATGGACTCGCCCTATTTAAGAGTAGTTTTGCTAGGCAGAAATGATCGATAGCGAAAGTCTGCTATAAAATGCTCGAGCTGACGAATTAAAGCTAGCAAAACTTCACAAGCGTTTGGCTACAGAGACACAATTTCTCATTTTAGTAAATTAGTGTAGTGGTAGCGAATTTGTGCCTGGCGAAGTGGCACGAAGTGTGGTGGATCCTTTGCTGGTGAAAATTCGCCCTTTAGTGAACTTGTCCCAGTGAATTCAGTCCTGTCTTTGTGCAGCTGAAACATAAGCAAAAAGGACTTCCCTCAGGGAAGGTACAATAGTTACAGCAGACCCAGTGGCTTCTTATGGGCTCAGGATTTTTAAAGGGCCCCTCGCAGATATCCACTGATGTGCAGTAAACCGTATATGTGTGCAAAACCCATCATCTTTCCCAGGGCTTATGGGGCAACAGCAAATTGGTACCACCACTACACCACACCTCTACATTGACTGCAGAGTATATACCCTAAATAAACCTACATTATAAAATAATCCTTTTATTTACTTCTAGCAAAAAGCAGAGCTATATATTCAATGTACGTTCTGTGTATTAAGTATTCTTTCTAGAAGAGCTATGTACTTCTCCTTTACTTATTTGTCTTACCCTGTATGAAAAATGCATTGTATGTAAAGTGAATGGGGTTGCACAAATATAAATCTCTAATGCTCTGCACCCACCAGTGTTTGTGTGTGTGTGTGTGTGTTTGCCATGCTGTGCTGTCTCAGATGTTTCACTTACTGTCACCGCAACAACTGATTTCATTCTGCCCGGTGGAACTGCACCACCACTGAGCCCAATGAAAAGTGAGCAAGACCTGTTTTGTTCCTGCATTCAGCACTGATGCCCCTCCTGCTGGTACAAACTGCATGGAAGGATGAACATTTCCCACGTGGGAATGCACTTCAAATGATCCCTGGCTATCTAGCTGAAATGGTCCACTTCTGCTTTATTTGTATGAATAATGCTCTGTATATATTCTTGTACAGCTCTTTAACTCTCTCTCTGTTTTTTCTCAGATTTCTTTATATTTGCTTTTTCTACATGGTGTGCTACTTTTCATTATGGCTTGAGCCTTTAGACTTTGGAGCTTTCTATGATAATCCAATAAAGAGTTTTTTCAATCTGGACAAACCTTGTGAAATGGCATTTCTCCATACAGATTTCAGGTATTTTATTTTTTTTGTAACCCCCCCCCCCCCAATAATTATTGCCCAAATAATGGAAATTTGGACGAAAGTGGACCAGAAATCCCATTCGCAGGGACAGTGGCAATTAACTAACAGACGTAGACAACAATTCTCTAGCGAAAGAGACCGTCGCTAGTGCAGTTTCACATCCATGATGTGTCTGCACCCAGTCTATGTTGTTCCTGCAAGAGCAGAAATGACAAAATATGGATTATCACCAATGCTATACCTGCAGGTGCAGAAACATCACAGAACAGAGGTGAGTGGTGGGGCCGTTTCTTGGCCTACCTTTATTCACAGGCCAATAGCCAGTTCTGTTTATGACTGTATGGCTGGGGTTAATTAAAATCTTGAAAGCTTACTGTTTTTACATAAATCAACCATGACGTTACCAAAAAAACCACCTTTTTTGTGCCTGGAGTTTGCACGTTATTCTATTATGCAAGATTTCATTCATTGTATCCATAAGTTCCAGTGCAGTTGCCACGCCTGCACCTCTTGTTATGGATTATGGGAATTGTATCCAAGCAGCAGGCTGCATATTGCGACAACTGCAAAGAACCGTAGGTTAGGGGCTCATACAAGCACCCAAAACACATACTGACACATGTAAGCACTGAACACAGGTGGAATGCAATACGCGTTCTGAGCTTACATGCGTTCTGCATTTACATGCACCTGTGTCCATACAGAGCTATTTAAATGAATAGTGTGTGTTCCTTCCTGCGCTCCCATACAGCTATGTGCTTTAAAATGGAAAACGGGAGTGCAGGTTTGAGAGCTTATCATTACGAGTCCTTATTTAGGCAGCTACAAAATCAATAAGACCCTGCAAGATAAACATGCTGGGAAAACTTTAGGGTGATGGCACACTGGAAGATTAGTCTCCCAACGACTAATCTACCCAAACTGACTTCCCGCTGGCAAGAATACCAATCGCCTGCAGGGTGGTATACAATTCAATTTTGATTACCAAGGTTGTCGGAAGTTTCCTCATGAGGCAACTTCTGAAATCCGAAGCAATTTGTATTCTTGCTGGCAGGAAGACTTTTGGGGAGAGTAGTAGCAGTAGAGAAGATTCATCGCTGGGTGACTAATCTCACCATCTGCCACCACCGTTAAACCCAGTAGCCAAACATTGTAATACAGGCACAGGTCATTAGATCAGGGGGGATGTTTAGAGAAGATGCTCATTTTTCATTTGCAGACTTATTTCCCATAAAGTATTCACATAATGCATAACGTGAGTATGTGTGTGTACATATGTACATAATCATATTAAATTGGCAGCTTTGCTTTAGCTATTTGATACCCAATATAGCAAAAGTTATTTTGCTTTTCTACATTCTTGGGTTTGTCAGTGGTGTATTTAGGTCCACACACCAGACCTAAACTGGCCCCCTCAGCCTTTATTTGCTGCATATGCGTATGTACTTGCTGTACTTAGGATCCAGATACTCACTCCCTTTAATTCAGCTGCCAGATTTAGCCCTAAGTATCTAGAGGCAGGCTGCAGAGATTTTTATTTACCATACAGGCACCCATGGTCACCCACCTAAAGTTGCCATCCAAGTCACGAGCCCTTGAGTACCTATAGGGCAATGAAACATGGAGCTTCTGGTAGCAGCCAAGAAAACATCCTATAGACAATGGTGCATATGCAGTGTCTTATCAAAGCCAGTATTGTGTACTTTGTAGCCCTGACAAGTAGCTGCTACTAGTAATTCTGTGTGTCATTGCCATTATAGAAGATGCAGCCCTGAGGTTTGTACATATGACTGTTGGCATCATAATAGCAGCCATTAAACTAATATGTGTCAGTGGTAGATACAGAACCCCAGAATGTACTCAAGAAATACTTGACACTCCCATTACAGATGCACCCAAGCACGCACCTTCTCATTAATCAAGACCAGACACTAAAATTTACTGTTGGCTCCTTCTTACTAGAGTTGCACCATTTTTGAGTCATGAAGCCAAACATAAGGGATGAGTTGTAGATTTACTTTTAGTGCTAAGGGCCATCCTACTTATTTGTCAGATGTTTAGTCAATATGTAGTAAAGAGTCTAGAGGTAACTTTTTGAATTGAAATGTTTTAATCAGCTCTTCAGGGCACATATTATTGATGATGATGTCAACAACAGTCTCTAAAGTGGCTTTGGACTTCTACTAGCTCCTGGGCCCTGTTCATGGCTGGTACAGTAAATATATATATATATATATATTACTGTAAGAGATACAAGCAAACTGTTGGGCCACGCATGGAGTTATCTGATCTGGATGTCCGCATTGGGTTATAAAACAACTGTATGAAAAACAATATAAGAAAAAGTTACTTTTAATTCTTGTTCACAGTTTGGTAAATCTATTCCTATATATTGTTGCAGAATGCACTGGGTTTTTTTATTCTTCCTACACACCCCCACCCTGTTGCAGTAAAATAAATATTATTTGAAATAAATAACATTCAGTACAATACACCACAATGGATGGAGATGTTGAGTCACAGTGCTTATCTACAGAAGCCATATTGTTTTTGACAAGTCCGAAAGTCATAACACAGTTGGGAAGCACCAATGTTTCATAGAGGGTTAAGAGACCTGAAACTCGCTCGTTATTGAAGTAGATTAGCATGAAAGTCCCCTGAATTCCATATTCCCCCCCCCCCCCCAAAAAATAAAGACACTGACAAATGTTTTTCTCACACTAATTGGTGACTTGCATTGCTAAATCCTGTGTATGTTGTGTTTATGTGAGAAGGTACATCCTCTAGTATGTTTATAGGTTCTCCGTGCAAGCTCTTCTTTCACTTCCATTTTACTTCCTACTGTGCTGGTGTCAAAGGGAAAAATGGCCAAAGCTGACTAGGTGCCATCTTGGAGCAGGCAAGGAACGGTGGTACCGTGGCCTGGAAACAGGTGAGTCACACAACACATAACTAACAAAATGTTTAGCCTACAGTGGCTAGTAGCTATACTAACAGTGCATGTTTATTCTCATATAAAGGAAGAGTTTCTTACACTTTCAAGGCAAAGCTGCATAAGTGATTCCTTTGTTGCTGTATTTTTCTCCCAAGTATGCAGTATTTGAATGTGATGTCATTTCAGCTTTCATTTCTACCTCTCTGCTGTTTTTAATTTCCAAATCAAAAGGCGCAACCACCAAGAAACATTTGAGTATTTTACAAAGAAGCATTTCCATTGGAAATAATTAGAACTTTTTTTTTTTGTCTCCGTCGCTAATGAGAAAGATGCATCTGTCCCGTGTATCTTGCTGGAATTTGATGGTACTAAAATGCTGCAAAACAAAAGTTACCCATGTGGCTTAGCCCTCGCCATTAATACGCCAGCATAAAATGACAATATGCCCTAACTTCAGTTTGGCAAAGGTGATCATATCAGTGTTGATTTCTGCCCACGTCTTGTATATATTATCTTCATACAATCTCAGTTCAGTCGCAAGATTCCCAAATATGTATCATACAAACGTACAATATTTGACTGGTGTATGCATAAACCTCTGCTGAGATGAGAAGGGACTTTATCCATAAGGGTCATGGAGTGTAGGGTGGTGGCTTTTCATCAGGTGGGAAGTAGGGGGGAGAATAGCGAGGGGGAGCGTTGGATGGCCACATGAAACTTGAAGCCTGTCCATCAGGATCATCTGACAAGCCAGAAGGTGTTGAGACTGGAAACACACTGGAATGCTACAAGAAAGAAAAATAAGATCAATGGGCTTCATATTTGTACCTCAAAGCTATTTACCTTTTAGAAAGATAATCAGAGCACAAAGTGTTCTAACAGAATAGGAAGCCCCTTGCAATTGACTTCATAGAAAAGCAGAAGGCTGTGCTGTAAAAATCAGGGCAGACTACAGAAATAGTGGGGCCAAGGCAAACCTGATATTGTTGCGATCCATAATTTCTATGATAAAAAAAAAACACTATCTCACTTCCCCTCCTGTTGCCATAGTGCCTAACTGTTCATTCTATCACCCCACTCTTTCAACCTGTAACGGCTCAATGGTGAAATCAGAAAACACACAAATGGACCATCGCAAGGTACATGCATTTAGGTCTGAGTACTGTATGGGTTGAAGTATGTATGGCCACCATTACAGGACCATATATGTGATGTAATTCAGAATTTCCAGTTTGGACATTGTTGTCTATGGACTGAACTCTAAACATGCGATGTTCCTCCCATTGGGAACAAGTCATGTTTCCTTGATCAGTCCATCTCCTTAGCCCCGCCATCCTCCCTACACATGGTAAATGTGCATCAAAGCCTGAAATATATATTTACACACACACACACACACACACGGGCTCATTTATAAACACTGGGAACATTTGCACCTGGGCAGAAACCCATAGCAACCAATTACTGAATGGCTTTTTTTCAACCAACTGCAGGTTGAGTAATGAAAGCAGTCCTCTGATTGGCTGCCATGGGTTACCGACCAGGTGCAAATTTGCCCAGCGTTTATAAATGAGCCCCATAGTGAATACAGTGTATAAGCAAGTCATTTAACCGAGAACAATGTACATATCCTTGGCATAGTAGCTGTGCCCAACAGATGGTGCAAGAACAAAACAATTTTGCCATATTAATGGTATCTATCTGCCAACAATCAGCATTGCCTTCCACACTCTCATGTAACAAATGATGAGCTAGATAAAGACAGATGGTTTTTGGATGTTATTGATACAGAATGTGCACACAGTTTCCTGCCAATACTTACAGCACCAATACCCAACTAGTAAGTAAAAAAAAAAACTAAAGAAAACATCATGTCCAAAACAATGTAAGAATTATGTCTTAAAACTATAACAATAACCTAATCAAATAATTACTCCTCTGTGTATTTAATTAATATTCCAGGTATTAATAGTGTGTACATTTGTCACATTTTATAAGAATGTATATACTGGTATGGGATCCGTTATCCAGAAACCTGTTATCCAGAAAGCTCCAAATTACGTAAAAGCCATCTCCCGTAGACTCCATTTTATCCAAATAATCCACTAAATTTGTGAAGATTCTCATTCATCAAGGTCATGGTATATCTGTAGAAATAAGTCAAATCAACTGGAATTGCTGTCCAGTTGATTTGACTTATTTCTCCAAATAAATCACATTTTTTAAAAATGGTTTTCTTTTTCTCTGTAAAAATAAAACTTTTGTTTTATTGTACCTTGTACTTGATCCAAACTAAGATATAATTAATCCTTATTGGAAGCAAAACCAGCCTATTGGGTTTATTTATCTTTATATGATTTTGTAGTAGACTTAAAGGTATGAAGATCCAAATTAAGGAAAGATCCATTATCCGGAAAACCCCAGGTCCTGAACATTCTGGATAACAGGTCCCATACCTGTATTTCTTATAGGGATGCACCAAATCCAGGATTCAGCCTTTTCTCCATCTCAATCCCTCACTGAACTGATTTTGTAAACATCATAATTTCTTGTGTTTAGGAAGGATGCTATTGTCCAGAACTGCATGGGAGTTTCTGCCTTTGAGCAAGGCGAGGTGCACAGTGCAAAAAACTGGAGCAAACTAACCTAAATGAGTCATTGAAAGGATAGTTCCTTACCAGCTCATGACTTAGAGCAAGTGCAGCGCAGAGAGGGGGCGAATCAGTGGCGTAAAGGAGGTGGGTCGGAGAGATAATAGAGGAGCTATGATGTTAGTGGCAGAGGTAAGGGGGGGAAGTGATTTTGGCAGATTGGAGGCAGAACAACTAGGGATTATAGATCACTGGCAAGTACATTGTGGATAAATTGTGATGGTGGCCCTATGTCTTATCTGGCATTCTACTGGTGGAAGACATCAGTGCCTGCATTCTGCCATGCTGTATTTCTGAGAGGAGGGGGCAACTCTACCTAGGAAATAGTAGCAGCAAATTGTTAGTTAATTAGCTTAAAGAAGAAGTAAAGGTAAAATCACTGTGGGGTGCCAAAATGTTAGGCATTCCCCTAGTAATTATAATTGCTTTCTTGATACCCATGAGTGATTGCTTACAGGACTAAACATGAGCATTTCTGTAGAAGCAATAGGTCACCATAATCTTCTTCTTCCGTCTTTTCTTTTTTTCCAGTCCAGGCAGGCGAATGCGCAGTAGAGTGAACACCAGACTTGGATGCAAAAATCCCATTTATTCACTCTCCTGAACATGTCCCTGCCTGGCAGGGCCGCCATCAGGGGGGGACAGGGGGGACAAGCGTACCGGGCCCGGGCATGAAGGGGGGCCCGGCAGCGCTGCATTTTTTGAAGATCCGGGCCCCCCTTACGAGCGCCCGAGCCGTACGTCTTGCCTCTGTGTTGCCGAATGCGGAAGTGCCGAAAAGCCGAAGCCGATGCGCCGAAAAGACCCGAAGTCACGAAAACAGCCGAAGTCCTGAAGCAGCGCAAAGACCCAAAGTCACGAAAACAGCCGAAATTGAAGTCCTGAAGCGGTGAAAAGACCCAAAGTCACGAAAGGAGGCGAAGTTGAAGTCCTGAAGCCGTGAGTTCAATTCTACTGATCACCAGTTTGTGTATTTTTTTTTTTAATCCCCTGGCCACCAATGTATTATTTTAATATTCTATAGGCCCCTGCAACCAATCTTTTTTTTTAAAACATGTTTTTTTGGGGCCCCAATTTTTTTTTTAACTCGTAAGGGGCCCCTTGCCACCATTGCTTTTAAAAAAAAAATTAAAATTAATTTTCTTTTTGGTGGCCCTAAATTTTTTTAACTTGTAAGGGGGCCCCTGCCAGTTTTTTTTTTTTTTTTCCCCAAAAAAATTGTTTTTTTTTCAATTTTTTTTTTGGGGCCCCAATTTGTTTTTAACTTGTAAGGGGGCCCCTGCCACCAGTTTTTTTTTTTTTTTCAAATTTTTTTTTGGGGCCCCAATTTGTTTTTAACTTATAAGGGGGCCCCTGCCACCAATGTTTGTTTATTTTTTAGTTTTTTTACATTTTTTTTTGTTGGGGCCCCAAGTTTTTTTTTAACTTATAAGGGGGCCCCTGCCACCAATGTTTTTTTTAAAAAAAATTTACATTTTTTTTTTTTGGGGCCCCAATTTTTTATAAGGGGGCCCTGACCATCAATAGCTTTTTACAACTTGTGTGGGGGGGGGTTACTTTTTTAGCGCTGATGTCTGTGTGGTCTTTTAACTGCGATGTGGAGTGGGTGGGAAATGGGGTGGAGCTTGGTCGTCCCCAAAAATTGGGGCCCCAAAAATTTTGTTGTACGGGGCCCCGTGATTTCTAATGGCGGCCCTGCTGCCTGGGAACGGAGAAAAGAAGACAGAAGGGGAAGAAGACTGCGCCAAATGAGCTTTTACAGAAATACCCCGGGCAATTGCAGTTTTCTGCTAACAGGAGTACCAGCTTCGGGTATCAGGTAACATTGTGGCACCCCCCCCAGTGATTATACCTTTAGTTTTGCTTTGATTATTGGAATTTATGGACAATTAGCACATTACTAGTAATGCACTTGCTGTTATGGTTCACATTTTCTTCTTTTTATTATATTATTACAATGAACTGGAGCCTCAAACTGGTGCACCCAGTAGTTTTCTATGTTTGCAATGGGGAATGTACCATTACAAACTCGAAGGTAGAGCCTGTAAAAGTCACTCTTGGGAGAAGATGAAAGAGTATGATTTACACTGTTAAGTGTTAAAGATCTCACCACAAACTGCTTACACACCCAGTGCAGCCAGTGATTTCATGTTATAGTTATAATGCATCATTCACTGTGTACACTGTTACTGTCTGTGAGACACTGAACGGGGCCTGGGAAAGCTCAGAGGAAATACATGTGGGAAAAGTGCAAGTTCAAAGCAGCACTTGAGGCTTAACCCTTTATTTTCAGTACATACTGTAATACTGTAAGGGCATACTGAAACTAAATGGTAAAGTTGCAGAGCTGAATAAATCCATATTGATGGCAATACAATCCTTCTGTGGCTTATAATGTTTAAAGAATTGTAAACCCTACAAAAAAAATGAATTTACGTAAAAAAGCTTAGAATACACTTTTGTCATTTACATTTACAATTTTTTTTCTAAATTATTAGATTTTAGTAGATTTTGAAATAATAGTTGTTTAAAACATACCTAATTACCCTAGCAACCATGCACTGATTTGAATAAGAGACTGGAATATGAACAGGAGAGAGCATGAAGAGAAAGATGAGTAATAAAAAGTAGCAATAACAATAGAGTAGTCTTATAGATTATTTGTTTTTTGGATGGGGGTCAGTGACCCCATTTGTAAGGTAGAAAGAGTAAGAAGTAGAAGTCAAATAATTCAAAAGCTATTAAAAAGAAGAAATTAAGGCCAATTGAAAAGTTGCTTAGAATTAGCCATTCTATGACATTTTTAATCATCCCTTGAAATGATGCCCCATTTGACATAAATGTACATTCTGCAGATTCACATACCTGTAAGTCATAGGCAGTGTAAGGTGGCAAGTGAGGAGTGCTGTGATAGTAAGTATTATAAGACGGCACGGCTGGTCTTGTGTTGTACTGTACTGTTGGGCGCGGGGTCTCGGCAATACAACTTGTGGCAGGAAGTGCAGGATTCTGTGAAAGCACAAAGGTATATGTATTACAGGAAGATTATAGCAACATTACAGTCTAAAATAATATACAAGTGTATTATAATCAATAAAGTACCCCTTGTTGGAAAATATGAGGATATTAGAAGTAATCTCGAAGTTTCATGACCTGTATAAAAGCACTCAGTCTTCAGCCTTGTGCTTTTATATGGACATGGAGGTCCTCTGTGACTTATAATATCCTTATATTTTACAATAGAGGGTACTTTATTCACTATATATATATATATATATATATATATATATAGCCTACCAATCATTACATTTCAGTGATTCAGGAGAAGAATCATGCTATTTGTGTGTGTGTATATATATATATATATATATATATATATATATATATATATATATATATATATATATATATATAATGAAGCTTTGCAGAATAGCGGCACTCACAGGGTAATATATCACTCAGTGAGTTCAATAAAAAACTTTTATTTTCATCATAAAATGACCCTGTGAGTGCCGCTATTCTGTAAAGCTATACCTACCTTCACTGCCGAGCACCCAGGTACTGCTTATGTTTACGGATTGCACCTTTGGACTTGTATATATAATGAAGGATATGTTAGTAGATATGTGCAGAGCCTGTCTGTGGCTCACCATATCCTTGAATCCCCCGAGTATCGCGGCGGTGATGATCCCGAGGAACAGACCAACTATGTTGAGGATGGTTACTGACCATAGCAAGTGGTAGAGATGCACAACATCTTGGCAGCTTTTTACATCAATGTATTCATAGTAGAGGCCAGAATTTCCAATTCTAACGTTAAAAAAAAGCACAAAGAGAACATCAGCATATTTATATAGTGGCATTGTTTGCAGCAGCATGTTTTATAGGTAAAGTCACAAACACACTGGAAGTTGCTCAATATAAGGGTGTGAAATAAAGCCTACCCTTAAACAACGAGTTGAAGCTAAACACAAGAGTATATAGTATCCTTTATACATCTTAAAGGAACAGTAACACCAAAAAAATAAACAAGTGTTTTAAAGTAATAAAAATATAATGCAGTGTTGCCCTGCACAGGTAAAACTGTTGTGTTTGCTTCAGAAACACTACTATTGTTTATATAAATACGCTGCTGTGTAGGGAATGAGGACAGCCATTCCAAGGATAAAAGTCTCAGGTTACACAACAGATAAGCTCTGTAGAACATAATGGTGTTATCTGTTATCCACTATTTAACCTGTGCCATATTGCCTTTTTTCAATTTCCGCCATTGCTACACAGCAGCTTGTTTATATAAACAATAGTAGTGTTTCTGATGCAAACACATCAGTTTTACCAGTGTAGGGCAACAGTACATATGTTCACTTTAATTTTTTTGTGTTACTGTTCCTTTAATAAAAACAAGAAATTGGTTTGTCACTATATTCCCTGGGACCTGTAAAGGGCACAGGTTAGTGTAGGAAATGATCTCATGCTCAATGGTGGGAATGTAATAAGAAGTTAAAAGTTTTCTCTATGTCTAGTAACCCATAGCAATAGGCAAAACGGTATTCTGTCTGGAAGGAATCATATGCTTGGATGATGTTGCTTCCTGGACCTGCTATAAACTTTGCACAGGCTACTGCATTGCCCTTGTATTTATACAGTATTTCATAGGAGTAAGATTGATGGGTACCACACAGCCTGCCCATAGAATAAGACTTCTGTCGTGTAAGTAGAGCAGCCAATGAACACTTACCTCCCACAATTATACAAATCACAGCAGTAACATGTATTGCCTCTTATTTTAAGGACACAAGGATTGCGCATAGGCTGCTGGCATGTCACCTACAGAAGGACAATAAAAGAACAACATGAAGAAAGGACCCAGATAAGCAAGCAAATGAACAGACAGTACATCTGAGGCATCTGTCATTTGTTAAGTACCCCACCCCCCGATAACTTCTTTTTACAAAAAAAGCTACCCAGGGTTGCAAAAAGGATGCCATGGAGGCAGAAATTCTTCTCCTTTAAAAACCAACTTTTATTATAATGTACACCAGTATTCTTATGCAGTTATTAATCACTCTTTATTTTTGTGTTTTTAATGTTTTAAAATGTTTTGCTTACTTTTGTCTCTTGCTTGAAATTCTAACTGCTATCTGGTTTCTATGGTTTAGTTATCCTAGCAACCAGGCAATTACTTGCTTGTGATAATGTCACATTCAGAAAGATTAAGTTAAACTCGAGAAATCGTTTACTCTGCTTTTTTGATGGTGTAGGCATAACTCAAATACTTGGGTGTTCAGATCATCAGGAGCTAACTGGATCTTTTTGCAGAGGGGCATACACAGGCTTTATAAAAGCTGCCAATGCAGTCCTTTTGGACCTAGACAGCAGCTTATTGGCCTGTGTATGGAGCCCACCAATCAGTCCGATATTGCTCACTTCAACAAAACATGAAACTATAAATAATACTTTCCTGTACCAAAAACTGTGCTCCCCTTTGCCATCATATTTTTATACATATATATCTATATATATATATATCTATATATATATATATATATATATATATATATATATATATATATATATCTATCTATATATCTATCTATATATCTATATATATATATCTATATACACACACTCACACATATATATAGCGATGAAGAAGATAAGCACTCCGATATTTCTGATTAATAATTATTTATTCCACTGTGCATACCAACGTTTCGGTCCACATTTGGACCTTTATCAAGGATCATATATATAAATGTATATTCCAATGTGCATACTTTCTCACCTCTGTAGTATGATCACTATGTGTAGTGGAGTAATACCGACATTTCCCAGCATACAGTGGTCTGAGATCCTTAGAAAACATGAATACATTGTTAGAATTGTAGTTCTTTTTGTAATTACTTCAGACTTTCACAAATTTCACAACTTAATCATTCCCTTGGGAAATTAGTAGGTAATACTAATTATCTGCTCACAGTCAGTGGGAATAAAGTCCAGAGATCATTTGGCCGGGTATTTTCGTCCATTATTCCTGCAACAGTATCAAGTAGCATTTTAAGTAGAAAGATCATTTTTGGGATTTGCTTTGAAACATGTGACATCTCAGTGCAGTTTTACACTATGCCCTCTGCTGTTAATCTGCACATAACTCTGCACCACTTCTGAAGTGGCAGTGATTTCTCCTGGGGAACTGTACAGTTCAGTTGCCCTGGATATACTATACATATGCTTGTATACTACTGCTTTGAAAAGGATACATCAAATGCCATATTATTGCCCATAAAGAAGATACTGTGATTCCTGTGGTCACAAAGTACACTTAAAAAAAACTCTGCACTTAAGGTTCTAATTCCATCCTAGTAATTTGCATTCAAGCGATTTTACTCTTAATTACATTTGAATGTGTATTTTATTTTCTCACAACATAAACATCAGAGATGCCAACCAGGATCCAAAGTGATCTGGAGGCATATTAACCATGCCTGTCACTTCCTGGCTCCACCCCCATTATATACCTGCCCCCTCCCCCCCAGCCACAGCAACCAGCAATGAGTATTATAGTTAAAGTTTTCTTTAAAAATGAAATAAAACACCTAATCAAGGAAGACTTTTATTTAGGGAGGTTACCAATGAAAGTCTTTTCACTAAAAAACTTATATAAGTCCATTTTGGATAGGCTTTTTTATTCTCCACCTCATCTAATTGGTTTATGTCTATTGAGAAAATGTATCTTCACCCTCAGCAAGGCTTTATTCTCTATATAGACATCCGTGAGCCGGTGCCCAGGGCAGAGGCATGAGGAAGTGCCGAGTTTTTGGCACGAAACGCGTTAGTTTGCACCCCACTGCTGTAATTTAATTATGTGTGCCTAATAAAGAAGCCAGTATTGATATTATACACGTCTCTCCTGTATTGGATCAGCACATACAAGCGGGGTCATTCATGAGTTACAGAACCCGGTCAGGAAGAGACCGGGATCTTGCTATAGCAGCGACCACAGGAGTTGCGGCGTCTGGGTGAGCTCCGCCATACCACGCTAGGATACCTGTGCCAGAGTCCCTTGGGTGCCTATATAAAAAAAACACTTGTGGCCATATCTGGTGATGGAGCTTAGGAGGAGTAACCTCTCTTTTTGTGATCACCACATACCCAAACTAAACTGCACATAGTTTGATTGGAGAGGGGCAGCCCAGGACCTAAATCCAGCTTTGACCCTCACCAAAGAATACTATATTTTATCATCTTCAGCTTATAGGGAACATTGTACAAATAATTGTTTCCTAACATTCTACCCTCAAAGCTTTTCCCCTGCTTTAATAAGAGTGTTGCATGAATGGCAAATATATCCAATTCTGTATCAGTGTAGGTACATCTCATTCACTGAGATTTCATATTAATGGCATCCTGTGTGTGACTATGTATGCCATGTCTCTGTCCCATTGTCCCAGGCTCTTATGCTGTCGGCATATGGAACGCAGCACCTCTGTGGGCACAGTCATTGAGCAGTTTTGCTTTACATACTTACTAGATGTCTGGCAGCAAAAACACCATCCACAATCGCACAACAAAAAGCCGCAATCACCCCAAAACTGATAAAAACTATGGAAGCAACAAGCTGTGGAAAGAGGGGAAAAGAAAAATAACTGGGTTACAAACCATGCAAACATAAATAAAATAAGCACTGATTTAATTCTGTTGAAATAAAGCAAGAGGATCCCTACAAATAAGCAATGATGTCATTGTGGCACCTCCTAATACAGTAGCCAAAAATACTCCATAACAATTAACCAGATTGCTAATGAAATTATAACCACTTGGGTGCTGTTATCACCTAGCGATAACTTAATACCAAAGCATAAGGTATTAAGCTGTACAGTGAAGTTATCCTTACCCAACTGCTGCATGAAGAGAGAATGAGTAGAAACAATGCAGACGTTTTTAATTGAAAATTTCTTACTTCAGTATGAGGAAGCTTATATTAAATAATTCCTCTTTAACTGATAGTCCAGCAGGATGATCATCTGGATATTAATACAACGTGGCCAGACATTTGGATGGTCAGATCCATCAGTCATTTATAAGCACAATACGACACTATAAGGATTTGAATGCTGGCCTTTTACGTGATCAACCATTATAGTTGTTCTTCTATGAGGGTGTTAATGGCTCATCTTACATTGCTGCCACTGTCCCTCCTACTGACTAGCAAACTTCAAAGCCTGCCTATTGTGTTATAATCCCTTCCTAATGAGTGCAGGGGGGGTAGCAGTGCAGGAAAATCACAAGGAAAGCTGAGGGGAGACATCAAGGCCAGTGGGCAAAGAATAATGGCGGTAGGAAAAGCAATTTGTAATGGGGAGCAGTTTATAGCTGAAGATAAAAAGAACCACATGAAAGAGAGGTGGATGGCACCATGAAACTGTGAGATGTATTTTCCAACAAGTAAAGCTGCAGAAGGTTATAGGTGATGTGCTACTGCTGCCAGTCTGTTTGCCCTGACACCCCCTTAAGTCTCCCCTAGCAATGTTACCAGAAAGAATACTAACATGTATTATTGCTGGAACTAAAAGATAGGTGTTATTAATAAGGGAGAACACAGAAAAAGGGTAAAATGCTTTTATAAAGCTGAGTGGTGCCTATGTGCAACTATGAAAGACAAAATGTGGTGCAACTGGCACAAAGGATACAAGCCGCTGTATTTTGGCCTGGCACCAAACCTCAGCATGCCTCCATCCCAGCACAATCAGTGCATGCACAGCAGGAAATGATGTATTGCTCCTGAGTTGCAGCACATGCTATTTATTGACACTGAGTTTCTGGGAAAAATGCTGCATTGTGGGTATAAAACAAGGAAACTTGTGTTACCAAAATCTGTGACCAAATCCTTTGGCCAATCACTGTATCGCACAGGGGGGATAGCAGTCCTATCAGCCTGTAGGCCATTATTTTTTGGGCCTTTAAAAAGCTCAGTAGCCATTAAAACTATGGGTAGAACTATTATTTCAAACTAGAATTGAAACATATGAGTATAATGCCCTTTAAATGATAAGAAAGGTGTACATTTATAATTTGTTTTCTGTAAACCAATCCAAAATGTGCATCACCGGTCCTAGAAGATGTCATAAACAGCAAATTTCTCAGAATTCTGTAATTCTATATGCTTTATAGCAATGGTTAGTTTCCCAGGCACTTAACAAACCCCAGAGGAATAAGCAGGATCGATCTGGCTTCTTGTCCAGTAAATGGACAACATTTATCTGCTAGAAATAAAAATACTGGGGGACAGTAATAATCACAGAAGCCAATGGCACACGGGGTCATACAAAAACTGCCTCCTGTCTCTTGCATTGTGTTAGATTGAAAAGCTGAACCACAAAACGGGGCAATAAAGGGCATGTTGACACCACATTTTAAATAGTGTAAAAAGTAATATCAGCGATATCATATATGCCATAGGTCTAAGCCTTATATAAAAGCACTCTGCCTGTGCCCATGTTTCCTATATCCTTAGATTTGACAGTAGGGGCATTAAACTGTATATACATGTCACTGGAAGAAGGCAGTCTCAAGGCAGTAACATTGAACAGCCATGATTAGATACGTAGCAGGAGTACAGAAGTAAAAAAATACTATAGCTAAAATCAAAGTTGCTATTTTAAGATACATATCTGGTGCTTCTCTAAAGAATAAGCCATCTGAATGAACACAGGCACAAATATATCATCATGAAATGCAGGCATGAGCTCGGATGGTACAATTAATTTTTAAGGCTTACCATTTGTCTTTTGTTTTCTATCAGATTGGATCCAATAATCCCAAGTATTGACCCAAACCCGAGCTGAAGGAAACACAGAATGTCTTTGAGAATATGCGCACAGATATAGGTTAACACATTATACATAATTTAGTGAGTTTCACTAAGGACATTGACTGTTTGCTGTTCTAACATTTGTGTTCATACATCTAGTACAGTGATTCAATTTATTATACTACCCCGTTACATACAAGTTACCAGCAAACTGTCTTTTGGAGCCTGGACAAAATTTCTACTGATTCCAGCCTACAAGCCCCTATATGTTATCCATGCCCATTTATAAAAAAAATTGATTCTAGGGGTATGGCATTTGGGAAAGAGCTTGTAAGTAGTAAGCCACTTTTCCCAGCTTGGAGCCACATCAGGTAGAACCAAGGTGGGTGACAAAACACTCCGAGAGCCACCATGAACTTTAACCAGTCACGTGGCCATCTCCTCACATAAGCTCTCTGCAAAAGCAAACATTAGATTTAGATTCTTTTGACCCATGATGTTCTTCCAATCATCATGGGAACATTTTGGTATTGTTTCACTGGTGAAGTTATTTGGAAGCTGCTATTTCTAATAAAGGCCACAGCTGGCAATTATCTGTTGGTTTTTATTTTTCTAACTGAAATAGCATGTTTTATACTACGGGTGTATTACAATGCCTGAAAAGATCTTTTAAAAACACCTTTATATATATATATATATATATATATATATATATATATATATATATATATATATATATATATATATATATAATCCAGTAAATGGACCCGCACTCGTTCATATTTAGTGAAATAAATGTGTCTTTATTCACAGGTTCATTTTTCCATGGAAATTAACCTGTGAATAAAGACACATTTATTTCACTAAATATGAACGAGTGCGGGTCCATTTACTGGATTACATTATCAAACTTTGACCAACGCACCACCATCGACTATAATGTCCCAGTAACTCCCCATCTTCTTTTCTGCTAATTCACTGCACATGCTCTGTGTTGCTGTCACTTACTGAGCTTAGGGACCCACTCACAATACAGTACACATAAATAGCATAAACAGAATATAAATGTCACAATATAAGGCCGATTAGTAATTAATACAGATAATTACTACATTGCAGCACAGAAACCAGCACAACTAGCATCAGAATTTAATAATCAGCCCTGTAGCATCAGCTTATATTTATATAAATATAACCTAATTTTCTGCTTGATAATGTGTGATAACCCCTAAGCTTAGCTTCTCAACAGCTGCTCACAGCCCACCGAGCATGTGAGTGTCAGACACTTTCCAAGATGGTGACCCCCTGTGACAAGTTTGAATTCCTGGATCATTGCTGCTATTGAGAAGCTGAAACTTTAGGCTGGTAAAATAAGATCAGTATACAAAATATGGCATTTTAGCCATATTCAATTTTAGGGTTTAGTGCTTCTTTAAAAAGAGAGGGAAACTTAAAACACATGTCCTTGATTTCCATGATATTATTTGTGCACAAAACTGTTTAGAATGGATTAAAGGCAAAGAAAAGAGTCCAACTTACAATAACCCCTGGATAGTAGCCTCCCACTGTCACATTTTCTGTTCTCGTTGTTGCAGCCAGGCCAAGAGTAAAAATTAACGAGGATACAATGAGGAGCGTCACAGTTACAAAAACGGAATTTCGTCTTCTTTTATTAAATGAACCTGAAAAAACAAAAATAGAAAAAAAAAAAAACATTTAATTTGCTTGGGACATAATCATGCAGTGTGTGTCTGGTCATTATAAAAAACAAGAAACATTGAACAATAGTGATCAAATGTTCACCCACACTGTTCCCACATTTAAATAAATTATAAATGAACCCTTGTGTTTTTTTCTGTTATGCTTTGTCGTTAAGCTATCATTTCATTAAACTTTTTCTATGAAATTCATGGCTCCTGACTTACCCAAAGGAGTGCAAATAAATTGCTCCCCCTGCTGGTGGAAATGTGATTTGGCATATGCTGTATTAAGATTGCCAGCAAATGTTTATATATATATATATATATATATATATATATATATATATATATATATATATATACATTGTGAATATCCAACAGACTCAATACAAAGACAGTCAGTGTTCTACAGAGTATCTACTGCATGAAGTAGAGATACAATAAAAATATTTCCCTTTGAAATGTATCCAGATTAAATATGCACCCAGACCACAACTTGCTTGTGTCCATTAACTGTGCAGCCAACTACATAATCACTGTGTAATTAAATGCAGCAAAGTAAATGCACCACTTGCACAGACTTGCATTATAGTAATGTAGGGATGAAGTTCAGACTAAATGAAGATAATCGGGGTCATTCACCACTGCAGCTGCATGTTCACACCTAAATTGTCATGTCATGTGTGTAGCTATGTCTTAAAGCCACTTGTAGCCAAACAAGCATATTTTACTTCTGTGTAGTTGCACCAAGTGCCTTTATGCTCGCCCAGTCTGTCTGATAAATCAGACACAATTAGACATTTTGACACAGGAAAACCCATGGAGCTGCTGCCACCTTGAAAGTGTGGTTCGAATACAGGGTTCCCACTGTGAGTGTCATGCATCATCTAAATGCAAAGTAACACTAGGGTTGCCACCTTTTCTGGAAAAAAATACTGGCCTTCCTATATTTTTATGGTTTTTCCCTATAATTAACATTGGCATCAAGCATAATTTTTACCGGCCAGGCTGGTAAAATACCGGCCACGTGGCAACCCTAAGTGCCACAAATGATACAATGCCAATTATTTAAGTGCATCTCCCATAAGTTTCATCAATACACACACAAGTGGAACTGCATGCGTTTTAATACACCAGACAAAACTTGCATAGCCCCAAATCTGCATGCAGTTATCCTAGCATTATGGGGGTGGGGGGTATTGTGGGTAAAAAAAACATGGCATAATGAATCTGAAATTGCACTCTGAACACTGCACCTGTGGGCATAAATGTCCCCCCCCCCCTTATGTGTAAATGCAATTTTAATATCCCCCCAAAAATGGGGGCTTCTTTGTTTTTTTTATCAGAATACTTAAAACTAAAACACATGGAAAGGTATTGTTCCCTAATAACCAAATTAGTAAGCAGCATTAAAAATCTATTTCGGCACTCTCAGCTGTGGCAGATGTACATCTCCCAGTTTACCCTAAGCTCAACTAGTGAGAATTCTGGGAATTGTAAAAGGAATACCACATCGTATTTAATGTGCAATACGCCACTGTTTGAGACTTTTCCGAATCTTTAAATAAACATCCAGCATGAAAGCAACTACAAATATTCCAACATTGGAGGCTTCCCTCTGCACTGGCAGCTCTATAAACAGGCACAAGCAAACAGCGTCGCTCTTTAAAAGCACACAGAAATTGGCAGAGGCAGAATTATCTGCATTTACTTAATTATTGAGTCATCACATATTTCTGCTCAGCACATAATTTTTGTTTTATTGGGCTTATATTAAAGAGGAGAATAAAACCTCTCCAAAACCATTGGTTTTTATCTTTATATATTGATATCAATAAGGGAGAGTGAATGGCTCAGCTCTGAATTAGTGAAACCATTGCCCACACCAAGAAGGCTGTTAATACTTTTACCGGTAGGTCCAAACCTTCCCCCACTCTAAAACAATGGTTTATGGCACTGGCAGTCTATCCACTTAGTGGACATGCCCCTACAGCACTGGTTAATTAAGTCTTAAACATTCAAAAAGTAAGGTACAGGTATGGGACCTGTTATCCATAATGTTTGGGACCTGGGGTTTTCCGGGGGCATGGCTAAGATGCACTATGCACCCCACGCTTGTGGTCCTAAATGACCTTTAATGTGTTGCTCCTGCATTTTAATTTATTAATGCATGTATGGAGAGATATTCTACATATGAAAAGAGACATGTTTACTATATGGAGGAATGCTGCACATTGTGTATATTCAATTTTATACAATATACATATTCGTTTGCATGACTATGATTGCATACTTTGTCAGGCACCATAAGCAGCTCAGTACCACAGAATCCAATCTAGTGTTGATGCCGGAGTAAAAAGAAAAAAACTTGACCCATTTCACAAGAACATTGCACAAATTTGAATATAGATTTAGTCAAGTTCAGTGTTATAGCCCAAGAGAAACATTAAATTCAGCTACACTGTATGTCTGACTTGAAATTACCTTTTGGATGAGCAGTTTCTCTGTTCCCCAGAGTGTCACGGGGGTCGGGCACAGTTTTCTGCTCAGTCATGCAGTGAGTGATAATATGTCACATGCCAACTATACCTTCTGTTCTTGTTCCCCATCAGAAAGGGCCACATTGAATGACTTGTATGGCCATGGCTGTAAACCTTTCTTACCTCTCTTACTCTTACAGGTAAAGTAAAAACTATTTGCACTATGATTTTGTTTTTGGAACTAAACCCTAAAAATGAATATGGCTAAAAATGCCATATTTTGTATACTGAACTTATTGCACCAGCTTAAAGTTTCAACTTCTCAGTAGCAGCAATTATCCAGGGCTTCAAACTTGCCACAAGAGGTCACCATCTTGGAAAGTGTCTGCGACGCTCGCATGCTCAGTGGGCTGTGAGCAGCTGTTGAGAAGCTAAGCTTAGGAGTTGTCACAAATTTACTGTAATATAAACTGATGCTACAGGGCTCATTATTAAATTCTGATGCTAGCTGCACTGGTTTCTGAGCAGACATGTAGTAATTACATGATCAAACAATAGTGTTTGGGAGCACCCTGGTAATTAGCCAGCTCTTGCGTGCTACAATGTGATATCCTGCCCCCTGACGGCATCTGTTTCTAATTGAAGAGTATATGTCAATGAGCACTCCAAAACCCAGGATAAAATGAAAGTTCTATTCTTGATTTATCCATTTAAAAACAGTTCAGGATCTCATTCGATAACAGAACCATACTCTTGACGCATTTTGGAGCCTGACAGCCACTTTGTCAAAAGTAGGGATGCACGAATCCACTATTTTGGATTCGGCCAAACCCCCGAATCCTTCACGAAAGATTCGGGCGAAAGAATTTTTTACTTCCTTGTTTTCTGACAAAAAGTCACACAATTTCTCTCCCTGCCGCTAATTTGCATATGCAAATTCGGATTCAGAGTCGGTTTGGCCGGGCAGAAGGATTCGGCCAAATCCGAATCCTGCTGAAAAAGGCCAAATCCTGGCCGAATCCCGAACCGAATCCTGGATTCGGTGGCTGTCAGGCTACGAAAGCTGTCGAGCATATGGTTCTGTTATATGAATGCGATCCTGAATTGCCTATGTTTTTAAATGGATAAATGGATAAATTAAGAATGTAGTTTTCATTTTATCCTGGCTTTTGGAGTGCTCAGTGACATACTCTTCGACATGTAATAATTATCTATATTAAGTACTAATCAGCCTTATATTGTGACATTCTATGTGTACTGTATATTGTGAGTTGGTACCTAAGCTAAATAAGTGACAGCAGCACAGAGCATATGCAGTGAATCAGCAGAAAAGAAGATGGGAAGTTACTGGAGCATCTTTGGAGACAGATATTTACTGCTAAAGGGATGTGGTTGCCTTGGGCTGGTACTGAAGCCCAAAACATAATGTACAGGTATGGGATCTGATTAGGGTTGCCAGCTTTTCTGGAAAAAAAATACCGGCTTTCGTATATATTTGTCTTTTTTCCCTATTAAAAACATTATATTTGTCTTTTTTCCCTATTAAAAACATTGGGATCATCCATCATTTTTACCGGCCAGGTGGCAACCCTAGATCCGATATTAGGAAACCCATTATCCAGAAGGTTCAGAATTACGGAAAGGCTGTCTCCCATAGATTCCATTATAATCAAATAATCCAGATTTTAAAATTGATTTCCTTTTTCTCTGTAAAAATAAAACCGTACCTTGTACTTGATACAAACTAAGATAAAAATATTCCTTATTGGAAACAAACCCAGCCTATTAAGTTTATTTAATATCTATAGAAATAAGTCAAATCCACTGGACTTGCTGTGTTTTTCTTGATGTTTCACCAGTCATCCAACTGGCTTCTCAATTCTGAATCATTTGTACATAGGATCTTGCTTCGCTATATATCCTCTGGAATGTTGCTCCAAACAGCATAATCTGTTTATCATAATCCACAATGATGTCATTAAATTAGGTCAGGCATGTCCAAAGTCAGGCCTGGGGGCCAATTGCGGCCCATTTTCAAATTTACACCGGCCCTCAGCCTCCATCATGAAGTTAATAATAATGTGGCCCGCCAGCACAGTGCAATCAGGAATCTTGTAGCTGTAGTAGTAATATTTGGGCACATGATTAATGAAATGATCATCTGTACTGCTGCCTGTGTGCTGAAGGTGTTAGCAATAGACACATACGCGACGCTTTCACATACTTCTTTAGGGCTGAAGGTGCAATAGACATACTGACGTGCCAGTACAATAAACTAAAGAAGTATGTGAGAGCGGTGCATCACTACGTGCCAGTACGTGTCTATTGCTAACACCTTCAGCACACAGGCAGCAGTATAGACCAAGTGGCAGATCATTTCACTAATGTGCCCAAATATTACTGCTACGGCTATGCGATTCCTTGTCTAAATAAGGCGCGTAGAATAAGTCCAAACATACTCCACTTCCTAAACGCCGCGTACGCATCCATCTCCAGGAGTGAATAATCCTGATCACAAGCTAGCTATCTCGGAATGGATGTCAGGCTGAATGGTCGGCCCTCACACATTTTCACCTCACTAAATCTGGCTCTCGTTGCAAAAAGTTTGGACACCCCTGAGTTAGGTGTTGATTGTATTAGCAAAATTGGAGCTTTGATGTGTTATTAAACCTTCCAGGGAGAGGTGCCAAAACAGCACTGTATGTGGCAGACAATAGATGTCGCATGCCTCTATTAAAACTTGGTTTTTCAGTTTTTACATATATGGCTTCTTTAAAATCACAAACTGGGGGTCATCAAAACTCTACATCTCAGAGCAGACAAGATCCCCACCAGCACAAAGGCTAAGTTGAAAGAGAGGGAACGTCTCAGAGGGGCCCTGAAGACATGTGGGTTTCCTGATTGGGCTTTTGTGAAAACCGGTGAAAAAAGAAGCAATAACAACACCAATGGAAAACAGGACAGGAGAAAGAACTTGGTCCTCCCATATGTAGCTGGGGTGTCGGAAAAACTTAGAAGGATTTTTAATAAACACAACATCCCTATCTGCTTTTAACCCAGCAACACGCTGAGGCAGCAACTAGTTCACCAAAGGACCCAACCCCAAAGCACAAGAAGAGTAACATTGTGTATGCAGTGCAGTGAGGAATGCTTTGATTTGTATGTGGGGGAAACCAAACAACAGTTACACCAGCATATGGCGCAGCACAGAAGAGCCAGCTCCTCTGGTCAAAAGAAGTGTTAAAGAAGCCATATATGTAAAAACTGAAAAACCAAGTTTGAATAGAGGCAGAAATCTATAGCCGGCCACATTCAATGCTATTTAGGTGCCTCTCCCTGTAAGGTTTAAAGATCCAATCTTGTTAATACAATCAACACCTAATTTAATGACATCATTGTGGATTATGATAAACAGATTATGCTGATTGGAGCAACATTCCAGAGGATATATAGCGAAGCAAGATCCTATGTACAAGTTATTCTGAATTGAGAAAGCCAGTTGGATGACTGGTGAAACATCTTCAAGAAAAACATAGCAAGTGCAGTTCATTTGACTTATTTCTATAGATACACCATGATCTGGATGAATGATAACTTCCATAAACGAGTTTATTTAATGTTTACATGATTTTCTAGTAGACTAGAGTAGGATAAGTGCACAGGGGCAGATTCGGGGAGATTAGTCGCCCCGGCAACAAATCTTCTAGTTTATATAAACAAGATGCTGTGTAGCCATGGGGGCAGCCATTCAAGCACAAGACAAATAGTAGATAACAGATAAACTGTGTATATTACAGAGCTTATCTGTTATCAGCTGCGTAACCTGTGCCTTTTCTCCTTATGCAGCTTTAAATGGCTGGCCCCACAGCTACACAGTAGCTTGTTTATATATACTATAGTAGAGTTTCTGAAGCAAACAAACCAGTTTTACCAGTGCAGACCAACGGTGCATTATATTTTAATTAAACTAATAGACTTTCATTTGTTTGTGTCACTGTTCCTTTAATTACAATTTGTGCTACATTTATTGTAATGACAGTATGCCTTTAAATCAGTTTTGGTATCCGTGACAAAGGTGTTAATCTGACAGAATATCAATTAAGCTAGTTCCAGAATCCATAAACTGCTTTTGCCTGAATTTTGACAGTGGCGGGAAAACTGGGTGGCAATGTGGCAGTGCCTTGATGATGTGTACAATGAGTGCACAAACATATAATTTTGACATTTCCAGCTGCCTTGGAAACTTCACAGCACTGCATCCAGTAACACATATTAAATTGTAGCAGGTGCCGGATACATCAGGCACCCCCTCTACACATCACTACCGATTGCCCTAGCACGCACACCCTTTACTGCGCATATGCACAGACCCCACAAAGAGGGAACTGTCTCATTATGCAGAGCAGTGTTCTTAAAGCAGTTACTTTTACATACATTTATATGAAGAAATAAGAATTTCCTTATGTCCAAACAATATACCTTAAAGGTGTCGTTCACCTTTGAGTTAACTTTGAGTATGATGCCGAAAGTGATATTCTGAAAAATTTGCAATTGGTTTTCTTTTTTTATTATTTGTGTTTTTTTAATTATTAGCTTTTTATTCAGCAGCTCTCCAGTTTGCAATTTCTGCAATCTGGTTGCTAGGGTCCAAAATACCCTAGCAACCATGCCATGATTTGAATAAGAGACTGGAATATAAATTGGAGAGGCCCTGAATAGAGGTCTTAGTAATAAAAATTAGCAATAACAATAAATTTATAGCCTTACAGAGCATTTGTTTTTTAGATGGGGTCAGTGACCCCCATTTGAAAGCTGGAAAGAGTCAAATGAAGAATGCATATAAAAAACACCATGACGACTATTTAAAAAGTGGCTTAGCATTAGTCATTCTATAACATACTAAAAGTTAACTTAAAGGTGCACCACCGCATTAAACCAGAGACCTAAGCATGGACATACATCCAATATTTATCTAAATGCTCATACATGCAGCCCAACCAGTGTTGGACTGGAACAGCATCAGACTGGGGGCCTGGGGCTACCACCTCAGGGGCCCCATGCCTTAGTCATGGAGCCTTCCACACGCAGGCACTGCACTGACTGGACTGGAATACCAGAGACCCCTCCAAAAAACCTTAGGTCCAATCTCAAAAGTATTTATCTTCTTGTCCTCACTCACCCTTTTACTCTTCTAGTCTCTTGTTTTTACATACTATAATCTATCCTTCTGTCTACTGCTTGCCATACAGGAATAAGGAATGATCATGGAATGGTTAGGAATAGATTCCTGGACCCACTGGGAGTTTTCCTGGTATCCAGGTAGCCAGTAGGACACTGAGCCCAACCTACAACCTGTTTTCCTACATGAACCATGCCGTCTGCCAATACCTCTGCAGATCACAAATGTGCGCACATGGAACAACTCATTCTGAATAAAAACCTAGCAGTTGTATCCTAATAATGGACCTATCAAAGAATCTTGACTATTTTGTAATGTTCTGTGTCACAGAACAGAAGGAAGTGCGAGAGTAAAAGATGTCCATTCATTGGCTGAGGTAACCTAGCATGTGTGCGTGCCCTTGGTTTGTGTTTGCATGAAGTGCCTCACAGGAGTCAGAAGAAAGGTATCCCTTTAACAGGGTAAACAGTAAACAATCGCATGGCAATAGACATATACTGGCACGTAGTGGCGCACCGATCTTGCATACTTCTTGAGTTTACTGTACTGGCACGTCAGTACATCTATTGACATCTTCAGCCCTAAAGAAGTATGTGAGAGTGGCGCGTCACTACGTGTCAGTAACACCTTCAGCGGCGCGTCACTATGTGCCAGTACGTGTCTATTGCTAACACCTTCAGCACACAGGCAGCAGTATAGACCAAGTGGCAGATAGTTTCACTAATCTGCCCAAATATTACTGCTATGGTACACGATTCCTTGTTTAAATGAGGCGCAGAGAATCGGCCCAAACAGACTCCACTTTTCCACTTCCTAAACGCCGTGTACGCATCCATCTCTGGGAGTGAATGATCCTGGAATGATACTGATCACAAGCTAGATACCTTGATAGGGATAGCGGTGGCAGGCTGAATGGTCGACCCTCACACATTTTCACCTCACCAAATGGCCCTCATAGCAAAAAGTAGATGTACTGTTGAGCTCCAAAGTAAATTGAAGCATTCCATTGAAATGTGCAGAAGTGTGACAGAGACAATTCCCTTGCTTTAGTAACCCGTTCACCATGTCAGTGCCAAGTCTCCTACCCAAGTGAGCAACGTGGGGCTAATGGTGAGCCTACAGTATCACAATACTAACTCAGCAAAGGAGGTAAGGGCTCATTTACAGATCCAACACTAAATTGCAAAGCTGTAAAATACAGGAGAATTAGCCGTACATCTTGCATGCAACTTACTAGTGGGGAACCCTAAATAGCAACTCAATGTTTTCAAATGGAGAAGTATTTGGGGTCCACTGTTGTCAACCTTATTTTAAAATTTCATTTTCGCGATAGTTCCCCTTTAAAGTGCCAATAGAGACCAGATGACATAATGGTGTGTGCTGTGGGTCATGTCACTGAGTTACTGCAAGTACAGAGTTTCCAAAAAAAGATATCTTTCTTAAAACTTCTTCATTCAGTATCTCCCCTCTCCAATATCCAGATTTCTTCATACTCTGGTATTATTTGTTATTTGTACTGCAATGGAGGTACAGGCGAGTTAGCATATTTGTATCATGTGACCACATTAAAATTGTCCTGCAGCCCAACAAAAAAAAACAGCAATAGAATTCTTAATGAATAAGATAAAATTGAGCATAGGACTGGCCAGATATGGGATGACTTTGACGTAGTTGGCCAGCTTAAATATATTGCAATATATGGACAAACAATCCCTGTTTTGTTTAAAGGGTAAGGCATTTTTTAGTAGCAGCATGCACTAAATGTCGCTGTCTTAAATATATTGATAATGGGTTGAGTGCAGAGGACTCTTGTATTTGACTATATGTATTTTGTGGTCACAACCGCATTGCAGCCCTGCCTAATGGTTTTAAAAAATAGTGGTGAGCACAACTTTCCCTTGTTTGTGTATATATATATATATATATATATATATATATATATATATATATATATATATATATATATATATATATATATATATATATATACGAATTACGAGTTGTGCCGGCTCTTCACGGATTATATATATATATACTAGACATTAAGCCCGTTAAATTAACGGGCGCTAGAACATATCCGTGGGCAGGGCCGGGCCAAGGTAGTTTGGCACCCTAGGCAAGGACTTCAATTAGCACCCCCCTCATCCTGTATTACCATTTCCCACCTTACCATTACAGTTTTTCAATAAACAAACCTTACAACACATTGATGAAACTTTTCATTTATATAAATATTGCCCCCAAATCTGTACCTGTGCCAGCAGTCAGCCATATATATGCCCCCAAATCTGTAATTGTGCCAGCAGTCAGCCATAAATATGCCCCCAAATCTGTAATTGTGCCAGCAGTCAGCCATAAATATGCCCCCAAATCTGTACCTGTACCAGCAGTCAGCCATAAATATGCCCCCAAATCTGTACCTGTTGTGCCAGCAGTCAGCCATAAATATGCCCCCAAATCTGTACCTGTGCCAGCAGTCAGCCATAAATATGCCCCCAAATCTGTACCTGTACCAGCAGTCAGCCTTAAATATGCCCCCAAATCTGTACCTGTGCCAGCAGTCAGCCATAAATATGCCCCCAAATCTGTACCTGTGCCAGCAGTTAGCCTTAAATATGCCCCCAAATCTGTACCTGTGCCAGCAGTCAGCCATAAATATGCCCCCAAATCTGTACCTGTGACAGCAGTCAGCCATAAATATGTCCCCAAATCTGTGCCTGTGCCAGCAGTCAGCCTTAAATATGCCCCCAAATCTGTACCTGTGCCAGCAGTCAGCCATAAATATGCCCCCAAATCTGTACCTGTGCCAGCAGTCAGCTATAAATATGCCCCCAAATCTGTACCTGTACCAGCAGTCAGCCATAAATATGCCCCCAAATCTGTACCTGTACCAGCAGTCAGCCATAAATATGCCCCCAAATCTGTACCTGTTGTGCCAGCAATAAACATTGCCCCCATGTACCTGTGCCAGCAGGAACCATCAAAAAATAAGGCCAGCCCAGTCATCTGATTTTCTCCAGCGCCAGTTCTCTTCATTGCGCGCCGGCGCCACACACTTCATTGCGAACCGGCTACATTACGGAGAAGGCGCGAAAAATACCATCTGTCGTTGACACATCTAAACTTGTACACGTGGAAATGCCGCAACCTATAACTTGCCCTTACTGAAAAAAAATAATAGTAGCCCATCCACTGAAAGAGTTAAAGTCGACGTTGCAGCCCCTGACATGTGTACGTACTTCTGTATAAACTGCGCTTGCTGGATGTTGTAGTTGGATTTGTCTAATGGCCGACAAACTGTAAGGCTAGAAAACTAAATATCTCTCTTGTGATCATGCATCCAGCTTTAGCCGTGGGCCTGGTGTTCTCGGGCTGCTGCAGTAATGTGGTGTTTTTAGAGCTCTTAGCCAGGTGAGGAAAAAAAGTTTGCTTTCTGGCTCATTCATTTTTTACTGCAACCAGCAAGGTGTCCGTGTAAAACTGTACAGATAGATTGGGCAGCCGGGAGGTACAGATAGATTGGGCAGGCGGGAGGTACGGTAATATAAGAGGGGTGTGTTATGAGTCACTGATAGGCTTTGATAGGCGCCTACTCTGCCTACTTCCGGCCCTGTCCATGGGGCACATGCGCAGTAGCGCAATCCCACGGACACAGGGACTGGACGAAGAGACACTTGGACTTTATTATATAGGATAGAATATATATCCTATTTATTATTGCTCCCATACAGAAAGGAAAAATAAATACATTCCCATCACTCTTCCCTGGACCTGGAATTGCTGAGACATTTGGGACCTATAAACCCTGCATCTTTTGTGGTGGTAGCATAATATTTTTTTTTTTACTTTTTTATATCTGCCCAATAGTACCTGGATAGTCAGGATCGGTGGGCCACCTTACAAGTACAGATAATGGTATACAATGAGGAGTGCATATGGTGCCTTTATATGGGCAGATCTAAGTTGAAGATTCAGGCCCTTCAGACCGAATCAGATGCTTATCTGCTCAAGTTTGGGCCCTCCCTGGCAGCTCCACCAATAGTTATCCGGCTGAAAATTGCCCAGATATGTATTATGCAGGTTTAAAAAAACATGTTAGTGCTCTCTCAATGGGCCTGCACTGCCTGTTATGATCCAATCCTTGGCCCTGCAGCCAAATGAACGAATCAGACCAAACTGCCCAGAGTGTAGGTGGCCAGATTGGGCAAACATTCACTCATTTGGTGACCACGTCAACCGAGCAAATCTTTATGTGTATGGTGAGCTTTAAAGACTTGCCACCATTAATCAGTCATCCAAATATTTTAAAACAATACAATATGCCCTTTGATTCATTTTTTTCCCTTCAAGGTACATGTGTGATGCTTTGTGATGCTTAGGGCCAAGAACAAAGGCAGGAGGGTGTTTATCTGAGGGAATCTGAAAGGTATATATAGGGCACGGAGAAGCATCACACACATTTTACAGAGAACTAAGCAGGCTGAGCATGCATGCAGAAATCATAATGAGATTTTGCCTGCCTGGAAATGCCTTTCATCATCAGACAGCCACCCCACAGCGGCAAAATAATTCATACAAGCAAGCCAACATGCACCCAGCTCTTTATCTGTCTCTATCTAATGCCTCAATATATTATTATAATGCTTGCACACGATAGAAAGGCTCCGAATATGAACAAGCTCTTAGCCAGGCAGCAGTCACAATGCATATACTATATTACCTTTATAATATACTATATTACCTTTATAATATCTGTGTGACCAATGAGCCCCCTTATTACAAATCTGTGAGAAAGCTTACTGTTCCAGACAGTAAATAAAACAGGCACCATATCCCTGAGTGTAACTGAAGATATAATAACCACTGACTGAAGTAGGCCTCTTCTGTCCAAAAGCCTTACATTGTGGTTACATTGCATATATAGTAAGCATGGTGTATTTACTATAGTTATAGTATTCTGGATCCTTTATAGCAACAACAAACAAAGAGAAAATTCATCATGCAGATTATGGCTGAACCCACAAGGTCATTGGCCAACATTTATGGTATTTATCCACAGACCAAAAATCTAGTTTTGATGGCTCTCTATAATGTCAATGAGCTGGCTATACGAGCACTAGGAGAGAAATTAAGCTATTACATTTGTGTTATTTGGCATGAGTGCAGTAACCCATAGCAACCAAGCTTACTGTTTAGTTTCTTTATGTTAATGCTGTGTTGCAAATATGCCCCTATGGTTATATATTTCCCATAAACCACCAAACCCCAATACTGATTGGACATACTAAATATTATACTAATTCATAAGGTCCATGGGACCATAGGGTAAAAAAAAAGTAACACAACATATAAAAATGTATGTATGTATGTATGTATGTATGTATGTATGTATGTATGACTACCACATTTATTTGTATCTATTGTCTAATACTGTGATGAGGGGCCACAATATAACCATGTACTTACAGGAGTAAGGGAGGAACTCCACGGGTGATTGACGCGCTGCACAAAAACGCAGGTGTCAAGTCGGATGTCGAACAAATGCTGCAACACCATTCCTGTTGCTTACCTTATTTCCGTTGCATCCGACTTGATGCCTGCGTTTTTGGGCAACGTGTCAGATCGCGCCGAAATCGCCTGTGGAGTACCTCCCAAATTGTTAGGCACTAACTAAATGAGATTTATAGATGTAAGACCATCCCACAGTCACTGATACCCTCCTTTTTTATAATACACATCATCCCACAGTCACTGATACCAGCCTACCTTATAATACACACCACCCCACATTTACTGATACCATTCTGCCTTATAATACACATCATCCTACAGTCATTGATACCCTCTTGCATTATAATACACACCATCCCACAGTCACTAATACCTTCTTGCCTTATAATACACACCATCCCACAGTTACTGATACCATACTGCCTTGTAATACACACCATCACACAGTCACTGATACCCTCTTGCCTTATAATACACACCATCCCAAAGTTACTGATACCATCCTGCCTTATAATACACACAGTCCAACAGTCACTGATCCCCTCCCGGAAGACCGGAAGACTGATAGTCTCTGGGATAGGTAGTTTAAGTGAATGCCTAAGCGAATATGTGGACTAGTTTCTGAAAGAAATCGTGGTTACCACGCCAGTGTATTTAAGAGATAGTCAAGATGCGATCTGTAAAATCAGCACTTTGGATTGGAAGACAAATTACATTTGGGTCACTTTGGATGTGCAGTCCTTGTACTCACGAATAAATCACGTGGATGGTTTGAAGGCAGTGAATATGTTTTTAAACAGGTTTCTGCAGTCAAGAACACAAATTGATTTTCTGCTGGAAGCCATTAAATTTATTCTGTCACACAACATTATGTCCTTTAATGGACAAATATATCGCCAAATTACAGCTACGGCTATGGGGACAAAGTTTGCACCCTCATATGCCGGCCTGTTTATGCCAATGTGGGAGGAGGAGTATATTTTTGGTGTAGATAACCCCTACAATGATGACATCATGGGATGGCATTGTTACATCGATGATGTCATCATGGTATGGAGTGGCCCTATGAATGAGTTAAACGGTTTTCTCGACTATGTTAAGGATAACCCTTATGACATTAAGTTCTCCATGCAATACCATACAGAACACATAGATTTTCTAGATTTAACTTTCTATACAGAAAACAATAGAGTCATGTCCAAATTATACAGAAAAGAAACTAAAATGTTGGTTTTAAAACTAAGATTTTAAACATTAAAGTAATTATTAACTCACTAAAACATTTTTTATATTTAATATATTGAGTATATTTATGAATTGAGTTGCACTAGTGCACTTTAATAGTAAAAATATCAATGATAGGTAATTTTTCTATGAAATCGTATGGCACATATGTACTTTTTTTCATGAAATATATACTTTTAGATGGGAAGAATAGAAATGTGTTTTATTTCTTCAGTTTTTTTGGTGAGTTTGTTTTTCACATTAATGCATCTGGTCATATCCTTATTTCTAAGCTATGTAATTTTTTCTAAAAACATTTACATATAAGATTGAAATAACAATCTATCAGGTTTCAAAAATGAAGGGCTGTATACTATACATTAAGCTTTTGGCTACTATTTGATGAAGCTTGTACATAAATAGTTGAATGATTAAACCCTTCAAGATGTATATGGTATAACCAATGGGTATTTAAGGGATATGACCTCTGATGAAGCACCCAATAGCGTGAAACGCGTCAGGAGGGAGTGGCTGTACATAAGGTAGGCAGACTGGGGGGGTGACACTGCATTGTGATGTGTGATGTTGAAATGCCATGTAAGGCTTATGTGAATTGTAGTTTGTTTGAATTGCACAAATAAATGTTTTAAGTGAGATGCTGTGCAAGTCTTTAATTTATATGCAATATGTGATATTGGACCTGTGCACAGCTCTCACTGTGAGATGGCATACACCCCTACAACAAAAATGCGTTAATAAGTCACTGATACCCTCTTGCCTTATAATACACACAATCCCACGGTTACTAATACCATTCTGCATTATAATATGCACCATGCCACAGTTGCTGATACTATCCTGCCTTAAAATACACATCATGCAACAGTCACTAATACAATCCTACCTTATAATTCACACCATCCGACAGTTACTGATACCGTCCTGCCTTACAATACACACCTTCCCACAGTTACTGCTACCCTCCTGCCTTATAATACACATCATCCCAAAGTTACTGACAGTGACATACTTTATTATAGACTCTGTCCCACAGTAACAGATACCCTCCTGCCTTGTAATACAAACCATCCAGCACTTATTGACAGTGACCTACCTTATTATTAACTCTGTCCTACAGTTACTGATATCGTCCTGCCATATAATACGGACCATCCCTCAGTTACTAAAACCTACCCTCAGTTTCTGACAGTAACCTACCTTATAATAAACTCTGTTACTAGGGATGGGCGAATTTGACCCGTTTGGTTTCGACAAAAATTTGCTGCCGGCGAAATGTCACCGACGCCCATTAAAGTCTATGGGCGTCATTGGGATCTCATTGCCTGCCTCGTCAGTGCATAAACAATTACATGTCTGCCTTATGAAACAAAATGTAATTCTCAGCAGTATTCCAATACACATCCATTCCACAATTTCAATAGTTGTCTCCAGAAACAATGTAGCAGAATCAAATCGGGCATGTTTCTTCCCATCTCTGCTTATAAACTGGCCTCTGCTGCATTATTTCAAAAGTTACAACCACCCAGTGGCGTAACTAGATATTACTGGGCCCCACAGCAAATTATTTTTCAGCCCCCAAAATGTCTAGAGATTGACCGTTTTGACCAATATTTATTGAAATTGTGTATGAATTAGGTCCTCATGGGGCCCCTATACTGCCTGGGCCCCCCTGCAACCGCTGGGTCTGCTTCCTCTGTAGTTACGCCCCTGCAACCACCAGAACACAAAAGACAAGGCAGATACAACTTTCATTGAACATTTGCTATGACTGTATATAGGATTATTTGGTTAGAATTATATTTTTTCTTATTTGGCTAAATGTCACCTCACCTAGAAGTCACCTCAGAGTTCTATTCCCTGTGCAGAAGTACTTGGCAGAATGATCAGGAGCTCCTCAGTGACTACTACTATCCTGGTATAGGGATATATCATATACTAAACTGATTTCAACAAGCGTTCAGAACATTTTGGTTCCTTTTTCAAGCTGAATATAATGAAGCTGTGTGGTGTTCTCTGATATATATATACAACATTTAGCTCATAGATCAAATTACTAAACTGCTGAAACGTATTGCTTGCCATATTCCCCAGTACCCTGTGTATATGAATACACCAAACTCTGCACAAGAAACAGGATAGTGACCCTCCTCACCATGATATTTTTGAGCGAAGGAGTTGTTTGGATTTGTTCAGTCCTTCCAGTGGGAACCAAAATGCTCTCAGCTACCAATATATTAGAATAGGCAAAGCTAACCCTATAGCACACTGAGCAAGAATAGAAAGAGGACACAGTTCTCAGCATTCTCTCCCAATACTCCACTTACTATTATTATGACTAGGGATGGGCGAATTTGACCTGTTTCGTTTCTGCAAAAATTTGCAGTTGGCAAAATGTCGCCGACGCCCATTAAAGTCTATGGCCGTCAAAAGAATTTTTTTGATGCGAGTCTTTTTTTTGACAAGCAATGTCATACAAGTCTATGGGCGTGATTTCCACGACGAAACAAGGCGGAAAAAATGCGCCCATCCCTAATTTATGACTAAATATATTTATATATACATAGGTAGTACTGGTGTTTTGATCACCATGACAATCCCTGATAGAGAAGCCCACTGGGAAAAAAGTGTCTGTGTGCACCTACCCTAATCATGACTGTGCCCTTTTCCCTAAATCAAGTGACCCTGTCATCTGCAGCAGCACATCTTTATCAACCTGCTTAAAGGAGACCTTTCCCTGCATCAGTAACATGAGCTTATGCATTCCTCTTTTCATGATGTAATGCAAATGCAAACAAAAAAATGTAAACAACAAAAGTGCTCATAAGACGATTCTGGACAATATGACATCAAGTTACAGGTAAGTATAGCATTTCTAAAAGGTTATCTGTAATTTGCTATGTATGCATGATCTATTGCCGATTTCACTTTAGGCTAGTGGCACACGGAAAGATTTGTTGCCTGCTATTTTTTTGACTAATCTCCAGAAAATGCCTCTCCATTGCCGGTAATTGAAATCTCTGGCAGTACGGCCAACGTTGGACATACCGCCAGAGGTTTTTATTTTAACATCAGTAAAAGACCTGATTTACAAAATGCAGTAACCCCTAGCAACCAGTCAGTAACCCAGATTGGGAGCTCTAACTAGCAGGATCCTAGCTGTCTCTAATAGCAGCCCATGTCTGTATGTAGTGTTTATGTTTACTGTATACACCAGTCTATTGCACAGTGCTGCTCAATTTGTTGTGGGTGACACCACCTGGCCACTTCAGCACCTCTGCTAGTAATACGTCTCCGCATGTTCTTTTAAGTAAGATGAATCCTCCATGCTGCAGCTATTGGAATTGCCTTCATAAATCAGGGCAGTCTGTGCCTTACAACACAGGCTGCAGAGCAGAGCCCGTAAGTCACACACAAACACTCGCCGCTGCCCCCAATAGTAAGGGAAGCCGATGACATCAACAAGCGCCTAATTACGGCCCAAGCAAAACACAGCTCGTGACCTATTAACCCTTGCGCCGGTCGGGCAGCTTTGCAAAGACTCAATTTGTCCCACTTACCACCTCCGCGCAAACCCGCACTCACCCGTGGAGTCTGCAGCCTGGATGTCAGTGCGCTGAGTCGACTGCTGAGTCAGCATGCTGCAAGGGGGTCAGTGTCCGGCTACTTTGCGGCAAAATAAAAAAGCAAAAATCTAAAAGAACCTCTCGAGAAGGCGGAGGTGCAGTGGGGATTCCTGGAGCTTGGAGCATCCATACGGACTGCCTCACTGCCACCACCTTCTCCTCATGCCTAGCCCAACGTTAGCGCTGCCTATCATGACAGCAGCATTGTGTCCCAAGCAGGACGCTTGGCGCATGCGCGCTGCTCAGAGGCTGACTGACAGCCACTTATTAGCCGGAGAGGTGCAGTGAAGGGGAGATGCACTGCCTTGTTTATTTACATCTCATACTGCGTGTCTGTGATAGGGCCGTGCCTATCAACATTTGTTTCCCACAAACAAGCTGATCTGGAGTGTATTGTAGCCCAAATAATGTTTCAGCTGCATAGATGTATGATTTTGTAATAGCTCTATGCCTCTAACCATAACAACATGATATTTGCATTCCGTCATAGCTGCCTAAAGCTGTCTCCAAAAGCTCCTTGTTCATTAATGTTGGTTAACCCTTTAAGTGCCAGCAGAATTGACCAATTTGGTTACGCGAAATGCCAGACGTTTTTGAAACATTCTGTGCTCTCTCACTTTAGGGGCATTTTCTGAGGGGAAACCTATAGTTCAGCTAGGAAAACTATACATTGTTTTTTTCGGGAGAAACTGAGCTTTCTAAATCTGCCTGAGTTTTCTTGTATTTCCACCTCTGCAAAAAGATTTATAGTGCTAAATACAAAAAAAAAATGAAAAATTCCTATTTTTCACAATATATGAACTTATACCTGAAAAATATTTCATTTTACGCATGAAAATCCAACTGATTTGGAAAGCCTCATGTCTCTTGAACATGCCAATACCAAATATGTATAGTTTTAGGAAGATTTAGGACATCTGTACAGCAAAAACTACCGGCAGTATATTACCGAATTTTGAAAGCAGAAGGCAGAAAACGGCATACTTTTGATTCCAAGGCCACAAAATCCTGAAACAGTATGTTTACCCCAGAAGACCATATATTTTTGGAAAGTACACATTCTGCCGATTCCAAAATGGGTAACTGTGTCTCTCTACTCCTAACTACCAAACATCAAAGCTTGTCTGAACGTAGCGTTTTTTATCAAAATGTATCAAAATTTTGAAAAATCACTTCAAAGGTTTTATTTTGCTGCTCCGCATATCACACACTATATTAGATACCAAGAAAAAGCACCCTGAATATGATTGCCAGGGGTCCACTGAACAGTTTGATCCCCATTGTGCATAGGATTACCAAAGTACCTGGCATTTAGAGACCCCAATATGAAGTTAGCACATCCAAATTGTCCAGGACTTTACTTCAGCTACTGAAAAATCAACACACTGACTGCATTTTTTGTGGGGTAAAAACACCGAAATATACGTTTACCCCCCAAAACCATATATTTTTGGAAAGTACACATTCTACCGAATCTAAAATGAGTACCCATGCCTTTCTGCTCCAAACTACTGAGTCGCAAGGCTTTCCCAAAATTGTCAGTTTTGGTGAAATATCTGAAAATTTCCTAAAAGCTTCAACTTCCCAGCACCATATCACCCATGTATCATTACATACCAAGAAAAAGCACCCTAAATATGATTGCCAGGGTTCCTCCAAACAGTTTGGTAGCCATTGTTCATAGGTTTACCAAAGTATCTGGCATTTAGAGGCCCCAAAATGAATTTTTTTTTTTTTTTTTTTTATTGTTTATTTTAACAAATTTTTCAAATACAATACAATACCTCAAACAAAAACAAATAAACAAATAAGAAAAGAGAAAAGAAAAGAGTGAAATAAAGTAAGAGTATAGAAAAGTATATAGGGGTATATAGGGCCCTGGCTAACTCACAGCTGGGTGCCTCAGGCATCCACTGCCTTACCCTCCAACCGTATCTCCAACCTTTAGGGTTGCTGGAACCTGTAACTGCATTTATTGTATCACCTAACTCCCTTTACCCCCTCCTTAATGCGTTCCTATCTTTACTAGTGAGGAGTCACCCTAAGTACATATTCTGGTTAACAGCCCATTTAACTCGATTTATTTAAATACCTAACCCAAGGTTCCCAGACATCCCAATATATGTTACTCTTATTGTGTATAATGTATGTTATCTCTTCCATTTTTCTAGTGTGTTCTACTTCCAGCCTCCATTCCATACTGCTTAATGGGCCCTTCTGCTTCCAGTTTCTTGGTATTATTGACCTGTAGTGATGTAGCGAACGTCGGAAAAAAAGTTTGCGAACATATTCGCGAACTTGCGCAAAAATGCGAGCGGTTCGCGAACGGTTCGCGAACCCCATAGACTTCAATGGGAAGGCGAACTTTAACATCTAGAAAAGACATTTCTGGCCAGAAAAATGATTTTAAAGTTGTTTAAAGGGTGCAACGACCTGGACAGTGGCATGCCAGAGGGGGATCAAGGGCAAAAATGTATCTGAAAAATCTGCCTGTGTGTGCTTGGAAGAGATAGTGTAGGGGGAGAGCTGTTAGTGATTTCAGGGACAGATGATAGTAAGCTTGCTGGCTAGTAATCTGCTTGATACTGCTCTGTATTGGAGGGACAGAAGTCTGCAGGGATTTGAGGGACATTTTAGCTTAGGTAGCTTTGCTGGCTAGTAATCTACTGTTCTCTTTAAACAACTGCCATACGTTGACCTTGTAGGCATTGTTTGCCCAGTTTTTTTGGACGCAGCCACTGAAGCACAGTTGCCAGAAAAAATATGCCATATAAATGCTGAAAATAGTAATTTTTCGCCATACGTTGACCTTGTAGACATTGTTTGCCCAGTTTTTTTGGACGCAGCCACTGAAGCACAGTTGCCAGAAAAATTATGCCATATAAATGCTGAAAATATAAATTTTTTTGGTTGCAGCCACTGAAGCACAGAGGCCAGAAAAATTATGCCATATAAATGCTGAAAATAGAAATTTTTTTGGTTGCAGCCACTGAAGCACAGAGGCCAGAAAAATTATGCCATATAAATGCAGAAAATATGCATTTTTTTGGTCGCAGCCACTGAAGCACAGTTGCCAGAAAAAATATGCCATATAAATGCTGAAAATAGTCATTTCTTGCCATATACGTTGGGTCAACGTATGGCAAAAAATTACTATTTTCAGCATTTATATGGCATATTTTTTCTGGCCTCTGTGCTTCAGTGGCTGCGGCCAAAAAAACTGGGCAAACAATGCCTACAAGGTCAACGTATACACTACTACAGCGGTGGATACGGATTACGTAAAATATATTATGGCTGCTTGAAAAAAGTCACTCCGGTGTTTTTTCTGGAGACGGTAATATTATGGATATTTAGACAGAATGTGAACAAGGTCACACAGCTAGATGGCGGGTTGAAGAAAACAGTGTGCAAATAATGCCTACAAGGTCAACGTATACACTACTACAGCGGTGGATACGGATTACGTAAAATATATTATGGCTGCTTGAAAAAAGTCACTCCGGTGTTTTTTCTGGAGACGGTAATATTATGGATATTTAGACAGAATGTGAACAAGGTCACACAGCTAGATGGCGGGTTGAAGAAAACAGTGTGCAAATAATGCCTACAAGGTCAACGTATACACTACTACAGCGGTGGATACGGATTACGTAAAATATATTATGGCTGCTTGAAAAAAGTCACTCCGGTGTTTTTTCTGGAGACGGTAATATTATGGATATTTAGACAGAATGTGAACAAGGTCACACAGCTAGATGGCGGGTTGAAGAAAACAGTGTGCAAATAATGCCTACAGGGCAAATAATGCCTAAAAGGTCAACTTATACACTACTACAGCGGTAGTAAAATAAAAAAAAGTAAAATAAAAAAAAAATGAATATTAAAAAAAAAAAATTAAAGTTGGTGCTGCTGAACTACTAGGAGCAGCAGATTAGCACACCAGTCCCACTCCCCAACACTGCTAGACTAATAGCACTGGGCTCTTATAGTAGTAGTAGTAGTAGTAGTAAAACAACAAAAAAATAAATAAAAGCAGTCCTTACAAGGACTACTGTTATTGCAGCAGTCAGCAGATGAGATCAGAAGCAGGACAGCTGCCCACTGCAGCTACATACAGAGCACTGCAGTAGAAGGTAGATTACTAGCCAGCAAAGCTACCTAAGCTTAAATGTCCCTCAAACCCCTGCAGACTTCTGTCCCTCCAATAACAGAGCAGTATCAAAACGATTACTAGCCAGCAAACTTTCAACTGTCCCTGAAATCACTAACAGGCAGCAGCTCTCTCCCTACACTATCTCTTCAGCACACACAGGCAGAGTGAAAAAACGCTGCAGGGCTTCGGTTTTTATAGGGAAGGGGAGTGGTCCAGGGGAGAGCTTCCTGATTGGCTGCCATGTACCTGCTGGTCTGGGGTGAGAGGGCAAAAAAAAGCGCCAACAATGGCGAACCCAAAATGGCGAACGTCGCGCGACGTTCGCGAACTTCCGGCGAGCGCGAACACCCGATGTTCGCGCGAACAAGTTCGCCGGCGAACAGTTCGCGACATCTCTATTGACCTGGCTGCATCCAGCAGGTGTAAGGTAAGTGGATCTCTTAATAGTCCCTTCTTATCCCTATCAAAGCTTAGCAGAATCAAAGGGGCGTTATCCAACGACAGATTAGAGTTAGTTATTTCTTTTATTACTTTAAGGATTTCACCCCAATAGTCTTGCAATTCTTTACACTTACACCAAATATGTGTGTGTGTCCCCCTCTCCTTGCCACATCTCCAGCATGCATCTGTGAGTGTGGGAAACATCCTATTTAACCTACTTGGAGTAAGGTGCCATCTGGTGACTATTTTGAAATTCATTTCCCTCGTTCTAACAGCTCTGGATGATTTATGGGCTTGTAGCACAATCTTATTCCACATCTCAGGGGGAATCTCTATACCCAAGTCTTTTTCCCATTCCCTAAGAGCTATGTTTTTACACAGTGAGATGTTTGATACCAAGAGTTTGTATATGTTTGAAACTAATTTATTGGGGACCTCTTTACTATCCAGTAATATTTCCCATTTAGTCAATTCTCTGTCCCAGTCCTCCTCTTTATATTTATAGGTATAATTTTGCAGTAAACGATAGTTCCATACATCTCTAACATGTTTTCCCCATTTCTTTTGGATATCAATTAATGGGATCAATTTGTTATTTTCCAAGAGATCACCGATTCTAGTTGTTCTCCCCTCGAATGTCCGCCAGTTCCCAAATGCACCTCTCTCCGTGCTAGGTTTAAATGAAGTGTTATTTATTAAAGGTTGTAATATATATGGCCGTTTGGTCAACTTCAACCTTGTTCTGTTACCATACCAGATCCTAAGTGTGGTTGAAATTAAAGGGTGGGCTTTCACCTTGTCTGATATATCTTTGGGCTCACACCATAAATGATTTGACAGAGGTATCCCTGCCCACTGGTTTTCTATCGCTGCCCATTCTTTCATCCTTTCTTCCCCTGCCCATTGTTTAATGCGGCTTAAGTGAATTGAGATATAATATAACCAGGCATCTGGGATAGCTAACCCTCCTCGATGTAATGGTAATATTAATTGTTTGTATTGAATCCTAGCCTGTTTGCCATTCCAAATAAATTTTGTAAATAAGGATTTAATTTTTTTGAAGAAAGCAGCTGGTAAACTGATTGGCAGAGCCTGTAGGTAATAGTTCAGTTTAGGCATCAAGAACATTTTCAATGCTTGTATTCTTCCCATCCATGATAAATTTATTTTGTTCCATTTATTAACCTTCTCCTCTAATGTTGACAGCAAAGGGACAAAATTGCTGTTATATAAATCATACATACTTGGGGTTATATTGACTCCTAAGTATTTAATACTATGGTTTGCCTTTTTAAAAGGGAAATTCTCTGTTAGAGTGTCCATCATACTTTCTGAGATGTTAATGCTCAAGATATTTGATTTTGTGAGGTTAACCTTGAAGTTTGATAGAACTCCAAAGTATTCTATAAGTGATAGGAGGCTAGGTAAGGAGGACATCGGGTTTGAAACAAAGATTAGCATATCATCAGCAAAAGCTATTGTCTTATATTCTTTCTTTTCAAACTTCAATCCCTCTATCTTTGCTTCCAATCTAATATGTGACAATAATGTCTCGATTACCATTACCATTAGCAATGGTGATAGCGGGCACCCCTGCCTAGTTCCATTGCAGATGTGTTTTGGGTCTGATAGTTTACCATTTACTTTGACTCTTGCATATGGGTCTTTGTATAGAGCTAGTATGCGATTTATTGTAATCTCCCCTATTCCAACTCCCCTCAAAACTCTTTCCAAAAACGGCCACCCCACTCTATCAAAAGCTTTTTCAGCGTCAATTGAGAGAAGTATTGTTGGAACTTCTACTTTTTGCCCGGTCTTTTGCCCAATTTTCAATAAAGATAGTATCTTATAGATGTTGTCTTTTCCCTCCCTTTTAAGTATGAACCCAGCCTGGTCCTCATGTATTAAATCTGGTAAATATTTTTTCATTCGATTAGCTATTATTTTGGCGTATATTTTTAAATCTATGTTTATTAGGGAGATAGGCCTATAACTTCCACAGAGCTGGGGGTCTTTCCCCTCTTTTGGGATAATTGTAATATTAGCTTCTTTTGCCTGTTTATGAAACCCACTCTTTCCATCAATTGTATTGTAATATGAACACATCAAGGGTATTAATTCTGTTTTGTACGTTTTATAATACAGTGCACTAAAACCGTCTGGTCCTGGACTCTTATCCACGGCCAGCGAGTCTATGGTGTCACTTATTTCTTGTGGTGTAAAAGGTAAGTCCAGTGTATTTCTGTCTTTTACTTCTAAAGATGGTAGTTGTGCTTCCTCTATAAATTTATCAATTTCCTTCAATTCACTTTTATGGTTGTCCCCTCCCTGTAGTCTGTATAATGTTTGATAGTACTGCTGAAATATTTTAACAATACTTTGTGTGTCATAATAAGTTTTATGATCCTTGCCTTTTATTGCTGTAATATGAGTTACACTGTTCATTTTCTTTAACTTTTGGGCAAAATATTTGTTACATTTATCCCCCAGTTCGTATCCTTTTTGTTTACTGTTCATATATGCTTTATAAGAACCCTGATCTAATATTGCTTTCAATTGAATTCTTCTCCTTTCCAATTGTTCTAAGGTATCTTCTGTTAGTCTTGTTTTATGAATCTGCTCTAGGTTCGAGATTTCTTTAAGTAGGTTATTAATTTGTTTCTCTTTTTCTTTTTTTAGCTTACTGCCAAGAGCTATCATCTGTCCTCTGAGCACACATTTTTTGGTTTCCCACAGTGTCGCCACCCCCACCTCTGGTCCCGAATTCTCTTTCAATATTTGTTGCAACATATTCCTTATTATGCCCTTTGTGTCTTTTTTATGTAACAATAAATCGTTAAGTCTCCATGTCTATTCTTTGTCATTTATTTGGGGTATATTTAACTTTAAAAGGATTGGGTAGTGATCCGAAAACAGATTTGTTACAATTTTGGCCTCCGTAGCCCAGTGGAGCCCCCTTTGTGAATTAAATAAATAATCTATCCGCGTATAAACCCTGTACTTTTTTGAAAAATGTGTATAATCTTTATCTTTCGGGTGTTGGACTCTCCACGTGTTAACCAAACATAGTTCTTCCAATTTTTTTTTTAAAGTAATGATCCCCTTATGGGATATATGGCCTTTCCCATTAGAAGAGTCCATTAGTGGATTGAACATCAAGTTGAGATCCCCTCCCATAATTACTACCCCTTCTTTAAAATTATTTAAATCTTCTAAAAATTTCTTTAAAAAATTTACCTGTGCTATATTGGGCGCATATACATTAGCAATCGTAAGCTTAAAAGCCCCTAGATTCCCCTTTATAATAATGTATCTTCCTTCCTTATCTACTTTTTTCTCTTGAATTACAAACGGTAGGTCTTTATGGATCAATATCAAAACTCCTGTTGCTTTTTTCTCGGGATTATTGCTGTAGTATGCCTGTGTATAGTGTCTGTCCATTATCCTTGGGGTATGTCCCTCTTTAAAATGTGTTTCTTGGAATAGTATTATATGTGCTTGAAGTTTTTTGCACGTATTGAGAATTTGACTTCTCTTCACTGGTTCGTTCAACCCATTTACATTATAGCTTACAATTGAGCACATTCCCTTTCTAAATACCTTATTATTTCGTGTACCTTAATATTTTTTCCCTCTTGTCCTGTGTCGTCTGTTCTGAGAAGGTTGTAATCCATCGGGAGAAAAAACAGAAAGTTTAGCTTGGGGCCCCAAAAGAAAGAAAAAACATACAGTAAGATATAAGAAAAACACATAAAAAAGCTACGAAAGATAAGATATCCCACTTGCATGGTGGGAAATCGATATGCCGCCTCAGACTTATAGAGGAAATATCCTCTTGCTGTCCCCCTAGGGCGGCTGGGTGCGCCTAGGCGCATATAAATAGTCCTGTAGGTAACTTCAGCTAATGAAAAATCAACACATTGACTGCATTTTTTGTGGGGTAAAAACACAGAAATATATGTTTACCCCCCAAAACCATATATTTTTGGAAAGTACACATTCTACCGAATCTAAAATGGGTACCCATGCCTTTCTGCTCCAAACTACTGAGTCGCAAGGCCTTCCCAAAATTGTCTGTTTTGGTGAAATATCTAAAAATTGCCTCAAAGCTTCAAATTCCCAGCACCATATCACCCATGTATCATTACGTACCAAGAAAAAGCACCCTAAATATGATTGCCAGGGTTCCTCCAAACAGTTTGGTGGCCATTGTTCATAGGTTCACCAAAGTATCTTGCATTTAGAGGCCCCAAAATGAAGTTAGCGCATACAAATAGTCCTGTGAGTAACTTGAGCTAATGAAAAATCAACACATTGACTGCATTTTTTGTGGGGTAAAAACACAGAAATATACGTTTACCCCCCAAAACCATATATTTTTAGAAAGTAAACATTCTACCGAAACTAAAATGGGTACCCATGCCTTTCTGCTCCAAACTACTGAGTCGCAAGGCTTTCCCAAAATTGTCAGTTTTGGTGAAATATCTGAAAATTTCCTAAAAGCTTCAACTTCCCAGCACCATATCACCCATGTATCATTACGTACCAAGAAAAAGCACCCTAAATATGATTGCCAGGGTTCCTCCAAACAGTTTGGTGGCCATTGTTCATAGGTTTACCAAAGTATCTGGCATTTAGAGGCCCCAAAATGAAGTTAGCGCATACAAATAGTCCTGTGGGTAACTTCAGCTAATAAAAAATAAACACATTGACTGCATTTTTTGTGGGGTAAAAACACAGAAATATACGTTTACACCCCAAAACCATATATTTTTGGAAAGGACACATTCTACCGAATCTAAAATGGGTACCCATGCCTTTCTGCTCCAAACTACTGAGTCGCAAGGCCTTCCCAAAATTGTCGGTTTTGGTGAAATATCTGAAAATTGCATCAAAGCTTCAACTTCCTAGCACCATATCACCCATGTATCATTACGTATCAAGAAAAAGCACCCTAAATATGATTGTCAGGGTTCCTCCAAACAGTTTGGTGGCCATTGTTCATAGGTTTACCAAAGTATCTGGCATTTAGAGGCCCCCAAATGAAGTTAGTGCATACAAATAGTCCTGTGGGTAACTTCAGCTAATGAAAATTCTACACATTGACTGCATTTTTTGTGGGGTAAAAACACTGAAATATATGTTTACCCCCCAAAACCATATATTTTTGGAAAGGACACATTCTACCGAATCTAAAATGGGTACCCATGCCTTTCTGCTCCAAACTACTGAGTCGCAAGGCCTTCCCAAAATTGTCGGTTTTGGTGAAATATCTGAAAATTGCATCAAAGCTTCAACTTCCTAGCACCATATCACCCATGTATCATTACGTATCAAGAAAAAGCACCCTAAATATGATTGTCAGGGTTCCTCCAAACAGTTTGGTGGCCATTGTTCATAGGTTTACCAAAGTATCTGGCATTTAGAGGCCCCCAAATGAAGTTAGTGCATACAAATAGTCCTGTGGGTAACTTCAGCTAATGAAAATTCTACACATTGACTGCATTTTTTGTGGGGTAAAAACACTGAAATATATGTTTACCCCCCAAAACCATATATTTTTGGAAAGGACACATTCTACCGAATCTAAAATGGGTACCCATGCCTTTCTGCTCCAAACTACTGAGTCGCAAGACCTTCCCAAAATTGTCTGTTTTGGTGAAATATCTGAAAATTGCCTCAAAGCTTCAACTTCCTAGCACCATATCACCCATGTATCATTACGTATCAAGAAAACGCACCCTAAATATGATTGTCAGGGTTCCTCCAAACAGTTTGGTGGCCATTGTTCATAGGTTTACCAAAGTATCTGGCATTTAGAGGCCCCCAAATGAAGTTAGTGCATACAAATAGTCCTGTGGGTAACTTCAGCTAATGAAAATTCAACACATTGACTGCATTTTTTGTGGGGTAAAAACACTGAAATATATGTTTACCCCCCAAAACCATATATTTTTGGAAAGGACACATTCTACCGAATCTAAAATGGGTACCCATGCCTTTCTGCTCCAAACTATTGAGTCGCAAGGCTTTCCCAAAATTGTCGGTTTTGGTGAAATATCTGAAAATTGTCTCAAAGCTTCAATTTCCCAGCACCATATCACCCATGTATCATTACGTACCAAGAAAAAGCACCCTAAATATGATTGCCAGGGTTCCTCCAAACAGTTTGGTGGCCATTGTTCATAGGTTTACCAAAGTATCTGGCATTTAGAGGCCCCAAAATGAAGTTAGCACATATAAATAGTCCTGTATGTAACTTCAGCTAATGAAAAATCAACACATTGACTGCATTTTTTGTGGGGTAAAAACACAGAAATATATGTTTACCCCCCAAAACCATATATTTTTGGAAAGTACACATTCTACCGAATCTAAAATGAGTACCCATGCCTTTCTGCTCCAAACTACTGAGTCGCAAGGCCTTCCCAAAATCGACGGTTTTGGTGAAATATCTGAAAATTGTCTCAAAGCTTCAACTTCCCAGCACCATATCACCCATGTATCATTACGTACCAAGAAAAAGCACCCTAAATATGATTGCCAGGGTTCCTCCAAACAGTTTGGTGGCCATTATTCATAGGTTTACCAAAGAATCTGGCATTTAGAGTCCCCGAAATGAAGTTATTAGCTGAAGTTACCCACAGGACTATTTATATGCACTAACTTCATTTTGGGGCCTCTAAATGCCAGATTCTTTGGTAAACCTATGAACAATGGCCACCAAACTGTTTGGAGGAACCCTGGCAATCATATTTAGGGTGCTTTTTCTTGGTACGTAATGATACATGGGTGATATGGTGCTGGGAATTTGAAGCTTTGAGGCAATTTTTAGATATTTCACCAAAACCGACAATTTTGGGAAGGCCTTGCGACTCAGTAGTTTGGAGCAGAAAGGCATGGGTACCCATTTTAGATTCGGTAGAATGTGTACTTTCCAAAAATATATGGTTTTGGGGGGTAAACATATATTTCTGTGTTTTTACCCCACAAAAATCTCCCAAATGAAAATAGTACATATGAATTTTCACATATGACACTCTGACTGCTACAATACAAGCACCTGGTATGTGCATTATGCACCATAAGACCCCCTAACAGTATAGAGACCCTAGAAAACCATATATTTTCTGAAAGCACACATTCAGACGAATCTAAAGCAAGTAATTACATCTTTCTACTGCAAACTACAAAACCACAAAGCAATGCTAAACATAACGCTTTTTATGGAATTTCTGAAAATAGTCACAAAGCTTGCATTTTACCCCATTATATACCCCACATTTTGTAACGTACCAGCAAAAGTCATCCTCAATATGAAAGCCAGGAGTGTACTGAACAGTGTGATGCCTGATATGAAAAGATTTACCAAACTAGGTGGCATACAGAGACGCCCAAATGAAAATAGTACATATGAATTTTCACATATGACACTCTGACTGCTACAATACAAGCACATGGTATGTGCATTATGCACCATAAGACCCCCTAACAGTATAGAGACCCTAGAAAACCATATATTTTCTGAAAGTACACATTCAGACGAATCTAAAGCAAGTAATTACATCTTTCTACTGCAAACTACAAAACCGCAAAGCAATGCTAAACATAATGCTTTTTATGGAATTTCTGAAAATAGTCACAAAGCTTGCATTTTACCCCATTATATACCCCACATTTTGTAACGTAGCAGCAAAAGTCATCCTAAATATGAAAGCAAGGAGTGTACTGAACAGTTTGATGCCTGATATGAAAAGATTTACCAAACTAGGTGGCATACAGAGACGCCCAAATGAAGATAGTACATATGAATTTTCACATATGACGCTCTGACTGCTACAATACAAGCACATGGTATGCGCATTATGCACCGTAAGACCCCCTAAAAGTATGGAGACCCTAGAAACCCATATATTTTCTGAAATTACACATTAAGACGAATCTAAAGCAGGTAATTACATCTTTCTATTGTGAAACTACCAAACTGAAAAAGCAATTCTAAACATAACTCTTTTATGGAAATTCTGAAAATAGTCACAAAGCTTGCATTTTACCCCATTATATACCCCACATTTTGTAACGTACCAGCAAAAGTCATCCTAAATATGAAAGCCAGGAGTGTACTGAACAGTTTGATGCCTGATATGAAAAGATTTACCAAACTAGGTGGCATACAGAGACGTCCCAATGAAAATAGTACATATGAATTTTCACATATGACACTCTGACTGCTACAATACAACACCTGGTATGTGCATTATGCACCATAAGACCCCCTAACAGTATGGAGACCCTAGAAACCCATATATTTTCTGAAAGTACACATTCAGACGAATCTAAAGCAGGTAATTACAATTTTCTACTGCAAACTACAAAACCGCAAAGCAATGCTAAACATAACGCTTTTTATGGAAATTCTGAAAATAGTCACAAAGCTTGCATTTTACCCCATTATATACCCCACATTTTGTAACGTACCAGCAAAAGTCATCCTAAATATGAAAGCAAGGAGTGTACTGAACAGTTTGATGCCTGATATGAAAAGATTTACCAAACTATTTTGTACACAGAGACCTCCAAATGGTTATATAGCAGACAAAATTTCCAAGGTCAAAATGAAGTAACAAAAATCCCTAAAATCCAACAAAACCGCAAAAATCAATGCTTTTTTTTTTTCGCCTACTGTAATCAGCAGTCAGAATCAATTTTTGATAATTTTAGCATGGCCAAATAGGTTTTACAGACAGAAAAAGGGGAACAACACCTTTGCAAAGCTGAAAATGTAATAAAATGGCAAAACATGCAATAAAATGTCTAAAAATGCACCAAAATCACCCAAATTGCAGTATAATCACCAAAATAACATACAAAAGGTATTGCGCAGTGCAATTAGCGAATACGCTATTCGCAATGGCAATAAAACAGTTTTTTCAGCAAAAAAAACAGACGATGCGATAAGAAAAAAAAAAAAATACACAACAGTGCAAGTGTGTATGTGTGTGTGTACAACTGACCAATTGCATGTTGTGTGTGTATGCAAGCATGTGGGGGTGCTGTGAATGTGTGTGACCCCCCTGATCCCCCAAAAATGTATGTGATTGTGTGTAAGTGTGAATGTAAGTGTGTAATGGGAAAATAAGTGTGTGTTTGTGTGTTTGTGTGTGTTTCTGTGTGTGGATGGGCACTAACCTGGGGGAAGCAGGTCCAGATCGTTGTGCAGGGCTGGAGGAAGAAAATGCTGCATCACCCAGGAAGATCCGTTGAGAGGGGGCGGAGCTTCGGCTCAGGAAGTGAAAGCAGCAGCAGGACACGCAGTGTGCACGTGTCTGCTGCTGCATTTGGGGCCCCTGGGCGATCGCGCCTCAGGGGCCACTCGTTCCCGGCCCCTGCTCGTTGCCTGGGGGCTGGGGAACGAAGAGGAACGGAGCAAGCGGCTTGAAAAGCCGCTCCTCCGTTCCCTAACCCTGAAATGCTGCAGAACGTAGAATCTACGTTCTGTGGCATTTCAAGTGCCATCCCCACAGAACGTAGATTCTACGTGGGGTGGCACTTAAAGGGTTAAACATCACAAATGATGTTGCCCATGGCAACCAGTCAGATCTTTGCTTTTGTTTTCTAACTTGCAGGCAAGGGGGGAAAACTCTGTTGAGGTTCCTCGCAAGTTACCAGGAGTGATAAAAAGCCACTTCTGATAACTTTAAGAGACCCATTTCTGGTTATTAAACCGGGAATTCTGCTTTTCTAGCGCAAAGACAACAGCATAAAAACTAGGGTTGCCACCTTTTGAAGCAGCTGAGACCGAGCAGGCAGCGGGGCTGTGACACCAGAAGGCGGGACCGTGATTTAAGTGGGCATGTCCGTGTCATCAGGGGGCTATGACGTGGCGATTGGTCGATCACTGTGTCAATCAAGGGAATCCTGCCCGGTTTTCCTTATTTGGAGAACCGGGCAGGAAGTTTTGACCCTGGGCAGCCCTTCAAAATACTGTGCTGTCCAGGTCAAAACCGGACAGGTGGCAACCCTAATAAAAACTGAGAGCACATGAGGCACTGAGATTTGCCAAAATTAGGTATTTAACGCATCACAAAGCGATCTATAAAAGTGATTCACTCACAGGGGCGGATTAATGCATAGGCTAACCTAGGCTATAGCCTAGGAGAAATTAAGCCCCTTTAGGGCTGACATGTGGTTAGGTGGGGGGCCCCTTCCCCCCAGGTGTAGCCTAGCCTCTCACTCCCCAGCCCCCAGGTAAGAACAATGGAGGGGGCTAACAGTGGAGGGAAAAAGAGGGGTGGGCTGGGGGAGGAGGCAAGGGGAGGAGTGCTGGTTTGGAAGGGTTTTTAAGGGGATGCACAGTAAAATAATTCAGCTGCATAGTGGAGAAGACATGGAGGAACAGAGCAGCAGAAGAAAGCCTACTTATGAGGAAGACAGTGCAAGGAGAAAGGCTACTGCTATGTCCAAACAGGAGATGGTGTACATGGTGTCCATCCTGGAAAAAAAAGATTATGACTGCAAAGAGGCAGAGTATTCAAGGCCGAATACTAGGAAAAATAATATCTTGGACATAATCATCCAAGGGCTTCATAAGAAGTTTGAAATAACCAGATCAAAAGACCAGCTTCGTAAAAGATGGTCAGATTTGAAGTTGAGAGAGCGAGAACAACTTCTAAGCATTAGAAGGATAATTAAAAAAAGTGAGTATTTTTATTACTTCACTAGAACGTTGCTGTGGTGTGCATATCTATGTTCTAAAAAGTGGTTTTTACCATTTAAATTTTTTTTTTACAGAACAAAAGCGTAAAAAGTTACTTTGGACCAGAAAATATTCTAGAGGAGGTGCCTCTTCTTCTGTGGGGAAGGCTGATCTGCCAGAGTCAGAGGATTGTGAGAAGGATGACAGGGAGGGGAATAATGACTTGGATGACACTGCCCACAAGAGCCAGGAAACAGAAAGCTATGAGCCAGAAATACAATGGCAGACCATTGATCCACTTGAGCAGTCAAAAACCTATGCAGCCTCTGATGCAACAAAAAATCCAGTGGAACAGTTGAGTGACACGTCTCCTAGCAGCCCATGCATCCTACTAACCAGTACAGGTAGGTTTACCACATTATAGTTCTAAGCAGCCACCGCTTATCACATAATGTTTTGCATATGTTTCCAATGCAACCAATCTTTTATTCTTGTAATGTTGTTGAATGCTTAAAAAAATTGCTGCTGAATAATTTTTTGTCTTTCAAAGCACATAGTGTATGAACATAATATGCTATAGCACGGTGCTTGCTGGATTAGTATCTTGTTAAATAAATATTTTTTAAAAAAAAAAGTAATGGTCTTGCTTTTATTTCTATTAGCTGTTGCATACATATGACTTTTAATATCTATAGTGGTTTATAATGTTTTAACCAGCCCCTCTTGTGTTGCCCACCATCTGTCTGGCTGCTGTGACTGCTCTGTCTGGCTGCTGACTGCATTGTGTAGTTGTGTATCAGTTGATATTGTTGTCCACCACCTGTCTGGCTTTTGTGTATCTGACAAAATCAGTAATGGCATCTATAATGAGATTACCTGAGATTAAAGTTGCAACTGCATTTTTAACACTTAGACACAGACTGTATACCCTGCACTTTCACACTTGTAGCAGTGTTTTCAACCTCATCAGACAGTAGTAGTGGTGCTAGCATTGTGTCACTGTCTGTAGTATATAGTCCCTGCTCCATGCATACATATGGATTTATGTTTTGCTATGGCATAATAAACTTCTTTAACATATGAGGTGATAGGGTGATATTCCTGCAGTCAGCACCAATTTATTTCTTTACATAGTTCATATGGTTACAAATGAAGCTTTCAGCAAAGAAAGTTCGGGTTCTTCCGTATATGTTCGTTGGCTTGTGCTACAATCCTGATATGAGCAAAGAACGACCGTTCTACGACAGATATCTGTAATTCACATCCATTGCCTGATTTTATCCCTGAACGACTAAAATTTTTAAACTCATCCGATCAATTTTGTGAACGATAATGTCGAGACGATCATTCGTCAACCATCAACCATTCGGTAGGTTATCGATATTATGGGAACGTTGTGGAATCGGTCGTTTGGAATTAAAAAATCTGCCCGTGTATATTCACCTTTACTTTTTGTTTGAACAGGTCTAAGCTGTGTCAGAATTCTGGTAATGCAGGGAAAGCAGCTCAGACGTGCAGTGGGTCGACCGGGAAGATACAGGGAGGATTCAAGACCTCAAGGCTGGGGGAAATCGAGAGCAGCCCCCACAGGCCAGCAGATTATCCCTGTACCAGTAGCGCAGGTTCCCCCAATTCCCAGGGGTCCCCCAGCAGCTTTGCATCAGCAACCCCCCCCCTAGCAGCCCCAGCCAGCCCAGCAGTTATGGCAACCTTTCCCCACAAAGGTCCAGCAGCAGGCAGGGGCCACGTCACCACTGCAGCCCAGGGCAGCTAGGGGGGAGGCTCTCCTGTCCAGCGTGAGGGCACTCGCGCAGAGCGCCAGAGCAGGTGCCTACTTGGATCGCGAAAACTATAGTGAGATGACGGTCGGGACCGGACATGAGGAAGGGACCAGCGGAAGGTAAGCGACCACTTTCCCCACCTCATTAAGGCCCTCACAGACAGCCTTGGGACAGGCAGCAGCACAGCCACAACAGGAGCCCAAGCACGCACCTTACCACACCCAGGGCCAGAACTAGGGGTAGGCAGAGTAGGCACGTGCCTAGGGCGCAAACCTTGGGGGGGCGCCCGGCACGTACCTTTAACTGCTGCCTACCCCTGTCCAGTCTGGCATTCTGTTCCGTGTGTGCATGCGCGCATGCGCCTAACTGACGGCAGGATGGTGTGTGCCCTGTTCTGACAGCAGGGTGGTGTGTCATGTTCCAATTGCGTATATGCGCATGCGCCTATCTGACGGCAGGGTGGTGCGCACAGTGAGGCTGTAGCCAGCGCGCATGCGCACGCTCACGTCTGCGTGCGCAGCTGGCCAGTTGCCTGGGGCGCCTGGGCACTCTGGCCCGGCACTGACCACACCACTCCTATTCAGGAAGAACTGCAGGGAGTAAAAGCGGTCGCTGTCCCAATATTCTCACTGGAGGTACTGGTCCCGCAGCCCCACAGTTCCCAGGCACCATGCATGAAGGGAGAGCAGCCATACCCCACACAGATACAGGTCAGATAGGCCCCACAGGAGATCCCAAAGCAGATTTAGGCAGATGCAGTCAATGTGAGGAGATGAGGAATGGAACAGACAGCGAAATGGGAAAGGAAAAGGGAAAAGAAGGCACAAAAATCATCAGCAGAGGGTTGAGATTCAGCACCAAGTCAACAGAGGGTTACAGGAATGGTTCAAGCAGCACAGATCAGCAGAAATGGACAAAGGTAAGGGTGAGTATACTAAAAGTGATGTTCAGGGCCGGACTGGAAGTAAAAAGCAGCCCGGGCAAAATAATCAAAGCAGCCCACATGTAAAGACACTATGTTTTGTACTCATTCACACATACAGTATATTGGGGTAAAACTGCAAAAATTGTTATAGGTGATGTGCATAAAGGGCTGCCTTTCTCGCTTAACTGTAATTAATGTAAAATATTACAGTTATTAATTAATTATTATTATTACATTATAATACAGTAAAATATTATTTAATGGCACTACATAAATCTAGTGTGTCTATATTAACCACTTTGTTGATTTGCCATTTATTATAAGCCTTGAACATTTTATTTAAAAATTACAAGGATTCAATAGTTCACCATTATAGTATGGGGTATATTGCTTCTTATAATATGCAAGTGATATGTGATATGCAAGTGATACAATCTGGACTGTTGGGGGGGTGGTTTGGGGAGTTCTAGTTCAACAAGTGCTTTGTTGTTTAGTTTAACTGTTTATTGCTAAGAATGTTTCATGCTGCGCAGGTACCAGCCACAATCTGGACTGTTGGGGGGGGACTTGGTGAGTTCTAGTACAACGAGTGCTTTGTTTTTTGGTTTAATGATTATTAAACCGAAAAAGAAAGCACTCGCTGAACTAGAACTCACCAAGTCCCCCCCCCTCCCCAACAGTCCAGATTGTGGCTGGTACCTGCGCAGCACGAAACATTCTTAGCAATAAACAGTTAAACTAAAAAACAAAGCACTTGTTGAACTAGAACTCCCTCCCCCCTCAACAGTCCAGATTGTAACAGATTGTGGCTAGTACCTGCGCAGCACAAAATATTTTAAGCAATAAACAGTCAGTGATCCCTCTCCCAGGCTCCCTTCCCGTGTCTATAGCTTTAACCTCCCCTACTGAGCAGTACCTCTTACTAGGAGCTGACATGCCGACAGATCCCAATGCAGAGAGGCAGGTCTAGACGAGACGAGTCACATGACGAGCTGTGACGTCTCCTATTCAAGTACACAGCCCAGCCAGCCCAGCGAAGCTGCGGGGAGGGGGGGGGAGGGGAGGGGAGGGAGGGGGCGTGCTGTCACAGAGCACAGCAGCAGAGTCTCTCTCTCCTGCCCTATTGGTGTGCCGTTTCTTTTTTTTCTTGCTTACATTCAAGGCGACGGGAGGGGGAAACACACAACTCTGTTCAAGAGAGGCCCACTTGAACAAGAAATAGAGCGGCCCCACGGGCAATTGCCCGAGTTTACAGATTGCCAGTCCGGGCCTGGTGATGTTCTGATTGTGATACAGAGTATGATTTAGATAGTGAGTTTGAGGGGGATGATACATATAAAACTCTTGAGAAATACTTGAAGGTTGCTAAGAGCAAAGAAATTAAGAGAATGGGTAAGGAGGGTAACAGTGGTGGGGCTGCAGTATCTAGAAAGGGGGAAAAAATAATATAGCAGCTGCTGGTGATATGTATGCTTGTGGGATCGTTGTCAATCATAAGCATTTAGCAAAAAATATGAAACAATATCAGAATAGATAAAAGGATTCATGATATATATATGAGTTGTTAGATGTTAGGAGAAAACAGGTAGCATCAGACAAACCTCCAATATCAGGATAAAAATGTAAATTTAGATTGATTCAGCACTTATCATACACCAAAGGGAACGATGCAATTGACAGTGCACGGTGCAATACCAGTCTTTTGATCAGGCCCGTGAGATAGTAAAAGGGAAAGGTTTAAGAGCAGAAATTACCAAATTGGAAATAGAGTCAGCTTTTCGCTTACTCCAATACAAATTTCAGCAGCACTCCGGTATAGTGAAAAATAATATAGCTTGATAAAGGGCTGGTTACGCCCGAAACGTTGCTCCATTTGCACAAATAAATTATTTTTCACCGGAGTGCTGCTGAAATTTGTATTGGAAATTGAACTGGACCCGGGCAGACAGAGTCACAGCCGGCACCCGACGCTACAAAATATGGTGAGATTGATTGTGTAGTACTATTCTCTATGTTTGTGAATAAGCTTTTTGCTTACTGCCACTGCATCCAGACAGTTTAAATTTACTGGTTGTTACTTTCGGGGGCTACTTTATTGACAAGTGCTTACCCATGGGTTGTGCAATATCTTGTGCATTTATCGAAAGCTTTCTCCATAGCAGATGGTAAACCAGATTTAACTCGCAACCCAGTAATTAAAAATTTAATAAGAGGATGGGATAGAGTTTGATTGCCCCAAAGTGGATAAAAGAGAACCAATAGTACAGGTACAAACGTGTTGATACAGGAAGGGAAACTTGATTTATATTAGTATTTCTAAAATGGATCAGATGGGTAAAGGGAAATGGGTAAGCATACGGGAAACAGGGGAAGTGTTATGCCCCATTAGGTTAGCAAGGGAATATATGGCGGTGTGTCCGTCAGGAGGGCAGCTATTGTTATTGCATGAAGATGGAACCCATCGTTCATCCTTTGTGGTGTGGATCACATTCTTTCAGAAAAGGTGAGGCAACTGAGGCAGCAATGGGCGGGGAAAGTAGCGAAAGGATAAAATCACTGGGAAGAGGGAAGTCAAAGGTATACAGGAGATACATAAGGCCCATAACTGATGCAGGAGAGGTGTCAACTCATGTTCTGTCTTTATCGCAGCAGGAGGTGCAACAAATTGCAATGTTTTGATATTAGTGCATTCATTTATTCTCTGGGTGATGAAGCATGCAGGCGCTGCAGGTCAGCAGATGGGTTTACACAAGCAACACATGAAGATCTCACATAAGACCCAAGCCTTTTATTGAGACCATGGAAGAGTCAGGTGTATAGCATTGACTGATATAATACAAAGGAGCAATTGGCATGGGCCATTTCCAACTAGGGCATAGAGAAGGCCAGGAAGAAAGTTAACAGGGCCATGCAGAAATTCATGTGTTCTTCTGGTGTGGGTGTGATAAAGCATAAAATATAAAACGTAAGCAGACACAGCTGTATAGGGAAGTCAGAGTGCATTTATCAGAGGGAGGTTTGGGTTTGTTCATTGGGAACATCAAGGTGTTCCTTGAGGATTGGTGGAGGTCACGGGCTGGGTGGATCGGCCATTGGAAAAGGAAAGGGTCACCCCTCCTCTTTTTTCCTGCAAATTTGCACAGTGATGGTAAACAAATTCTATGGGTGTTTAATAAATACATATGACCAGGGCAGCCATCAGGGGTGCACTGGAGGGACAATTGTCCTAGGCCCCATGGCTTCTATATGTTAAGGGGGGCCCATCCATGCTGCATTTCCTTGATTAGTCGGGCCTCCTTGAACTGGCGAAATAGGGGCCGAGTTGCAGTGAAGTAGGAGCCGAGTTGCTTTGAAGTAGGAGCCGAGTTGCGCTGAAGTTGGAGCCGAGCCATGCTGAACACTATTTTCACCATTTGGCCACTTCAGGTATTGTATACTGCTATATACACAATTCTATTGCAACTCTTTATTCTGGTAATTCTGCTTATCCATATACTGCTATATACACCATTCTATTGCAACTCATTATTCTGGTAATTCTGCTTATATCACTGCTTGTATCTGTTAACCCCGATAACTTTTGTCTGTTGGGCCTAGTCTGAATTAGTGATTTTGATAAATATTTCAAGCACACATCTGTGTCCACTCCTCAGTAATTTACTCCAAAAATGCTTTATCCTGTATTTCGCCTCCTTTCACTTTCATGCTTTCTAAAACATTTTTAACCACCTCCACCATCAAGTCACAAATCTATACAAATCTCAGCCTTTCCTCTCCTTCACTCTTCACACATGAAGTATATAAAGTACTCTGTTTAGCTATTCCAGGTAACTCCCCTTCTTCATACTAAGAACTTTCAAATCCCAATCTCACTTAGTCTATCTCTCCTTTCTATTGCTGGGGACATTTCCCCAACCCTGGCCCTTACCCCATCCCAGTTATATCACAGCCACAGGCTCCTTCTCTTCGGTGCAAATTCCAACAGTACAGAACCATTATCCTTATACCCAAGAACCCAGTTAATCTTTCCTGTGCTCTCTGGAATGCCCAATCTGTTTGCAACAAACTCACTGTATACACAATTTCATTGCCAATTCCTTTAACCTACTCACACTTACTGGAACCTGGCTTTCTCCTACTGACACTGCTTCACCTGCTGCCCTGTCCTATAGGGATGTCGCGGACTGTTCGCCCGCAAACTAATTCGCGCGAACATCGACTGTTCGCGTCCGCCGAATGTTCGCGAATATCGCGCGACGTTCGCCAATTTGGGTTCGCCTTAGCTGGCGCTTATTTTTAACCTCTCACCCCAGACCAGCAGATACATGGCAGCCAATCAGGAAGCTCTCCCTCCTGGACCACCCCCACACCCCCTGGACTACTCCCCTTCCATATATAAACTGAAGCCCTGCAGCGTTTTTTCATTCTGCCTGTGTGTGCTTGGAAGAGCTAGTGTAGGGAGAGAGCTGTTGAGTGATTTGAGGGACAGTTGATAGTAACTTTGCTGGCTAGTAATCTACTTTATACTGCTCTGTATTGTAGGGACAGAACTCTGCAGGGATTTGAGGGACATTTTAGGTTAGGTAGCTTTGCTGGCTAGTAATCTACCTTCTACTGCAGTGCTCTGTATGTAGCTGCTGTGGGCACTGCTTCTGATCTCTCATCTGCTGACTGCTGCCTGTAACCCAATAGTCCTTGTAAGGACTGCTTTTATTTTCTTTTTTGTTTTTTTACTTTGCTACTATAAGAGCCCAGTGCTATTAGTCTAGCTGTGTTGGGGAGTGGGACTGGTGTGCTGCTCCTAGTAGTTCAGAACCAACCAGAGTAAATTTTTTTTTTTAATATATATATATATTTTTTTATTATATTGAGTGACGTTTTCCAAGCAGCAATAATATATTCCGTATCCACTGCTGTAGTGTATACGTTGACCTTGCAGACATTGTTTGCCCAGTGTGTTCTTCAAACAACTGCCGCCTAGCTGTGTGAGCTTTTTCACATTCTGTCTAAATATCAATAATAATACCGTCTCCAGAAACACCACCTGAGTGACGTTTTCCAAGCAGCAATAATATATTCCGTATCAACTGCTGTAGTGTATACGTTGACCTTGCAGGCATTGTTTGCCCAGTGTGTTCTTCAAACAACTGCCGCCTAGCTGTGTGAGCTTTTTCACATTCTGTCTAAATATCAATAATAATACCGTCTCCAGAAACATCACCTGAGTGACGTTTTTCAAGCAGCAATAATATATTCCGTATCCACTGATGTAGTGTATACGTTGACCTTGCAGGCATTGTTTGCCCAGTGTGTTCTTCAAACAACTGCCGCCTAGCTGTGTGAGCTTGTTCACATTCTGTCTAAATATCAATAATAATACCGTCTCCAGAAACACCACCTGAGTGACGTTTTCCAAGCAGCAATAATATATTCCGTATCCACTGCTGTAGTGTATACGTTGACCTTGCAGGCATTGTTTGCCCAGTGTGTTCTTCAAACAACTGCCGCCTAGCTGTGTGAGCTTTTTCACATTCTGTCTAAATATCAATAATAATACTGTCTCCAGAAACACCACCTGAGTGACGTTTTTCAAGCAGCAATAATATATTCCGTATCCACTGCTGTAGTGTATACGTTGACCTTGCAGGCATTGTTTGCCCAGTGTGTTCTTCAAACAACTGCCTCCTAGCTGTGTGAGCTTGTTCACATTCTGTCTAAATATCAATAATAATACCGTCTCCAGAAACACCACCTGAGTGACGTTTTCCAAGCAGCAATAATATATTCCGTATCCACTGCTGTAGTGTATACGTTGACCTTGCAGGCATTGTTTGCCCAGTGTGTTCTTCAAACAACTGCCACCTAGCTGTGTGAGCTTGTTCACATTCTGTCTAAATATCAATAATAATACCGTCTCCAGAAACACCACCTGAGTTGTTGTTGTTGTTTTAAAAAAAATGCCAGGCAAAGGCAGGCCGCCACGCAGAGGCACTAGGGGCTGTGCTGCTATGCTATCCTGTGGCCCTAGGAAATTGCCCAGTTTTACAAAGGCAATTACCCTGAACTCCCAAAATGCTGAAGAGGTAGTTGACTGGCTTACACAGCACACCCCATCCTCTACCGTTTCTAACTTTGCCACAATATCCTCATCCTCCTCTGCTATGGGCACCCCACGTAACACTTCCTCCACCACCGGCGCCCCTTCTTCACTGGAGTCAGAGGAGTTATTTACACATGAGTTTCTTGAACTGAGTGATGCGCAACCATTATTGGCAGAAGAAGATGAAGGAGATGAGGACGTTACACCAGATATAATTCTGGCAGACAACACAACAGAGATGGACATAATGAGTGATGATTGAGGAGGTCCCCGCTGCTGCTTCCTTCTGTGAGCTGTTAGAAGAAATTGATGCATCTGAGGAGAATGATGATGTGGAGATTGATGTTTTGTGGGTGCCCAGTAGAAGAGAGCAAGAGGAGGATAGTTCAGATGGAGAGACGGAGAGTCAGAGAGGCAGGAGGAGAATAAGACTTAGAAGAAGCAGGGAGGACAGCTCGCAGGGAACAGTAGGGCAACAACATGTATCGGCACCTGTGGTCAGCTGGCCAACGCACCCGCCATTGCCGCCAACTTCTACTGTTACCGCCAGATTGCCAGCTTCAAAAAGCTCAGCAGTGTGGGATTTTTTTAATGTGTGTGCCTCTGACAAAAGCGTTGTAATTTGCAATGAGTGCAGTCAGAAACTGAGTCTTGAGAAGCCCAACACCCACATAGGTACAACTTCTATGCGAAGGCACATGAACGGCAAGCACAAAGCACTATGGGAGCAACACCTCAAAGGCAGCAGACAAACTAAAAGCCACCCTCCTTCTGGTCCAGCATCTTACTGCTCTACCTCTGCTGTCCTTGACCCGTCTGAACCACCCTCCACTCCGCCTTCCACCTTGACCACCAGTTCCCAGTCATCTGCCCCCAGCCAAGTTTCTGTGAGGGCCATGTTTGAGCGTAAGAAGCTAATGTCTGCGAGTCACCCCCTTGCCCGGCGTCTGACAGCTGTCTTTTCTGCACTCTTAGCCCGCCAGCTTTTACCATACCAGCTGGTGGACTCTGAGGCCTTCCGCAAATTTGTAGCAATTGGGACACCACAGTGGAAGGTACCCAGCCGCAATTTTTTTTCCAAGAAGGGAATACCACACCTGTACCACCATGTGCAGAGCCAAGTCACCGCATCTCTGTCACTTAGTGTTGGGGTCCATATGACTACTGACGCATGGTCCTCCAAGCATGGTCAGGGCAGGTATGTCACCTACACTGCCCACTGGGTGAACTTGCTTATGGCTGGGAAGCAGGGAATGCGTGGCTCAACAACAACAGTGGAGTTGGTGTCACCGCCACGGATTGCATGCGGTTCTGCCACCACCTCTACTCCTCCTTCGCTCTCTACCTCGACTTCTTCCTCTGCTTCCTCCTCCTCTGCTGCTGGGTCCTCCTCCTCCACACCTGTGCACCCCCAGCTCCCCCTAGGCTATTCGACGTGCCAGGTACGCCGTTGTCATGCTGTCTTGGGGATGACGTGCCTGGAAAGCAGAAACCATACCGGATCTGTACTCCTGTCATCTCTGCAGTCACAGGCCGATCGGTGGCTGACCCCACACCAACTGAAGATCGGAAAAGTGGTGTGTGACAACGGAAGCAATCTGTTGGCAGCACTGAGACTGGGCAATTTAACACATGTGCCCTGCATGGCACATGTTCTGAATTTAATAGTCCAACGTTTTGTCTCAAAGTACCCAGGATTCCAGGACATTCTCAGGCAGTCCAGGAAGGTGTCGGCCCATTTCAGACGTTCCTACACAGCCATGGTACGCCTTGCTGACATTCAGCAGCGGTACAACATGCCAGTCAGGCGTTTAATTTGCGACAGCCAGACTCGCTGGAATTCAACGCTCCTCATGTTTGAACGTCTGCTGCAACAACAAAGAGCCGTCAATGAATACCTGTTTGAACTGGGTGGTAGGACTGGATCTGCAGAGCTGGGGATTTTTTTCCCCCGTTACTGGGTGCTTATGCGCGATGCCTGCAGGCTCATGCGCCCTTTTGAAGAGGTTACAAACATGGTCAGTCGCACCGAAGGCACCATCAGCGACCTAATACCCTTTGCTTTCTTCCTGGAGCATGCCGTGCGACGAGTGACAGATGAGGCTGTAGACCAGCGTGACGAGGAGCAGGAAGCGCACGATTTCTGGTCGGAATCACCAGAACGAGCCCAGGCACCTGCTGCAACGCAGGGAGAGGTGTCAGAAGTGGAGTCAGAGGAGGAAGGTGGCTTTGTGGAGGAGGAGGACCAACAGGAGCAGGCTTCCCAGGGGGCTTGTGGTGACCTTTTGGGGACCCCTGGTCTTCTACGTGGCTGGGGGGAGGAGACCGTGGATGATATAGTCCTTGATAACGAGGAAGCGGAGATGGATACCTCTGCATCCAACCTTGTGAGAATGGGGTCTTTCATGCTGTCATGCCTGTTGAAGGACCCCCGTATCAAGAGGCTTAAGGAGAAGGACCTGTACTGGGTCGCAACGCTACTAGACCCTCGGTACAAGCATAAAGTGGCAGAAATGTTACCAACGTACCACAAGTCCGAAAGGATGCTGCATTTACAAACCAGCCTGCAAAACATGTTGTACAATGCTTTTAAGGGTGATGTCACTTCAGGAACTCATCAACATTCCAGGGGCAGAGGTGCCAGTAATCCTGCCATGAGCGCACCTGCAAGGACAATGCACTTTGGCCACTCTGTAACGTCAGACATGCTTGATCTGTGGCCAGAGCTGTCACAATTTGCCATGAACCTCTTGTCTTGCCCCGCCTCAAGTGTCCTCTCAGAAAGGACCTTCAGTGCAGCAGGAGGGATTGTAACTGAGAAGAGAACTCGCCTAGGTCACAAAAGTGTGGATTACCTGACCTTTATTAAAATGAACGAGGCATGGATCTCGGAGGGTTACTGCACGCCGGAAGACTTGTTCTGACTCCCCATGCAGCTGTCCTTCTCTGCACGCCGCATGACTCCACACACAGCTGTCCTTTAGCGTCCTCCTCCCTCCGCCACCGTTACAAACTAGGGTGCAAACCCTACTGGTTTCATTTTAATCAAAACTTTTTGGACAGGTAAATCCTGAGTTTTTCTGGCCTCTGTGCTTCAGTGGCTGCATCCAAAAAAATTCATATTTTCAGCATTTATATGGCATATTTTTTCTGGCCTCTGTGCTTCAGTGGCTGCGACAAAAAAAATTCATATTTTCAGCATTTATATGGCATATTTTTTCTGGCCTCTGTGCTTCAGTGGCTGCGACAAAAAAAATTCATATTTTCAGCATTTATATGGCATCTTTTTTCTGGCCTCTGTGCTTCAGTGGCTGCAACCAAAAAAATTCATATTTTCAGCATTTATATGGCATATTTTTTCTGGCCTCTGTGCTTCAGTGGCTGCGACAAAAAAAAATTCATATTTTCAGCATTTATATGGCATATTTTTTCTGGCCTCTGTGCTTCAGTGGCTGCAACCAAAAAAATTCATATTTTCAGCATTTATATGGCATATTTTTTCTGGCCTCTGTGCTTCAGTGGCTGCGACAAAAAAAATTCATATTTTCAGCATTTATATGGCATATTTTTTCTGGCCTCTGTGCTTCAGTGGCTGCGACAAAAAAAAATTCATATTTTCAGCATTTATATGGCATATTTTTTCTGGCCTCTGTGCTTCAGTGGCTGCGACAAATTTTTTTTATATTTTTAGCATTCATATGGCATATTTTTTCTGGCCTCTGTGCTTCAGTGGCTGCGACAAAAAAAAATTCATATTTTCAGCATTTATATAGCATATTTTTTCTGGCCTCTGTGCTTCAGTGGCTGCGACAATTTTTTTTTATATTTTTAGCATTCATATGGCATATTTTTTCTGGTCTCTGTGCTTCAGTGGCTGCGACAAAAAAAATTCATATTTTCAGCATTTATATGGCATATTTTTTCTGGCCTCTGTGCTTCAGTGGCTGCGACAAAAAAAATTTATATTTTTAGCATTCATATGGCATATTTTTTCTGGCCTCTGTGCTTCAGTGGCTGCGACAAAAAAAAATTCATATTTTCAGCATTTATATGGCATATTTTTTCTGGCCTCTGTGCTTCAGTGGCTGCGACAAAAAAACATAATTTTTCAGGAAAGTACACATGCCTAATTTTTCAGGGTTCTGCAACAGTGGCAAAATCGCATCTTTTATGGTCAACGCAGGTAATCAATAAAGTAGACCAAAACTGGGCCCACACTGCAGAATCAGTGTTTTTTGGTTCACTTCACTGTACATTGAATTACCTCTGCCTGACCGTGCACGTGCGCACAAGCATGGTGACTGCTAAACACACCACTACAGAAATATTGCCACCAACAGGACAAACATCCTGGAGGTGACAAGCAACTAGTAATTAAAAACTATTATTTGCTCACTTGACGGTATCATTCATGAAAGCTCTTTGCGTTTTTTTGCGTTGCAGTAAGCGCCGCGTTTTGTCTTTGCGTGTGAACAGGCTGTAACCTTTACACGACTTGATTGGCATGTAGACGCCGGACGTTTTAAAGCAGTTTATTACACAAGTTTAGAAATGTAGTGTGATTTCTGCCCTTTACAGAACTCTGCAAGGATTTGATGGACATTTTAGGTTAGGTAGCTTTGCTGGCTAGTAATCTACCTTCTACTGCAGTGCTCTGTATGTAGCTGCTGTGGGCAGCTGTCCTGCTGCTGATCTCTCATCTGCTGACTGCTGCCTGTAACCCAATAGTCCTTGTAAGGACTGCTTTTATTTTCTTTTTTGTTTTTTTTACTTTGCTACTGTAAGAGCCCAGTGCTATTAGTCTAGCTGTGTTGGGGAGTGGGACTGGTGTGCTGCTCCTCCTAGTAGTTCACCACTACCAGCACCAACCAGAGTCAAAATTGTTACAAAGTATCTTATTTGCACCTGTTAGCTGTTCTGAGCTCTCTGCCAAAAGCTAATTAAGTTAGAAACTGTTTTTTTTCTGGCTGTTCAGTTCAGAGAAAAGAGGGACTGGTGTGCTGCTCCTCCTAGTAGTTCACCACCACCAGCACCAACCAGAGTCAAAATTGTTACAAAGTATCTTATTTGCACCTGTTAGCTGTTCTGAGCTCTCTGCCAAAAGCTAATTAAGTTAGAAACTGTTTTTTTTCTGGCTGTTCAGTGCAGAGAAAAGAGGGACTTTCCAGTACAAAAGAGGGACAGGGGGTTGAGTGGTCAAAAGAGGGACAGTTGGGAGGTATGCAAGTGCCACCTAGCTGTGTGAGCTTTTTCACATTCTGTCTAAATAACAATAATAATTCCGTGTCCGTAAACATCACCTGAGTGATGTTTTTACAGCAGCAATAATATATTCCGTATCCACTACTGTATACGTTGCCCTTGCAGGCATTGTTTGCCCAGTCTTTAACCAAGTGCCACCTAGCTGTGTGAGCTTTTTCACATTCCGTGTCCTGAGTGACGTAGTGTGATTTCTGCCCTTTACAGCACAAAACGCAGCGCTGTGTCAACAATGTATTTTTCAGATACATTTTTGCCCTTGATCCCCCTCTGGCATGCCACTGTCCAGGTCGTTGCACCCTTTAAACAACTTTAAAATCATTTTTCTGGCCAGAAATGTCTTTTCTAGCTTTTAAAATTTGCCTTCCCATTGAAGTCTATGGGGTTCGCGACGTTCGCGAACCGTTCGCATTTTTGACGCAAGTTCGCAAATATGTTCGCGATCATTTTTTCCGCCGTTCGCTACATCCCCCATCCTACTGTCCTATGGCGGCCTACACCTTACTCATACTCCCTGGAATCAGGCCTGGAATCAGACCTGGGGTTGGGGTAGGTTTGAGTCTCTCTCCCCTCTGTACGTTTACAGTTCTTCCACCGGTTCCTTCCCTATCATTGAGGCTGCATTAGTCTCTTTTCTCCTGTTTCACTTTGCATTGCTGTCGTATATCGACCTCCAGGACCAACCGCACACTTTTTGGACAACTTTACTGCCTGGCTTCCTTACTTTCTTTCATCTAACACCACATCCATCATATTAGATTACTTTAATATACCTGTTAACAACATTAACAACCCTTCTGTCTCTAAACTTCTTTCGCTAACATCCTCCCTAGGCTTGTGCTCAGATTCCCCCTCTCATTTCAATGGTAACGCTTTGGCTCTCATATTTAACAGATTCTGTTCAACCACCAATTTTATGAACTCACTGTTTCGCCTCTCTGATCACAATATGCTCACATTTCAACTCTCACTAATTCCCTCCTCCCCCCTGCTATTCCCTAAACACATACCTACTGTGACTTGCAAGCTGTAGACATGTCGCATCTCTCTTCTCCCTTTGACTCTCTTCCCTCTAATATCTCAAACATCTCTTGTCCTAATGTGGCTACCTCTGTCTACTACTGTCTACTACAGCACTCTCACCACTGCCCTTAATGAGCTTGCTCCTGCAAAAACTAAACATGCTAGACCCAAACCACTTCAACCTGGGCATACTGCTCATACAAAAGTGCTACAAAGACACTCACATGAACTTGAGCGTTGCTGGTGCAAATCCCGCTCAGAATCAGACTTTTGGAGCTACAAATCTGCCCTGCCCTCCTATAACACCAGCCTTTCCCAAGCCTTTCCATACTTTATTTCACTCATTAACTCCCTTTATAAAAAACCAGCAAAACTTTTTCCCACCTTTAAAGCTCTTCTTTCCCCTTCTCCACCCCATCTGTGCACATCTGTTTCTGCTCAAGACATTGCTGAGCACTTCAAAAACAAAATTGACACTATCAGAAGGGACATTACACTATTCAATCCCCCTAGACTTCCACCACCCTCCCTCTACACTCCCCAGTCTCTCCTCTGCTCCTTCACTCCTGTCACTGATGAGGAAGTCTCAAAACTTTTGGCCTCTTCTCCCACCTGCCCGCTTGATCCTATTCCTTCAAAACTTCTCTACAATACCAATATTTGTCTAATCAAAGCCTTAGCTCATCTATTTCATCCAGTAATATAACTACAGGGGACGGGCCCTGGTGCGCTACATGCAGCCGGGCCCCCAGCCCCCTTCCGTATGCGATTTTTGGCCCGAATTTCAGTGGCGCGCTAGCTGCCGGGGGGCCCTGAGGGGGTGCGGGCCCTGATCTCTCAGCTGCATTTGACACTGTAGATCAGCCTCTACAATGGAGTACCAGCTTCTCCCTACCTGATCTGTTGGGGTTCCTCAAGGCTCTGTCCTGGGCCCCTTATTATTCTCCCTCTATACTTCCTCCCTCTGCAAACGAATCAACTCGTATGGTTTTCACTACCACCTCTAAGTTGATGATACTCAGATCTATCTCTCCTCTCAGATGTCAACCCAGAACTCATAACTTGGGTCTCCTCCTACCTGTCCGCTATCTCTACTTGGATGTTGCAATGTTACCTTAAATTAAACGTCTCTAAAACAGAAATAGTTCTTTTTCCTCCAACTAAAACCAGTAACATCCCAGAAGTATTCATCATAGTGAACAACCCGTCTCCCCAGGCTCGGTGCCTTGGGGTTATCCTAACTTCTGCCCTGTCCTTTACATCTCATATAAGTCACTTATTAAATCATGTCACTTTCACCTAAGGAACATATCCAAAATATGATCATTTATCACCCAAGATGCTGCCAAAATTCTTATTCACTCTCTCATCATATAACGTCTAGACTATTGTAACTCTCTTTTAATTGGCCTTCCCCACCAGAGACTCTCACCTCTCCAGTTCATAATGAACACTGCTGCGGGGCTTATACACCTCAGCAACCGCTCCTCCTCTGCCATGCCATTCTGCTAATCCCTGCACTGGCTTCCACTACCTTTCAGAATTAAATTCAAATTAATGACCCTGACATTCAAAGCACTTCATAACTCTGCCCCATCCTACATCTCTGAACTATTTCTATATACTTACCCAACGTCTTACTAAGCTCCTCTACTGACCTGCTACTCAACTCTCATTGCCTCATTACCTCCTCACATGCTCGCATTCAAGACTTTGCAAGGGCTGCACCCCTCCTCTGGAATTCTCTCCCACGGTTAGTCTGACTTTCTCCCACCCTTTCTGCTTTCAAGAAGTTTCTTAAAACACACTTATTTAGAGAAGCCTTCCTTCACTCTGCGTAACTACCAAATGCAATACATAGTAATAAGTAAGGTTGAAAAAAGACACACGTCCATCAAATTCAACCTTTTTTTTTTTTAATCTGCCTTACTGCTAGTAGATGCAGAGGAAGGCAAAGACCCATCTGAAGCCTCTCCAAATTGCCTCAGAAGGGGAAAAAATTCCTTCCTGACTCCAAAATGTCAATCGGACTAGTCCCTGGATCAAATTGTACTATGAACTATCTCCCATAACCCTGTATTCCCTCACTTGCTAAAAAGCAAGCCAACCCCTTCTTAAAGCTATCTAATGTATCAGCCTGCACAACTGATTCAGGAAGAGAATTCCACTACAATTCAACATACAGTACCACATCTCTCACCCACTTAATTCTGATCTTGCCCACTCCCATACCTTGTGTATTATTCCCTTACCTTTAGATTGTATAATCTTTTTGCACAGAGCCTTCCTCACCTTTTGTCCTGGTATTATGTAACTCCATATGTTTCTATGTATGTAATTCATCTAATTTAGTTGCATAAACACAGTTACTTTACAGCGCTGCAAAATATGTTGGTGCTATATAAATACATGTTAATAAAATACATCGCGCATGGACCTTTCACCATGTCACTAGCATGTCTGTGGCTCTCTACAAGATCACTCTAACTTTCATGGTTGGCTGAGTGACTGAGGCAATTGTAAACCAATAAGGCTTGTTTAATTAACCAAGCAAAACAGTAATTGCCTTGTTCATTCTTGGTTTTCACGAGGAGAGGTGAACTTTCCACAGTCAACTGCAAAGACTTTCTAGAGTCTACTGCAAGCACTTTCTAGAGTCTACTGTTGTAATGTCAAATAGGCAGGGTGAGACTGGGCCAACAAGCTCATAGGAAATGGGTTCCCAACCAGTGCTTTCTATTTATTTTTATGCAGTTTCCCAATATCCATCCTCCACATGTTTGGGACGACATCCACTAGGCTAGCATTTGGTTGTACATTATATATCTCCATTTATATAGTGCTTCTGTATATGCATCGATGTACATGTTATACTACCATAATAGAAGGGTAGTTCTGTAAGTGCTGCTGTTTACAAAGGCTAGTCTGTAAGTGTCAGGACCAAATGCCATGCCATGTTTTAAAGTAATTGCCCTGGTACAATTGATGTGTTTACATCAGAAACACTACTATGCGTGAACGTGAATCCACTACAAAGATCTCTTCTGGAGGGATGGGGGCGGCTGCATGGCCTGCACCTGGGCCCTGCATCCTATAGTTACGTTACTGTAAATAAGCTGCTGTGTAGCTATGGGAGCAGCCATTCAAAGTTGAAAAAGGAGAAATGGTACAGGTTATATAGCAGATAACAGATTCTACAGAGTTTTTCTGATATCTTCTGTGTATCCTGTTGTAATAACTTACCCTCATGGGTGTAGGCGGGGATGCCCGCCACGCCGTTTATCTGTGCCGGTTCCTATGGGCGCTTGTGGCGCATGTCCCTTCTTAAAGGCGTCCCTTCCAAATGGCTAGATGGCCGCTCAAAAAAAGGCAGCTGATAGGTCTCGCAGGGAGGCACCCAAGTACCAGGTAGGAGACCTGATTTTGTTATCCACAAAAAATATCAGACTTAAGGTTCCTTCACTCAAGTTGGGCCCAGGTTTATTGGTCCATATCCTGAAATAATCAATCCTTCCTCTGTTCGTCTCCAATTACCTGATAATTTTAAAATATCTAATTCTTTTCATGTTTCCCTTTTGAAACCAGCCTCACAGGTTCGTCCACAATCCTTTCCTCCCCCAGTGTTTGTAGAAGGTCAGCCCGAATTGGTAGTCCAAGAACTCCTTGATTCTTGCCATGTGTGGGGTAAGTTGCAATATCTTGTACAGTGGAAGGGTTATGGCCCTGAGGAGAATTCTTGGGTTCCTGTTTGTGACATTAGGAACCTCAGGAACCAATTTCATCTCAAGTTTCCTGAGAAACCTGGGGGTCCGGAGGCCCCTCCTCGAGGAGGGGGTAATGTAATAACTTACCCTTGTGGGGGTCGGCGGGGACGCCGCAGTGATGCTGTCGCGTGACGTCAGCGCACATGGCGCCAAATTCAAACAGGATTTAAAGGAGCTTCTGTGCTGTGTTCTTTGCCTGTTATAGGTAATCTCCTTGCAATTTCCTGGTGCTTCTGTGCTAATATAGCTTCTGTTATTCTGTGATTTGACTACCTGTTGTGACCCCTGCCTGCTTCTGACGATCCTGACTTCTGAAATCCTGACCCTGCCTGGTAATGGACTCCTCTATTCCGTATTCTGTCTGATTGATCTCCTTGCCTGTTTGAGTCCGCTTGTACTCTGCCTGCCCCGATCTGGCCTGATCTGACATCGCTTTCTGTCTACGCCTTGTACTGCGACCTTCTGCCCAAAAGACTTCTGTTTTACCATTGTGCCCCTTTGCTTGTTCAGAACCCTTCACGTTGCACCTCTCTTATTAAGACCTGGCGGCATCCAATTAGCTGAGGGCTTCACCCGAGGTGAAAGAGGCGGCTATTAAAGGTGGAAGCAAGAGCCGAGAACAGGGTGCTTAGCATCGGTTCTAAATTTAGGGTGCCAACCGTGACACCTGTGTTTGAATGGCTTCTCCTATGGCTGAACTGCACCTTGTATATAAACTATAGTAGTCTTTCTGAAGCAAACACACCAATTTTACCAGTGCAGGGCAACAGCATATTTTATTCTTATTGCTTTAAAACACTTTCATTCCTTTAAGGTGGTCTGGGGGAAAGGGTGGCACTGGGTGTGCATGATGTGAAAAGATGGCCCTGAGAGGAACAGAGAAGACTGTAGAGCAGGGGTCCCCAACCATTTTTAACCTGTGCGCCACATGTAATGTGAAAAAAGTCAAAGAGCAACAAGCATGAAAAAAGTACCTGGAGATGCTAAATAAGGGCTGTAATTGGCTATTTAGTAGCCCCTATATGGACTGCCAGCCAATAGGAGGCTCTACATGGCAGTACACCTGTTTTTTATGCAATTAAAACTTGCCTCCAAGCCAGGAATTCAAAAATAAGCACCTGCTTTGAGGCCACTGGGATTGGTGAGCCACTGGTTGCGGATCACTGCTGTAGAGAGTGTGTGTGTGTAATCTTTACGGTATATATACTTATATACAGAAGGAACAAGACAATAGAAAGGATCAAAGATGTGTAATGAGACAGATTCAGGACTGTATAAGCCCCCCCCCAACTGCCTTTGGGGCTGCAACCTGAATGGGGTTGATATCAAAGCCACATATCTTTGTTACTGATCTGTATGGAGAGCTTTCCCCAAGATACTTCAGATATAAGGAACTTAATTGCTGAACCATTAACAAATAAAATGGTACAAATGATCTGTGTGCACACAATACCGCTCTGATCCTGACCAATTCATGTACTATGAATATTGGTCAGTTTGTGGATCAAGCACCATGTTGGCCAGTGCATGGTGTATTGGCAGATGAGCAAGTGAAGAGGTTTTGTTTCTGCAGGTCCTCTTCACATCCTGCTGTTTGATGAGATGTGCCTTTTGCGCAGTCAGAACAAATGAGAGGCAGTTATACCATGTGTGTGTGTTCTCCATATGCTGTCTGTCAATTCAGCTTACAAGCCAATCAGCGAAGAGAATAGGGCCAGTGTATGGATGAGCCAGTTGCACATCACTCACAGACACAATGGAGCTCTGTACTTCATGCCTGCCTGTTATGTACAGGACTTCAGAGCACATTGCATCCACAGGCACTCCTGCTAAGGTGCTGACCCCCACCCTGTGATAAAAACAAACACTTCAGTGACCCAGATGTTATCTTATCTATCACTGTGTATGTCCAGTAGGCAGGGTGGGGTTTACCTAATCATTGGGGCTGTCCACAAGTCTTAGGCTGGTGGCACACGGTAAGATTCCAGTCGCCCAGCGTCAAATCTCCTCTTCTGCGGGCAACTAATCTTCCTGAAATGCTTTCCCGCTGGCAAGAATATGAATCGCCGGCGGGATGGCTTGCTTTGGTTTTCCGAAGTCGCCCGAAGTTTCCTCGTGAGGCAACTTGGGGCGACTTTGGAAAACAAAGCAATACAAGTGCCATTCTGCCGAAAATTTACATTCTTGCTGGCGGGATGGCATTTGGGGAGATTAGTCGCCCAAAGAAAAGGAGTTTTGTGGCTGGGCGACTAATCTCCATGGAATCTTACCATCTGCCACCACGCTTAAGTACAAGCAGCAAGGTCTGCAGAAAAATTTGAATCCAATGCTTCAATGTCTTGGCTGAGTTCCATTCCGTCCTACCCAAAGGAACCTGGTGAGTATCACTTTTATAAAAACTGTTATTTTTGTCCTCTCTTGTCATGGTGGCCACCTCTTGAGATCCCTGCCTGGGAAGTAAGGTGCAGAACCTCCTTTTCCATGCATAGAGCAGGGCTACAGAATAGTCTTTTAAGAGATATTAAGTTTATATATCAATATTGATATTTAACGTTGTGTTCATTACAATTGTCTCTGTGATTGATTTGCCCTTGGCACACCATGTACAATGCTAGTGTAGTGTCTATTTGCTTAGTTTTAGTCCATAGAGAACATAATGTCAGACTGAATAATGGGTGGCTCTAGTACTGTGGTTCCAGAATTTCTGCAAACAGTTGAACATCAAACCTCTTGCAGTGATATTTGCTAAGTCAGAGCTGGCTGATTATCAAGCCTTTAATCAATATTCTTGCCAAATGGCAAGTCTTAAATCATTAATAATACTGGACAAATAAAAATATTTATGGGTGTGTCAGAAGCTGACAAAGTGAGTACAGAGCCAGGAATTAGTTTTAGTACCAGTGGCGCTGTAAATGCAGCTGTCACCTCCTTTTCATCAAAGGCTAGGAGTAGTAATGCAAGCAAATGTTGCCTCTTTCAGTAATTGCTTTCAACATTATAACTGAACTACACCAATCATAACTAATTGATAGATATTGTTTACTGGACTGCCCATGTGTTTTTAATCTGACACACGGACACAGCTCTGCATGAATTTCCAGAGAGAAGGCACTTTGATCCCAATAGAAAAATAAGAAAAATTACTGCACTAAATGTATCTAAAAACCTAAGATACAAAAAATAATACATTCATATCTTATAAGGTATCTCTCTCAGACAAGAAACGGTTTCTAATGTCAGTTGTTCTAGTTGCCACCACTTACGGTACTCTCTAAATAATGGGGTCTTTTCATTGGACTAACATACAAATGCTCCTCACTTTTGGCACCTTTGAGGAGGTGTTATCAACCCAGTGCAAAACATACTGTACAAACACAGTGACTAGGCATCTAAAACAGATCAAATTAATTTGCCCAATAAAATGCATTTCCCATTGCAGTTCGTTAAAAGGAACGTCTAATTAAAAAATGTATCTTTTTTGCATAATGATAGAAAATGTTATTATAAGCAATTTTCCATTATGCATGAAAAAAGAAAATACCCCATGATTTAAAAATGTATCTGTAAATGTATTAAATGCAGTGTCTTTTTATCTCTTACCATTATATCCCCTTTTTCCCCTGACTACTCATTCCTTCGAAGCAACTTATTTTGTTCATATTGTGGATCAGGACCAGAATATATAGCTGGCCAGACCCAGGCAGATTCAGACCTTCAGATGGAGTCAGCAGCTTATCTGCCCATGTATAGATAGATATCTGCCCAAAAATCAGCCCATTATCTTTTGGGCAGGTTTAAAAATTCCAACTGTCAGGGGCACATTGGCTTGTGACAAATGTCATTTTCATCTGTTTCTCTAAAGCAGTTTTGCCTGGTTTAGTTGAGTTCACTGTGCAAAATCTTCTCAAACTTGTTTTTTATTGTCGTTTTTGTTTGAATCAAATCCATTAATACATAAAATTCTTCAGAAAGAGATTGTACATTAAACATCAGCTGACATTAAGGAAGTGTAATAAAGGTTCTTGTACACAATGTATTATCAATGATATCTAATGCCGTAAAGTTACAAGAGAAAGACTGGTTACAGTTAGCCATCTGTAATATACAATAAACAATTGAATAAATTTTCCCAATAAACTATGCCTACTGTTGTTTCTCAGTAAGGGGGGGAGTTGAAAGTGGAAAAAGGGGGGGGAAGGGTGAGGGGGAGCCGGGACCCAGTAAAGTTGTAAGGGTTATCTATTGTGTGTGGTCGCTCTGGTTTAGTAGTGAAGGAATATGATCAGTTAACCACGGGGACCATATCTTTTCAAATTTGTTTGGACAACCACTGTTAAAATAGGTTAGTCGATAAAGGGGGATTGAGCTGTTTACTAATTCTATCCATTGCTTTTTTGTTGGAGGTTGGTCAGACTTCCATTTTAGGGCTATCAACCTTTTCGCTTGTATAAGTAAAAAACATATCAATGTCCTTTCCGCCACAGAAGGAGCAGTGTCTACAGTTTGGTTGAGGATAAAAAGGGTTATGTCCATTGGTATAATAAGCGCTAGGAGGGAACTAATCTCCTGTGCAATCCTACTCCAGAATCTTTGGATTTGTGGACACTGCCACACCATATGGATAAAACCAGCCAGGGAGCCTTGACATTTTGGGCATATATCTGGGATAGAAGGTTTAATAAGTAGTCTATGTGGGGTCAGATAAGTTCTATGGAGGTATCTAATTTGGATCATTCTGTCTTTCGAGCTAATTAATGCAGAGTTATACGTTTCAAGTATTTCTTGCCACATTTCAGGGGTTAAGAGAGGGACATCTACCTTTCATTTCTTGTAAAGTTTATCTAAGACTGGTTCTTTGGGTTTATTCAGGATAGAGTAGAATTGAGAGACTGGTTTTAGTAAGGTAGGGCTAAAAATTAAGGTCTCCAGTTTCCTGGGGGTGGTGTCCACTTTGTCTCTGCCTAGTTGAGATTGGAGAGCATGTCTCAGTTGGAGAAAATGGAAGAGCATCTTATTGGGTAAGTCAAAGGTGTCTTTAAGGGCGGTAAAGGTAGGTATTTCACCCTGTACTAAAACATGACCTATGTACTTAATCCTGTAGTCTGCCCAGACTTTGGGGTCTGGTACTGTCAAGAGGTGAGGGAGGTTATGGTTATGCCATAGGGGTGTATAACTGGACACGTGGGTGTCACCACTGGGAAAGTGGAGCATTGCTGATTTCCAGTTGTACACAGTTGCTTTCACTAGGGGAGATATTGTAATCTGTGTTTTGGTCCCTCTATACAGCAAATGGGCTTCATAGGAGGTAGCAACTTGAGCTTCCAGTGTTGTGACAGCAATGTCGGGGGATGGCGATGTCCATCTCCAGACTGTAACTAGTTTGGTAGCTAAATAGTAATAGAACATATTTGGCGCAGCCAGGCCCCCTTTGTCAGACGGGTGTTGTAGTGTCGTTAATGTAGTTCTAGGGGAGGATGCGCCCCAGTACATGGTATTTAATAATGATTTTAGTTTACGGAAACTTTGTTTAGGGACCAGAATAGGGGCCTGTAGAAATAAGTATGTGAATTTGGGTAAAAGAGCCATTTTAAAAAGATTTATGCGACCCAGGAGGCTCCAATTCCTAGTTTCTTTTCTAGCAATGAGAGTAAGGGGTTAAGGTTAAGATCAGCAAATTGGTTTAAATCCCTGTGAATGAGGACCCCTAAATATTTAAAAGTGGAGGCCCATGGAAGAGCTGCCTTATACCTTCCTTCGTCAAGTTGGAAGGTATCAATTGGGAAAATTATGGATTTCCCCCAATTTATAGTTAATCCAGAGTATTCCATGTGTCTATTAATTAAATGTAGAGCTGCGTCCAGGGCATTATAGGGGTTTTCTAAAAAAAAGTATGCCTTTAAAACGTCCCACATGTTTTGGAGGCTAGTAAAATGTAGATTTATTTCTATGTGAGTTTTGAGATCTTCCTCTATTGGTTTAGTTATGCGCTCCTGCTGTAACCAAAAACTATTAAGTCTCCAGATCCTATCAGAGGGCCGGGGGCTCACTTCTATGGTTAATAGGAGGGGAGAATGATCAGAAATGCCTCCCGAGAGAATTTCTTTTTGTTGTTTGGGTAAGTATCTCAGAGGAGCCCAAGGCTTAATCTATGCGAGACATGGTATCATGGGAAGCTGGAAAACACATATATTTTTTAACCCCAGGGTGTTTTTCCCTCCACAGGTCAAGGAGGCCAAAGGTGGAGGCCCAGTTAGGGAGTGTCATAGAAGGGTTGGCTCTCTGGTACAACCTATCCTCCTGTTCAGACATTACAGCATTAAAATCACCTAGGAGTATAATCGGGTTAAGGGGTAGCATCAAAATTTTGTCCATAACCAGAGACAGCAGAGCCCCAGTAAAGGGGGGAGGTGAATACAGATTGACCACAATATAACTTTTGTTATTCAATGAACATGACAGAGATAGCCTTAATAAGAGTAAACATACATTGTTTGGAAACAAGAATAGAAACACCTCTGGCGTATGTGGAATATGTGAAAGTATGATCCCAGCCACGGTTTTCGTAGAGATCTAAGTTTGTTTCCATCCAGGTGTGTTTCATGGAGTAAGATCAAGTGAGGTTTGACCCGCCTTATTAGTTTAAACACCAAACCTCGTTTTATGGGGTTACCCAAACCTCTTACATTCCAAGAAAGTAATTTTACCTCAGCCATGGTCCTCGGGTAAGGTGGTAAGTATAAAGGATGACATGATACTGAACAAGATCATAAGAAGTTCCTGTCTGTCAGAGCTTGTGTTCCGGCTTGCTGTAGGTATAAAACTTGTTAGGAAACAAAGGGAGAAAGAAAGAACAGTGCATGTGTCCATTTTCAGTAGAAATTTTGAAACCCGGCCCACCCTACCTGCTTGTTCCCAACTTAAGCAGGTGTTGACCCTATAACAAAAAAACATGGTAAACTTTAAGAGGGTGGGAATCAAAGAGTGCTAGCCTCAGTTCCTTGATTCCAGGGCTCTGGTGTAGGAGCTCGATTCAGATGTAGTCTGACATAGCACTCAACCCGGGAAGGTCAGTAGGACCTTTGCAGGGAGATGATAGGCACATCCATTACATGCCACTTCAGGTTTCCGGAATTGCTTGAGTGGAGGATCTGGGCTCAGCCGGTGGGGAAGATGAGAGGCTGGAGGATTCCAGCCTTTTCAGTGTCTCCTCTGGTGACGTGAATAAATACGCTCTATCATCTTTTACTATGCGCAATCGTGCTGGGAAGGACATAGAGTATGGGAGTTGCAATTTTCTGAGCTTTTCCTTTATGGCTGTAAACTTAAGCCTTTGGATGCGGACTTCCATAGAAAAATCCGGGAAGATCGATACACGTTGATTTTCAAACTGTATGGGTCCCAGGGTTCTTGCCAGTTGCAGGATCTTGTCTCGGTCCCTGTAGTTGAGTAGGCGGGCTACAATTGGGCGAGGTCGAGAGCCTGGTGGCGGGGCCTTCCCAGGTACCCTATGCGCCCTTTCCAGTACAAAGCTGTGTGAGAAAGTGTCTTTCCCAAATGTATGCAATAACCAGTTTTCCAGAAAGAGTTCCATTTGGCGCCCCTCTGCCCTTTCAGGTATGTCCACAACTCTGATGTTGTTGCGCCTAAGCCTGTTCTCCAAATCGTCAGTTTTGGCTTGCAGGGCTGCTATGTCGTGTGAGTGTGAGGTTGTGTTCTGTCCTCTAACTCTCTGAGATGCGTCTTTCTGCTTCCTGTGTGCGCTCTCTCAGTTTTTGCACGTCTTGTTTCATAATATTAAAGTCCATTTTAATTGCATTAAGTCTGTTAAGGACAGTGGCATGGTTAGCGTGGAGTAATTGGATAACTTCCCCCAGGGTTGGTTCAGGATTGACCGTTGTGGAGGGAGGGGGGTTATCCCTTAAGGAGTCAGCCATATTGTGACTCGTGGCATCAGGGTTAGTGGCCTGTTCCTGGTCCGTATAAGTTAATGGGTAACGGCTGAATTTCCCCAATGTTTTTGCCGCAGTGGCGCTCACCTTGGTGATGCGGGAGCTGCTGATTTCCCCACCTGCGTCTCCCTCTGGTGCTGCAGATTTAGCATCGCCATTTTGCGAGGGCCTATGCTGCGGATCAGTTCCTTTACCGCGTGTCTGTGCAGGCTTGTTTTTGCCCATTGTGAGGAGTTGTGCGGCAGTACTGCGTGTCCCTCACGTGGTGGAGGAAGGATTGTCGGTCCTGTGCAGGTATTTTAGGGTTTATTTCAGGATATGTGCCCGGAGCTCAGCGCCGTGCGTCTCACTCCATTAGCCGTTGTCCACACCCCTCACTGTGCAAAATCTTAATTGTTCATTCTCATCACATAAAAGTCATATCAGAAAACTATGATCTTTTTATGCACATGCCTGAAGATGGCACTTTTGAGACACTTACAGTTCCCAGTAGCATTCTGCAGGTGTTATAGGTACTGCTACTATAGGTACCTTTCTTGCTACTATACCTGCTATCTTACAACCACAGTCCCTTCCCAGAGGCTATTATCCCACTGCTACTATAGACACCATTTTTCCTTACTATACCTGCTATCCCAAAGCCACAGTGCCTTCCCAGAGATCCTACTGCTACTATAGGCACCATCTCTCCCTACTATACCTGCTATCCAACAGCCACAGTCCCTTCCCAGAGACTATTATCCCACTGTTACTATAGGCACCATCTCTCCCTCCCATACCTGCTATCCCACAGCCACAGTCCCTTCCCAGAGACTATTATCCCACTGTTACTATAGGCACAATCTCTCCCTCCCATACCTGCTATCCCACAGCCACAGTCCCTTCCCAGAGACTATTATCCCACTGCTACTATTGGCACCATCTCTCCCTACTATACCTGCTATCCCACAGCTACAGTCCCTTCCCAGAGACTATTATCCCACTGTTACTAGAGGCACCATCTCTCCCTACTATACCTGCTATCCAACAGCCATAGTCCCTTCCCAGAGACTATTTTCCCACTGTTACTATAGGCTCCAGTCCCTACCATACCTGCTATCCAACAGCCACAGTCCCTTCCCAGAGACTATTATCCCACTGCTACTATAGGCACCATCTCTCCCTACTATACCTGCTATCCCACAACCACAGTCCCTTCACAAAAACTATTATCTCCACTGTTACTATAGACAGCATCTCTCTCTACTGTACCTGCTATCCAACAACTACAGTTCCTTCCCAGAGACTATTATCCCCACTGCTACTATAGGTACCTCTCTCCCTACTATACCTGCTATCTAACAATAAGCTATTAGATGCACTGCTGCTACAGTATATACTTTGCTGCCTGCACAAGTGTAGTCAAAGTGCATTATTTGTTTTAATATTATCATACCTATCATTTACTTACAATGTGCCTACATACTGTATTATGCAGCTCTTTACAAAGGTTACACGTCATTCACATCATTCTTCCTACCATGGGAAGAGCCCAGGGCAATCCACTGAATGTGTGACAGATTCATTATGTCATTATGTCATTCCCAGTTGCGTGTAACCAGTTTTGCATTTGTTTGAAAATTCAAACCAATCTAGCCTTCATACAACAACATCCAAGCATATCAAGTCTCAGTAGGGTCTATCTGAGAAGAATTAATATTTTTTTTTTTAAATGGCCGGATCCAAAGAGATAAAAATAGTGTCACTCTTGCAAGAGGCTGCCAGCTTGGGACTGGGTGACTGACAGCCACATCTTGCCTGTTTTTCAGATTAGAAGTCTGTTAGGTGAGCTGATCTCTATTCAAGAGAACGCTGGATGAGATCCCTTCATTAACCTTTCCTAAGTGACATTTACATTGAAGCACCAAAGAGCTATGAGATAACCCTTCATACTGGCAATCTTTTTGGTTTGGAAATTTGAAATATCACTCTAGAGAGTTTCCCACATACAAGGAAGGTAAGCAGCTGTCTCACCATGTTTCAGTTTCAAATTCTTCTTGGAGCCTTTAATGTATTACAGCAATTAAAAAGTCACCGTATCAGATATTTAATATGAATTAATTTGATTTTATTATTTTAAGATTAATTAAAATAATTTGTATCATATTTGGGGGATGACTGTACAGTTATAATTAATATATTTATATATTAGAGTAGATTTTAAATCTGTATCTAATTATGCTCACATTATGTTCCTTCCTTTTATAAGGCAACCTCCATCAATATCTATGGATGACTTGGGGAATGGGGTGATAAAAATGTGCCTACAGGTGGAATGTAAGGATAAAATAAGTATTAATATGTGGCAAAACACTGCAGGGTGTGGCAATTAGTCAGTAAATAGAAGTTAAAGCAGCTTTTATGCATACACAGAATTGTGTTTTATTCTGTGCAAAGTCTGTTTTGTAAAACAAAAAACAAGCTCAGTACAGGTACTGTTTACGGAACGCTACCTCCCTTAGACTCTGTTGTAATCATATTGTCAGGCAACCAATTCTATAAGTAATGAGGAAATGTCACCTAGACTTATAAGATAAAGTAATCAAATAAAGTTTATTCACATACGTAGACCACACACATACGACACAAGTTATGCATAAGCATTCCAAAACACCCCCTTCCTGAGCCTCTATTTATACCCCTGGAAAGGGGATTTCCAAGAGTCTCTGTGCCAACCAATCTGTGTCCATCATCCTTTTTTACATTATCCTTGTTCTCTGACCCAACCTTTGGATTCTTCCAGGTTGTCTGCTTTTAGATGATAATCTGGGGGTATATTTATCAAAGAGTGAAGTTAGAGATCGCCATAGTCCTCGAGAGTAAAATTCCACCACTCTCCATTAATGTCTATGGGATTTTGAAAGGTGTATTTATCAAAGGATGAACTTCCACTTTCACCCTTTGATAAATACTCTTTTAAAAATCCCATGGAAATGAATGGAGAGTGGTGGAATCTCACTCTTGATTTGCAATTTATGGGGAGGCCAAGATTTATAAGGGGCCGATTCACTAACTTCGAGTGAAGGATTCGAAGTTAAAAAACTTCGAATTCCGAAGTTTTTTTTGGGCTACTTCGACCATCGAATGGGCTACTTCGACCTTCGACTACGACTTCAAATCGAAGGATTCGAAGTAAAAATCGTTCGACTATTCGACCATTCGATAGTCGAAGTACTGTCTCTTTAAAAAAAACTTCGACCCCCTAGTTCGCCATCTAAAAGCTACCGAAGTCAATGTTAACCTATGGGGAAGGTCCCCATAGGCTTAGCTAACTTTTTTTGATCGAAGGATATTCCTTCGATCGTTGGATTTAAATCCTTCGAATCATTCGATTTGAAGGATTTAATCGTTCGTTCGAAGGAATTATCCTATCTGCGCTAAATCCTTCGACTTCGATATTCGAAGGATTTTAATTCCTAGTTGAATATCGAGGGTTAATTAACCCTCGATATTCGACCCTTAGTGAATTGGCCCCCAAGTATTCATTTTGATGATAAGTGATGATAAGTTACTCAGCAAGAACACTGCAACCCACAACTCTTTAATATAACATATGTTCACAGTTATATTGTAAACAACTAGGCCTGTATCCTGTCATTCTATAAACATTAAATTTAATTTAATTGCCAAACGAGCGGATGTTATAGTGTATGGCCACCTTAAGTTATAAGTAATCCTCATTGGAAGCAGTAGAATCCTATTTGGTTTAATTAATTGTAGGGACCTATAGGATATCCTATCCCTATAGAGTTAATCCCCTACCTTTTGTATGTAGTTCTCTTTTCCCTTGTTATTGGGCCAAGCCCTTGTAACTGGTAAAGTGTAACAACCACACCTATTGGACAAAGAGTGTAATGACACTCCCCTGCCACACTGCTATATAGTGCTGTGCAGGGAGTATCCTCTTCCTCTTTGGCTCCTGGTGCTGCTGCTAGGTGAATCTCCACTGAGCCTGGGATCACCATAGGCCCCAGTAAGCATTTACCCCAGAGGGACCTGACACCTTTGGTGCTAAGTCGGGGACCAGGTAACCCCGTGAACGAGGACCAGCTAAAATAGTAAGATACTGTTATAGTTCTCTCTAGGAGAGAAAGACAGAGAGGTGTAGCAGAAAGAGCAGCTGTCGCTCCAACGAGGATTGTAGTAGGGAGTAGCTTCCCACAAGGCCTGTTTGCCTTTAGAGCAGGGAACTCAGTTGATAGGCATCTAGGTGAGCAAAGGACTACCTGTACCCTACCTGATAGATCCCGATCCCCTCACTGGCAACGTCGGTTGAACTGGGAATTGATGTACACCTATCTGCAATATCTTTTGGGAGTCGCACCTGTTTGACTGTGAACCTTGTACTGTCCAAAGTGATTCCACCTGCTGTGTCCTCAGTATATTTGTTAGTAAACCTGTGGTCATTTGCCTCTGGCATAATAAATCTTTTGCTCCTGTTTTACCTTTTTAAAGAACCTCCTGGCGTCCATTATTCTATTTGCACTTAAATGCCTGTGAGTTGTAGTTCAACTACAGTTTAAAGGGGAAGCTTCCATTTGGCGAAGGCTCTGCCCTGGGTGAAGATTCGCAATGTAACCCATGCTCACTACCTAGCTGGTCCACCCTTAACTTCTAATTGGCAGATTAGGCCAAGAAAGTGTTACATAATGTTTGAATTCTTTTTTAGCAGACGTAAGGTATGATGATCCAAATTACTGAAAGATCCCTTAACTCAAAAACTCAAGGTTCCAAGCATTCTGGATAACAAGTCCCGTACATGTATACAGAATGTCTCTCAATAGAAAGCACATTCATATTGGCCACCTGATGTTGGTCTCGTAGTTTCATTTGTCATACTAGTCCTGTAACCATTACTCTTTTTTTCTTTTTGTTTTTTTTTGCAAACATGCAGAAAACAATGGCTGCCATTCTGTGTTCAGTGAGCACAGTTTGTTTTTTTAATGTATAACCACCAGAGCTTAATGAACTAAATCATTTGTAGCTATTGTATCTGTAACCAAAAAAATTATTTTATTTATACATGACTATGCCTATAAATATTTTGTTTTCTTATTTTTTGTTCACCCCCAAAGCATGGCAACAACTTTGCTCATTACAGGACCATAGCTTTGCTCGCATAAATTTTAGTTGTATGAGGCTAAGGAAAACCATTACTGGCCACTCTGTAGTTGGTCTCATCCAGGCCCTGACTGGCAATCTGTGGATTGTGGCCAATGTCGGAAGGGCTGTTGTAAGATGCCATAGACAGTCACTATTTAGTGGGCTGGGGGCTGTTTGAGCCTCTGTGTACTTGCCAGGCAATGACAGGGGCTATTTGAATCCCAGCCCAGACATGGGAACATTCCTTGCTAGCTTTTTGTAAGGACGAGTTTCCCAAACTCTAGTGTAAAATATCTGATGCACATTGGTTTTATCAGGCTAGCATTTTGTCAAGGTTTATTATTGGTTATCTTGGTTACTCCTTGGTGGATGAAATGGACATTTTTGTCTAAATGCCATTGTTACTTAATTGCTTCTTACCACCCAAAGTCCTCCAATTGTGCTATAAGGTTTATAGTACAATAGGAAGTGTCTTTAAGGTTTTTTAACGATTGTGGCGGTCGGTTTCCCCTTGGTATAATAATATCAAAGATACATACTGTATCTGTTACCAGGGGCATCTTTTTCCATCCCTGGTAAAGTCCTGTCTAAGGAAAGTTTCACACCTAGGCATAAAATGTTTACTTTGAGTTAAATTTTAGTATGATATAGAGAGTGATAGTCTGATACAATTTGCACTGGGTTTTAATTTTTTATTATTTGTGGTTATTTAGCTTTTTATTCAGCAGCCCTCTAGTCTACATTAGTCAATTACCCTAGCAACCAAGTATAGATTTGAATAATTTGAATTTGATTAGGAAAGGGCCTGTATAGAAAGATGAGAAATAAAAAGTAGCAATAACAATACAATTGTAGCCTTACAGAACATTATTTTTTTAGATGGGTTCAGTGACCCAAATAATTCATAAACTATAAAAAATAAATAATGAAGAACAAGTGAAAAGTTTCTTAGAATTGGCTATTTTATAACATATTAAAAGTTAACTTAAAGGTGAACCACCCCTTTAAGTGCCTATAATTAACACAGAGGAAAAAGATGTGCAAGTTTGCTGAAGGATGATGCCTATTTACCTGCATACAATATACAGTATCCATCAAGTGTCATGCAGATTGTTTAATGTCTGCACACTTAAGCGTTGTCCCTTCCCTACTACTGGCAAATTGTATAAGGTGTCCACAGTATGGCATGAATAGCAATAGTGAGTTCCGGTAGGGTATCATCGCTTTCTTGGACATACTCCCAGAACATATCCGTCTCTTATCGCTTGTGCGGCATTTTGCAATACAAAATATATTTATTTGCCTCATATTTGACAAAGAATGGAACCTTATTCCGCTAGGAGAAAGGACGAGTTAGTCATTTATTAGTGCTTTCATGTTGTTCTACTGTATATCACAAAGAAAAATTATTTGTAAAATGTTACAGGGACTCCTGAAATTAGCTGTAACACATGCTCTATATCTATAACACATCTAAATTCCAGCTGAGGTCACATTGCTGTTTGTTGAGACTAGCTGAGGGTTCACTTGGCACCTTGCCCTATGGTCCAAATCTGATAATGGTCCAACTGTGTGGAAAGCCTGGAAGTACCATGTAGCCTTTTCATGGCAGGGCTTGTGTACTATTATTTATCACACATCTTGATGGGTCTCCGGTGCACAACTATTGTTTAATTTTATTTTGGAAAGATTTCCCACAGAAACATCCCCAAATGTATATTCACTGTCAAAACAGTATTCAGTCTAGCAAATGTAAGTTATAGGGTATATTGAGAGATCCACTAAATAACATGGGCAATATATATGAGAAAATATGTTAAAGTATAGGAAAGTATAGGAAACAAAAACTACTCTGTAGGTCCCACCTGATGAATCTCAGATGAATATAGGTAGTTAGGCACAAGTTCCAATAACCAGCTGGACAGACTGAAGTAACTGTATTCTATTTTCAATGTACATTTGAAGAAGAAGAAGAAGAATCAATACTGAAATAGCCAGGTCCTGGCCTGAGAGGATTGCAGCAAAAGCCATCAAGCAATAAGCCTTAGGATTCCAACCATATGCAGTTCAGCTGCAATAGCTAGTAGGTCTTATTAGCTAAACTGGAAAACAACACTAGGGATGACAGCTAGGAGACTAACTACCTCAGGAATCCTACCTCAGTTGAAGACATGCTTTGTGGTTGATATTTCAGGATAGTATGAGTGATGGGAGGCAACATCATCCAGAGGAAGCTGGGGAAAGAAGGCAAGTAGAACAGAAGAAGACTTGGGGGGGAATGGCTTCAGGAAATTAAGATTTTCATCTGGAATCCAGAGAAAAAATAAGTACTGGGAAGAGACAAAAAAAGCTGGGGTAAGTTGTCATGGTAAAGCTGTTTCATACAGAGAGAATGGTGTCCTATGCTAGTCATGCTCTATGTATTACATCTAATGCTACTACACTCCATAGAATGGGCACTTTAATGACAGAAATGGTTTTAATGGGAAAACTGGACATGATTATTTTGGTTTTATATCTGCCCGATGTCCAGGTGCACAGCTTTCAACAGCAGGTGAGCTTGCAGCACATTCATGTTTCTAGGAAATGCTTTATAGATAGTGGTATAAAAGGCAGTTAAAAGCGTTGAGTTTACATTATATATGTAGATCCAAATACATACTATATTTCCCTTTTTTAAAATATACTAATTCCCAACAGTTTTCTGCTATTTGTCTTTAAGAAAGAACTTTCAAAATTCCCAGCTGAAAATTCTGTCCTTTTTTAGCTACAATACTAGTCATGTTATATTTAGTGGTAGGCCTGCTAATTTTTTACTAGTTATGTGATTATTTGGCCATTTGGAAAATAACCGGAGATGATGGGAGAGTCTAGAAAGTGAGCCCCATATTTTGGGGCTACCCCTCTTGGGTAGCATAGAACAGTGGCAGGAGGGGCTCAAGCTGAAGGCTAATTTGGGTCAGAAATAGGGTATAAGGGCTTGTTTGCTCAACTGGAGAAACCTGAAGGCCCAACTTTTACTGTACAGTGTGCAGGAATGTTGAATAATGGCTACACTAAGGCTTTCCTATATCATTAACATTTTTATTAACTAAGGAGGCTTGAAATGAAAAGTTCTGACATTAGTCAGATAGCATCACAAGAGTGTAACCTATGACTCATTAGATTTCCATATTGTGAGTTCTCATATCTGGGGCATCTACCAACTCTGGTCTGAGTGCAGGTGAATAGGATAGGGAAACAGAACCAGAAACAGCCCTGGAAAGTTGTGAACTAGATGGATGCTATAAGTTTAATAATATTGTAAACTAACAATGTAATTTCTCTTCTGTTTTCCAGCCCTGATTTTACTGTTTTATTTTATACTGTATTGCTTTCTTGCCGGGCTGTTTGCTCTCTGTTTGTATGGCTTGCTAGCCACAATCAGCCCTTGAGCTAATATATTGCTATATCCAAAGCAAATTGAGGCATGTAATTGATTTAAGAATATAATAGAAAAATGTCCCCTCATTCCCTTCAATTAAAGGGAAAGTATACCCCCTTTTGTACACTAACTCATTCAATTGAGTTTTCCTAGTACCTAAACACTATGGGGCAGATGTATTAAGGGTCAAATATCGACGGTTAATTAACCCTTGATATTCGACTGGCGAATTAAAATCCTTTCGACTTTGAATATCAAAGTCGAAGGATTTTGCGCAATTCGTTCGATCGAACGATCGAAGGAATATTCGTTCGGTCGATTTTAATCCATCGATCGAAGGATTATCCTTTGATCAAAAAAAGATAGCCAAGCCTATGGGGACCTTCCCCATAGGCTAACATTGACTTCGGTAGCTTTTAGGTGGCGAACTAGGGGGTCGAAGTTTTTTCTTAAAGAGACAGTACTTCGACTATCGAATGGTCGAATAGTCGAACAATTTTAAGTTCGAATCGTTCGATTCGAAGTCATAGTCGAAGGTCGAAGTAGCCCATTCGATGGTCGAAGTAGCCAAAAAAACACTTTGAAATTCGAAGTATTTTTTCTTCTATTCCTTCACTCGAACTTAGTGAATGGGCCCCTAAATGACATTTTTTTACAGACATACCTGATTTCACAGATTGAAAGAAACCATGATACTTTGTCTGTCCTTACAGGGACCAATTCACATTTCCTTTAGGCTCACAGCTTCATGTAACCCCTCCCTGACTGTAAAGTGATTGATTCTGGAACTTGAAATCCTTCTGCTTTTCATAGTGGGTGGAGCACAGATTCTCTACAAAGCATAGAGACTTAATCCAAGAATCCATCATTTCACAATGGAACAAGGTGGGGAATAGGGTTGCATTACGCTGTACACCTTGGGGGGTTGGGAACAGGCCCGGAACTGCCAATCTCTGGGTTCTGGCAAATGCCAGAGGAGCTGCTATAAGGTGCCATAGAAAGTTAGTATTTAGTGGGCTGTGAGGGCTGTTTGGGCCTCTATGTGGGCTGATTGGGCCTCTGTGTACCTGAAATGCCAGGGCCTATTTTAATTCTCAGTCCGGACCTGGTTGGGAAATACTTCTTGCCATAATGTCTGTTTAAAAAAAATACATTTATATTTATTAATGGAAGCTCAGATAATGCACCCTTTCTACAAAAGCCCTAAGTGCTTGTAAAAAAAAGAGGAGGGGTATTATATTCCATATCATCATCATCATTTATTTATATAGCGCTGTCAAGATACGCAGTGCTTTACTGCAGTTATTGCAAACAGGGAATAAATGGTGGATAACAAACAAGGATTACAGAGTACAATAGGGTTAGAAGGACCTAGAGATTGAGACATTAGGATTATATAAACACTTTGTCATTTTTGATACAGCAATGATTAATTAATGTACATCGAATAAGCCTCTTTAAACAGATGGGTCTTTAAGGAGCGCTTGAAAGTTTGGAAAGCAGAAGAAAGTCTGACAGCTTGTGGCAGAGAGTTCCAGAGAAAAGCAGAAGCCCGAGAGAATTCTTGTAGACGAGAATGGGCAGAAGTGATCAGAGGAGAAGTGAGGCGAAGATCAGAAGCAGAGCGTAGGTTTCGTGAAGGAGTGTATTTGGAGATTAGAGATGAAATATAGGGAGGGGTTTCATTATTAAGGGCCTTGAATGTGAGTGTAAGTAATTTGAATTTGATTCTAGAAGAGATTGGGAGCCAGTGAAGGGACATGCATATGGGAGCAGCTGATGTTGAGCGGCGAGCTAGATGAATGAGTCTACGTTTAGAACAGATTGGAGTTGTGAAAGGTGACTTGTTGGAATACCTGTGAGGAGTAAGTTGCAGTAATCAAGGCGGGAGATGATATGAGACTGAATCAGTGTTTTAGTTGATTCTGAACTGAGATATGGTCGTATTCGAGCAATGTTGCGCAGTTGAATACGGCAAGATTTTGCAAGTGTTTGAATGTGTGGTGAAAAAGACAGATGTGAGTCTAAGATAACTCCTAGGCAGCGTGCCTGTGTGGTGGAATGAAAGGTGGTGGTGTTTATGGTGAGTGATATCTGAGGGACTGGGGAAGATATTGGAGGAAATATAATGAGTTCTGTTTTTGAAAGGTTCAGTTTCAGGTGGCGCTGTGACATCCAGGAGGAGACAGCAGAGAGACAGTCTGTGACTTGGGAAAGGACAGAATTAGAAAGATCAGGAGTAGACAAGTAGAGTTGGGTGTCATCAGCATAAAGGTGATACTGAAGTCCAAATGACTGAATAAGTTTTCCTAGTGAAGTACTTTGGTGAGTGCAGTTTCAGTCGAGTGTGATGGGCAGAAGCCAGATTGCAAGGGGTCGAGGAGGGAGTTGTGAGTAGGGATGTCGCGGACTGTTCGCCCGCGAACTAATTCGCGCGAACATCGACTGTTCGCGTCCGCCGAATGTTCGCGAACGTCACGCGACGTTCGCCAATTTGGGTTCGCCTTAGCTGCCGCTTATTTTTGACCTCTCACCCCAGACCAGCAGATACATGGAAGCCAATCAGGAAGCTCTCCCTCCTGGACCACCCCCACACCCCCTGGACCACTCCCCTTCCATATATAAACTGAAGCCCTGCAGCGTTTTTTCATTCTGCCTGTGTGTGCTTGGAAGAGCTAGTGTAGGGAGAGAGCTGTTGAGTGATTTGAGGGACAGTTGATAGTAACTTTGCTGGCTAGTAATCTACTTGATACTGCTCTGTATTGTAGGGACAGAACTCTGCAGGGATTTGAGGGACATTTTAGGTTAGGTAGCTTTGCTGGCTAGTAATCTACCTTCTACTGCAGTGCTCTGTATGTAGCTGCTGTGGGCAGCTGTCCTGCTGCTGATCTCTCATCTGCTGATTGCTGCCTGTAACCCAATAGTCCTTGTAAGGACTGCTTTTATTTTCTTTTTTGTTTTTTTACTTTGCTACTATAAGAGCCCAGTGCTATTAGTCTAGCTGTGTTGGGGAGTGGGACTGGTGTGCTGCTCCTAGTAGTTCAGCACCAACCAGAGTAAATTTTTTTTTTAATATATATATATATTTTTTTATTATATTGAGTGACGTTTTCCAAGTAGCAATAATATATTCCGTATCCACTGCTGTAGTGTATACGTTGACCTTGCAGACATTGTTTGCCCAGTGTGTTCTTCAAACAACTGCCGCCTAGCTGTGTGAGCTTTTTCACATTCTGTCTAAATATCAATAATAATACCGTCTCCAGAAACACCACCTGAGTGACGTTTTTCAAGCAGCAATAATATATTCCGTATCCACTGCTGTAGTGTATACGTTGACCTTGCAGACATTGTTTGCCCAGTGTGTTCTTCAAACAACTGCCACCTAGCTGTGTGAGCTTGTTCACATTCTGTCTAAATATCAATAATAATACCGTCTCCAGAAACACCACCTGAGTGACGTTTTCCAAGCAGCAATAATATATTCCGTATCCATTGCTGTAGTGTATACGTTGACCTTGCAGACATTGTTTGCCCAGTGTGTTCTTCAAACAACTGCCGCCTAGCTGTGTGAGCTTGTTCACATTCTGTCTAAATATCAATAATAATACCGTCTCCAGAAACACCACCTGAGTGACGTTTTCCAAGCAGCAATAATATATTCCGTATCCACTGCTGTAGTGTATACGTTGACCTTGCAGACATTGTTTGCCCAGTGTGTTCTTCAAACAACTGCCGCCTAGCTGTGTGAGCTTTTTCACATTCTGTCTAAATATCAATAATAATACCGTCTCCAGAAACACCACCTGAGTGACATTTTTCAAGCAGCAATAATATATTCCGTATCCACTGCTGTAGTGTATACGTTGACCTTGCAGACATTGTTTGCCCAGTGTGTTCTTCAAACAACTGCCGCCTAGCTGTGTGAGCTTTTTCACATTCTGTCTAAATATCAATAATAATACCGTCTCCAGAAACACCACCTGAGTTGTTGTTGTTGTTTTAAAAAAAATGCCAGGCAAAGGCAGGCCGCCACGCAGAGGCACTAGGGGCCGTGCTGCTATGCTATCCTGTGGCCCTAGGAAATTGCCCAGTTTTACAAAGGCAATTACCCTGTACTCCCAAAATGCTGAAGAGGTAGTTGACTGGCTTACACAGCACACCCCATCCTCTACCGTTTCTAACTTTGCCACAACATCCTCATCCTCCTCTGCTATGGGCACCCCACGTAACACTTCCTCCACCACCGGCGCCCCTTCTTCACTGGAGTCAGAGGAGTTATTTACACATGAGTTTCTTGAACTGAGTGATGCGCAACCATTATTGGCAGAAGAAGATGAAGGAGATGAGGACGTTACACCAGATATAATTCTGGCAGACAACACAACAGAGATGGACATAATGAGTGATGAGGAGGTCCCCGCTGCTGCTTCCTTCTGTGAGCTGTTAGAAGAAATTGATGCATCTGAGGAGAATGATGATGAGGAGATTGATGTTTTGTGGGTGCCCAGTAGAAGAGAGCAAGAGGAGGATAGTTCAGATGGAGAGACGGAGAGTCAGAGAGGCAGGAGGAGAATAAGACTTAGAAGAAGCAGGGAGGACAGCTCGCAGGGAACAGTAGGGCAACAACATGTATCGGCACCTGTGGTCAGCCGGCCAACGCAACCGCCATTGCCGCCAACTTCTACTGTTACCGCCAGATTGCCAGCTTCAAAAAGCTCAGCAGTGTGGGATTTTTTAATGTGTGTGCCTCTGACAAAAGCGTTGTAATTTGCAATGAGTGCAGTCAGAAACTGAGTCTTGGGAAGCCCAACACCCACATAGGTACAACTTCTATGCGAAGGCACATGAACGGCAAGCACAAAGCACTATGGGAGCAACACCTCAAAGGCAGCAGACAAACTAAAAGCCACCCTCCTTCTGGTCCAGCATCTTACTGCTCTACCTCTGCTGTCCTTGACCCGTCTGAACCACCCTCCACTCCGCCTTCCACCTTGACCACCAGTTCCCAGTCATCTGCCCCCAGCCAAGTTTCTGTGAGGGCCATGTTTGAGCGTAAGAAGCTAATGTCTGCGAGTCACCCCCTTGCCCGGCGTCTGACAGCTGGCTTGTCTGCACTCTTAGCCCGCCAGCTTTTACCATACCAGCTGGTGGACTCTGAGGCCTTCCGCAAATTTGTAGCAATTGGGACACCGCAGTGGAAGGTACCCAGCCGCAATTTTTTCTCCAAGAAGGGAATACCACACCTGTACCCCCATGTGCAGAGCCAAGTCACCGCATCTCTGTCACTTAGTTTTGGGGCAAAGGTCCATATGACTACTGACGCATGGTCCTCCAAGCATGGTCAGGGCAGGTATGTCACCTACAGTGGAGTTGGTGTCACCACCACGGATTGCACGCGGTTCTGCCACCACCTCTACTCCTCCTTCGCTCTCTACCTCGTCTTCTTCCTCTGCTTCCTCCTCCTCTGCTGCTGGGTCCTCCTCCTCCACACCTGTGCACCCCCAGCTCCCCCTAGGCTATTCGACGTGCCAGGTACGCCGTTGTCATGCTGTCTTGGGGATGACGTGCCTGGAAAGCAGAAACCATACCGGATCTGTACTCCTGTCATCTCTGCAGTCACAGGCCGATCGGTGGCTGACCCCACACCAACTGAAGATCGGAAAAGTGGTGTGTGACAACGGAAGCAATCTGTTGGCAGCACTGAGACTGGGCAATTTAACACATGTGCCCTGCATGGCACATGTTCTGAACTTAATAGTCCAACGTTTTGTCTCGAAGTACCCAGGATTCCAGGACATTCTCAGGCAGTCCAGGAAGGTGTCGGCCCATTTCAGACGTTCCTACACAGCCATGGCACGCCTTGCTGACATTCAGCAGCGGTACAACATGCCAGTCAGGCGTTTAATTTGCGACAGCCAGACTCGCTGGAATTCAACGCTCCTCATGTTGGAACGTCTGCTGCAACAACAAAGAGCCGTCAATGAATACCTGTTTGAACTGGGTGGTAGGACTGGATCTGCAGAGCTGGGGATTTTTTTCCCCCGTTACTGGGTGCTTATGCGCGATGCCTGCAGGCTCATGCGCCCTTTTGAAGAGGTTACAAACATGGTCAGTCGCACCGAAGGCACCATCAGCGACCTAATACCCTTTGCTTTCTTCCTGGAGCGTGCCGTGCGACGAGTGACAGATGAGGCTGTAGACCAGCGTGACGAGGAGCAGGAAGTGCACGATTTCTGGTCGGAATCACCAGAACGAGCCCAGGCACCTGCTGCAACGCAGGGAGAGGTGTCAGAAGTGGAGTCAGAGGAGGAAGGTGGCTTTGTGGAGGAGGAGGACCAACAGGAGCAGGCTTCCCAGGGGGCTTGTGGTGACCTTTTGGGGACCCCTGGTCTTGTACGTGACTGGGGGGAGGAGACCGTGGATGATATAGTCCTTGATAACGAGGAAGCGGAGATGGATACCTCTGCATCCAACCTTGTGAGAATGGGGTCTTTCATGCTGTCATGCCTGTTGAAGGACCCCCGTATCAAGAGGCTTAAGGAGAAGGACCTGTACTGGGTCGCAACGCTACTAGACCCTCGTACAAGCATAAAGTGGCAGAAATGTTACCAACGTACCACAAGTCCGAAAGGATGCTGCATTTACAAACCAGCCTGCAAAACATGTTGTACAATGCTTTTAAGGGTGATGTCACTTCAGGAACTCATCAACATTCCAGGGGCAGAGGTGCCAGTAATCCTGCCACGAGCGCACCTGCAAGGACAATGCACTTTGGCCACTCTGTAACGTCAGACATGCAAAGGTTTTTCAGTCCAAGGCAGCGCCAGAACCCTTCGGGATCCACCCTCAAAGAACGCCTCGACCGGCAGGTAGCGGACTACCTGGCATTAACTGCAGATATCGACACTCTGAGGAGCGATGAACCCCTGGACTACTGGGTGCGCAGGCTTGATCTGTGGCCAGAGCTGTCACAATTTGCCATGAACCTCTTGTCTTGCCCCGCCTCAAGTGTCCTCTCAGAAAGGACCTTCAGTGCAGCAGGAGGGATTGTAACTGAGAAGAGAACTCGCCTAGGTCACAAAAGTGTGGATTACCTGACCTTTATTAAAATGAACAAGGCATGGATCTCGGAGGGTTACTGCACGCCGGAAGACTTGTTCTGACTCCCCATGCAGCTGTCCTTCTCTGCACGCCGCATGACTCCACACACAGCTGTCCTTTAGCGTCCTCCTCCCTCCGCCACTGTTACAAACTAGGGTGCAAACCCTACTGGTTTCATTTCAATCAAAACTTTTTGGACAGGTAAATCCTGAGTTTTTCTGGCCTCTGTGCTTCAGTGGCTGTGACAAAAAAAATTCATATTTTCAGCATTTATATGGCATATTTTTTCTGGCCTCTGTGCTTCAGTGGCTGCGACAAAAAAAATTTATATTTTTAGCATTCATATGGCATATTTTTTCTGGCCTCTGTGCTTCAGTGGCTGCGACAAAAAAAATTCATATTTTTAGCATTCATATGGCAAATTTTTTCTGGCCTCTGTGCTTCAGTGGCTGCGACAAAAAAAATTCATATTTTCAGCATTTATATGGCATATTTTTTCTGGCCTCTGTGCTTCAGTGGCTGCGACAAAAAAAATTCATATTTTCAGCATTTATATGGCATATTTTTTCTGGCCTCTGTGCTTCAGTGGCTGCGACAAAAAAAATTCATATTCTTAGCATTCATATGGCATATTTTTTCTGGCCTCTGTGCTTCAGTGGCTGCGACAAAAAAAAATCATATTTTCAGCATTTATATGGCATATTTTTTCTGGCCTCTGTGCTTCAGTGGCTGCGACCAAAAAAAATTCATATTTTCAGCATTTATATGGCATATTTTTTCTGGCCTCTGTGCTTCAGTGGCTGCGACCAAAAAAAATTCATATTTTCAGCATTTATATGGCATATTTTTTCTGGCCTCTGTGCTTCAGTGGCTGCGACCAAAAAAATTCATATTTTCAGCATTTATATGGCATATTTTTTCTGGCCTCTGTGCTTCAGTGGCTGCGACAAAAAAAATTCATATTTTCAGCATTTATATGGCATATTTTTTCTGGCCTCTGTGCTTCAGTGGCTGCGACAAAAAAAAATCATATTTTCAGCATTATATGGCATATTTTTTCTGGCCTCTGTGCTTCAGTGGCTGCGACAAATTTTTTTTATATTTTTAGCATTCATATGGCATATTTTTTCTGTCCTCTGTGCTTCAGTGGCTGCGACAAAAAAAACATAATTTTTCAGGAAAGTACACATGCCTAATTTTTCAGGGTTCTGCAACAGTGGCAAAATCGCATCTTTTATGGTCACCGCAGGTGATCAATAAAGTAGACCAAAACTGGGCCCACACTGCAGAATCAGTGTTTTTTGGTTCACTTCACTGTACATTGAATTACCTCTGCCTGACCGTGCACGTGCGCACAAGCACGGTGACTGCTAAACACACCACTACAGAAATATTGCCACCAACAGGACGAACATCCTGGAGGTGACAAGCAACTAGTAATTAAAAACTATTATTTGCTCACTTGACGGTATCATTCATGAAAGCTCTTTGCGTTTTTTTGCGTTGCAGTAAGCGCCGCGTTTTGTCTTTGCGTGTGAACAGGCTGTAACCTTTACACTACTTGATTGGCATGTAGACGCCGGACGTTTTAAAGCAGTTTATTACACAAGTTTAGAAATGTAGTGTGATTTCTGCCCTTTACAGCACAAAACGCAGCGCTGTGTCAACAATGTATTTTTCAGATACATTTTTGCCCTTGATCCCCCTCTGGCATGCCACTGTCCAGGTCGTTGCACCCTTTAAACAACTTTAAAATCATTTTTCTGGCCAGAAATGTCTTTTCTAGCTTTTAAAATTCGCCTTCCCATTGAAGTCTATGGGGTTCGCGACGTTTGACGCAAGTTCGCGAATATGTTCGCGAACATTTTTTCCGACGTTCGCTACATCCCTAGTTGTGAGTGAGATGCTGGATCAGGCATTTGTAAACAAGCCTTTCCAGTAATTTGGATGCAAATGGAAGAAGGGAGACCGGTCGATAGTTAGTGGGAGAGCTGGGATCAAGGGAAGGTTTTTTGAGGATAGGAGTGATTAGTGCTTGTTTGTATAATGATGGAAAGGTACCAGTAGAGAGTGAAAGATTAAATAAGTGGGTAAGTGCAGGAGAGAGTGTATCAGAGATTGGGTGGAGGAGGCGAGAGGGTATGGGGTCGAGGGAACAGGTCGTGGGTTTTGAGCAGGCTAGAAGTTTGCTAACTTCATCTAGAGTTGCAGGGGTGAAGGAGTGCAAAGTAGATGTGAGTAGACTGCACGTTGGTCTGAGATTGTTGTTGGACGGTATGCTCAGCCTAATGAGATCGATTTTTTCATTAAAGAAATGAGCAAGGTCTTGGGCAGTAACATTAATAGGTGGAGGAGGGCATAGGAGTGAGTTAAATGTGGCAAACAGCTGCTGCGGTTTTGAGGACATTGTAGATATTAGATAAGAGAAGTATTGTTCTTTGGCTAATGATAGAGCTCAGTTATAGCAGGAGAGCATGAATTTGAAGTGGATGAAGTCAGGATCAGTTGTGACTTTCTCCACCGTCGCTCAGCTGATCTACTACATCTTCTGAGGTACAGTGTTACACTAGTGTGCCGTATATATATATATATATATATATATATATATATATATATATATATATATATATTGTAAGAAGTCGACACCCAGGCAGTTCTAACTACACTATCAGTTACATAACAAGACGATGCTGTGTAATTTGTTATAATAAGGTAGGATGATAAAAAAAAACAAGGTTAATGCAGTAAATAATGTGCGTGTGCTTTTTTTCCAGGTTTAACAATAAGGCCACAAGTGAATGCTTTTTATTTTTCATTCAATCCATCTGATAGAAGCACCTGGTCATCACATGCAGAGAATCTAAACACATTTCTTGAAGGTATGCTTTTATCTGTTTTTCTTTTGTTTGTTTCAATATTTTTTTATTGCAAATATTTTCCGTTCACATCTTATAACATCATTTCTATTTTTACAATTTCAAATCCATATAACGTTACATATCTCCAATAAACACAATATATGTTGACAAAGTCATTAAGGGGCAGATTCACTAAGATCCGAAGTTGTGCCGGCGATAGCTTCGCCACACTCTGCCACACTTCGCCAGGCGTAGTTTCGCCAGCGCTACGCAAATTCACTAAAATGTGAAGTTGCGCTCATAGAGGCGAACGGTAGCGAAGTTGCACTAGCGTTAATTCGTCAAGCAAACCGAAGTTACGCTAGTGATGCCTAATTTGCATACGGCGCCAAGTTAAAGTACAATGGACGTATATGTAGCACCAAATACATTACACTACACAAGCCTGGTAAAGCTTCATAAAATAAAATAGAGTTGTTATTTTGCCCTATACATGTGCCCACTGTATAGTTTAGGTGCCATATATTAGGAAATGTAGGGGGGAGAGAGGGTACCCCCAAAAAAATGAACGATCTTTTTCAGCCTATCACCCTTAAAAAAGGAAAAGACGCCAGCGTTTTTTGGGACTTAGAAAAAATTTCGAAGCAAGCCCTATCTACTCTATTGCACTTCGCCTGGAAGGCAAGTCTGGCACAAGAGGTAACGTTCAGTAAAATGCGCAAGTTAGTGAATTAGCGTAGTTACGTCCCATTCGCCATAGTGCAACTTCGCCTGGCGTAAGGGTGCGAAGTAGTGCTAGAGTAGGTCCACTTTGCTAGCGAATTTACGCCAGCGCCCGTTAGTGAATTGGCGAAGTTACAAAATGACGTCACGCTGGCGAATTTGCGCCAGCGCTCGTCACTTCGCCCTTTAGTGAATCCGCCCCTAATTCTTTTTATGAGTCTTATAAGATGCAGGTATTTCACATAACAATTTATACAAAATTGTATAACGTAGGAATTAAGGGGTAGGGGGGAATGCAAATGTGCATAAGCAATGAAATATCAATAGCAAAGAAAAAAAAAAAATGTAAGGGTGGGGGATATAATCCTTCCATTAACTGCACCTAATGTTACTTGGTCAGTATAATATTAGTACAATACAATAAGTATTATTTCCAGTTATTGTTGAAAACTTTCTAATATGATAAAGTATTCCGGGCAAAACTATTTGGATAGCAATATTGTATCCATGGGTCCCAAACCTTTTGAACTGTTCCTGTTTATCTAATGCTATGCTAGTTAATTTTTCCATGATAAATACGTTATCTATCCTATTTTTGACTTCTGGAAAAGCCAAATGTGGGGTTAACCAGGCTTTTGCAATAGTCTGTTTAGTTGCAGTAAACAAACATGTGATTAATTTATGTTGTGCCTTATCTATTGTCTCTATTTTTTTATTAAGTAAAGCTTCTTCTGGGCATTTAGGTATATTTACTAGCAATACAGAATATATTAGTTGATAGACTCTTATCCATAGGTGTTGTACCCTATTACATTGCCAAAATATATGCGGCATTGTTCCCAATGCGTCGCATCCTCTGAAACAATTAGGATTAGCTCCCCGTTTCCATTTGGGTATGCGATTATTGATTTTTTTAATAAGTCCCCCACACATAAAATGATCACTAAGGGGCAAATTCACTAAGATTCGTAGTTGCGCCAGGCGTAACTTCGCTGCACTTCGCCACACTTCGCCAGGCGTAGTTTCGCCAGCGCTCCGCAAATTCACTAAAATCCGAAGTTGCGCTCAAGGGTAGCGTAAGGTTGTGAAGTTGTGCTAGCGTTGATTCGCTAAGTGAAGCGAAGTTACGCTAGCAATGGTTAATTTGCATACGGCGCCAAATTCAAATTTCAATGGAGGAATACGTACAATCACTACAAATGCCTGGGAAACCTTCAAAACATCAAATAAAAATTTTTATTTTGCCCTACACATGTGCCCACTGTATAGTTAAGTTGCCATGAGTTAGGAAATGTAGGGGGGAAGGAGGGGAGCCCCAAAAATTTTTTCGATCTTTTTCAGCCTATCACCCATAATATAGAAAAACGCCAGCGTTGTTTGGGACTTAGAAAAAATTTGAACTTTTTTTGAAGCAATCCCTATCTACTCTATTGCGCTTCGCCTGAGGTGGCAAAGGAAGTCTAGCTTAAAAGGTAGCGTTCAGTACAATGCGCGCGTTAGTGAATTTGCGTAGTTACGTCCGTTGCGAAAATTCCCAGGCGTAAGGGTGCGAAGTAACACTAGCGAATTTACGCCAGCGTTCGTTAGTGAATTTGCGAAGTAACGAAAATGACCAACGCTAGCGAATTGACGCTAACTTTAGGCGCTTCGGCGCTTAGTGAATTTGCCCCTAAATGTATTGAGAACATGAAGATAAGAAGAAAGCACCCATATATGGAGAGCTGCAATCCCTTTCACTGCATGGTCAAATAATAATGAATAGAGACAGACAGACAGAGAGAGAATGTAATGTGTATAATTAAGATAAATACATAATGCTTAGTTTTATATTTCTTTGCCAAATTTAGGCCAGGAACAAACTGACGCTTTCTCCCCTGTTGCTTTTTCAGATTCTTCCACTAAGTCATAGCAGAGGGTTGTTCTTGTTAGGAATTAAAGTGTTATATTGCCAGTGGGAAGGCAATTCAGGGAGATTAGTCGCTAGCAGTAGAGATTTGTCGATGGGTGACTAATCTCCCCGTCTGCCACCACCCTAAGGTACCGTAGCTAGGTAATTTAGTGCAGGGTAGAAAAATGACCCTTGTCAGCAGCAAACCCAAGAATGATTCTCAAAAGCACATGAGAGCGGCTCCTTGCAAGGTTAATACCATTAAAGGAACAGTAACACCAAAAAAAAACGTGTTTTAAAGCAATTAAAATAAAATTTACTTTTGCTCTGTATTGGTAAAAGTTATGTGTTTGCTTTAGAAAGACTACTATAGTTTATATGATTATGCTTTTAAACCATTAAATAGCCAGTGCCATACTTAGACTTAAGACAATATTTAATGTCCATATAGTGGATCCGACTCAGTGATTAATTAATTTATGCATGAAATGCATGGAACGGAATCCTTTACACAGCTCACCCTTTAAAATTCCTGGCCCGGGTGCTTGCTGCCCTGGACCCCACGCTCAAACTTAATGACAGATCTGGTTCACCAGGGCTCACCATACAACACTTGTTTGCTTTAAAATGTGATACGTTTCACGTTGTGACCCGGGTGCTCCTGCCCTGAGTCTGTCACTAAGGAGACGTTTCAATAGCACACCACACGTTGTAGCAGCGCACTCCTGTGTCTTGGAAGGATCGCACACTCTCGGATTATGGATAAACTTTTATTTTAACATCTGATTAGCCAAACAATTAGTCCGAGGTCTGACACATTTCGTGTCTACGCACTTCCTCAGAGACCTCAATCCTCATTAGCATGCATATATTAAGTCCATTCCGCTCATTAACTCATTAAATATTCAGTTCATTAAAATGAAAAAACTATCAATTAGTTAGAAACAAATCAATTTGATTAAGTTAAATTAATCTGGTCTATTAAATTTGCGTCATATAAACATCAACTTGATTCACAATGTATTCAAATGTGTGTTATTTTCATTTCATGCTCATGAGTTTATATGTGTACTATCAATGATTATATTTCATTCCATAATCTCCTTCTCTAATTTTATACAATGTTGTAATACCCAATTGTTACTCTGTTAAAAGTTATATACATAAAACAGTGTAGCGATTCAAATTTTAGTTTGTGTATGTGTATGTGACCTAAAAGTCTCAGTTTATGTCAAATCTCAAATTTAACCCTTCCGGCTGTCTGGTGTGTAATTTGTAAATCCATTTAACCTCCGTTCTCAGTAGTTTGGCTTGCAGGTTTCCCCCTCGAGGACCCAAAGACACTTTTTCTATACCCTGTACCGATACCCATTTAATATCTCCACCATTACATTCCTTGAAATGTCTTGACACTGGGGCACTCTCATTACCAGATCTAATATCATTAAGATGTTCCCTCACTCTATTCTTTAGATTTCTGAAAGTGCACCCCACATACTGTTTCTGACATTTCAGACAGGTTATTAGATAGACCAGTGATCCCCAACCAGTAGCTCGCGAGCAACGTGTTGCTCTCCAACCCAACCCCTTGGATGTTGCTCCCAGTGGCATCAAAGCAGGTGATTATTTTTGAATTCCTGGCTTGGAGGCAAGTTTTTGTTCCATAAAAACCAGGTGTACTGCCAAACAGAGCCACATGTAGGCTGCCAGTCCATATAGGGGCTACCAAACAGCCAATCAAAGCCCTTACTTGGCATCCCCATGGACTTTCTCATCCTTGTGTTGCTCTCCAACTCTTTTTTACATTTAAATGTGGCTCACGAGTAAAAAAGGTTGGGGACCCCTGAGATAGACTATAGCCTAGGTGTTTCAGTTTACATAATTCCTAATCTGAAACGTTTCGTGTGTTACACTGCACCTGAACGTATTTGTTACTTTAACCACTTTACATGTGATGCATCTGTTAGAGCCACATTTCAACATTCAGGTGCTGTGCAACCATATACTCGTTCCTTTTTCTTTGGGCATGCTGGGAGCTAAACTCATCTTAAGAGTAGGGGCCTTTCTTGCCACCACACGGATGCCTGGTTCAAGTATCTGTCTAAACATTTTATCTCCATATAATATTGGTAAATGTCTATTAATAATGCTCTTTATTTTATTAAACTGTGCACTATATTTCATACTCATTATTCATATATTCATATTTTGATTCTTGTTTTTTTTCCATGTTTATAGTTCCTTCACCTACCATACTTCCATATCTATTACATATACTGTTTTCATTAATCTTTCCCTTTCCTCCTATCCTTTTTCCCATGATCAAATCATATCTTTTCAATCTAATGCTGCCTCAAAAGCTCTCTGTAATATCTTCAGAATCATATCATATCCCTTTTGGAGGAAGTTATCTCGTAGCTTGCATGACTCTTCCACAAAATTTGGTGGGAAGAGAACCACGTACTTGGGGGAGGGGGGGGATAAAAAATAAAAGTTTATACCTTTTATCCATAATCCGAGAGTGTGCGATTCTTCCAAGACACCAAGTGCACTGCTACAATGTGATTTATATGATTAGTCTGCTTTGTAGCCACTGGAGCAGCCATTTAAGCTGGAAAAGGAGAAAAGGCTCAGGTTACTTAGCAGATAACAGATATGCTCTGTAAAGTAATACAATGATATTCTGTAGAGTGCATCTGTTATCTGCTATGTAACCTGAGCCTTAAATGGCTGCCCCCATGACTACACAGCAGCGTGTTTATAAAAACTATAGTAGTGTTTATGACGCAAAAAAAATTTGTTTTATCAGTGCATGGAAACATTATATTTTAATTACTAAAATACAGTTGAATTTTTTGATGTTACTGTTCCTTTAAGTTCTGTCTTTGATAATGGGTGTGTGAGAGGGTCCTCCCCAGTAAAGGTCCTGGAGGGTAATGGTGAGAACGGGCTGTATGATGTCTCAGTAAGAACTGTAACAATGTATAGCTCCCATGCTATTCTGAGAAGAACTAATAGCAGTGGTGTTAGATAAAAGTTATAGATTTGTGCAAGAACTGCCAATTCCAGGCATACTGCCTGTAACATCTGGGAAGCGCAAACTGGATGAGTATGGATAAACCTTCTACCTGGCCACATATGGAATGTTAAGAACACCCTTCATTGCTTTTAACTTCTGGCTGCTGGGATCTATGTTTGGAATATGAGAGAACTGTGTTGAATATTGAAGCTAATGGCTTAAACCAAGGGTATAATTTATATTATTATCAACATTTATTTATATATCTATATAACATTGGAGATTGCTATTATGTGTGAGCAGCCGGTTGCATTAGGGCCTTGTAACTCCTGAAAGAATATGTCATTAAGGGAAGTGAGAAAGCTATACTGTATATATATATATATATAGTTATGCATGTAGCTGGAGCACTCAAGTCATTTGAGTAATTGCCTAGGTGCAGGTTATCTTGAAAAATTCATGGAGCAACAAAAACCGCACTCAGAGGACTTGTATAAGTGCAAAAAAAATATATCCAATTTATTGCAACGTTTCGGCTCCTGTACTTGAGCCTTCTTCAGGTGGTGTGTACAGTGAAAATAACAATCAGCTTTTAAACACAAAATGGCGCCAAAAAGCACCACCTGTGACGTCATGAGGTCAAATATGCGTCACTAGCTAGAGTGTATAAAGTAATAACATTAGTTGGCCGCTTAATCTAAAGGACCTATGTCCCAGAAGTGAGGTCTGTGTCCGTGCGTGCTGGGTAAGGCCGGTCAGTGCAGGTAATTTAGTGCTTACAAACGTGAAAGAACACATTCCCCGTTTGTGCTAAAGGGAGACCAGTGTGGCACAACTTACCCAAGAGAAGAAGGAGCAGCGAGCGGACGGAACCGCTACATTTTCGCCTTACAGACAGGAGACGTTAACCCACAAGACGCCGTACACCCCAACGCCAACCTTACTGCTTGGGCTCAGGCCGCGCCCCCATTGCCTTCGGTATCTACCGATCAGCGGGTCACAATCGCACCTCGGTTACGCCCCCTGGTCCATGCGCTGCGGGTATTAACAAAGCCAGCGTCGGCCGCAGCATTCCTCTGTATAGTCCAGCAATTGGTGCTGAAAAGACCCGAGACTAGTGCGCACAGGTGGTAGACACAGAGTGTATTAAAACACTCACAATGCCTGCACCTATTTGCGCTGCTCTATTGTGCCACAGCATGTCATGCTCGTTTCGTGGCTGTACACAGGGAAGTATGGTGTGAACCCACGCATAGACCAGAGCCCTTAGTAATTGGGAATCACCGCTTTATCGTAGCCCATAATTCGCTCACTTTGTGGGGTGTCTGGCTACTGGATACATCTTCACTGTCAACAGGCCTACCTGCAGATGTTGCTGCTGCTCCAAAACTCATGGGCTGTCAGAACCCCTCACTCCCCATCTCGTAGATTGTGTATGCAGTGCTGTGCTAATAAAGATAAAAACAAAACCAATCTTGTGTTAACAGTCCACAGATGTTAAAGTGTCCACATCATTCTCATTGATATACACAATAAAATTTACACTATGTGGCTATTCCATCATGTAGCCACCAAACATTGTATTCATGCAAATATGATAACCCATGAAAGGAGGCAAGACTGTATATATAGGGGGAATATCCAGGGCAAATGACCCTATACCGGATATATATATATATATATATATATATATATATATATATATATATATATATATATATATATATATACATATCTTATCAAGACCTATGTGTGTGGAAGTTTTTTTGCTTTATATATTTTTATATATATATATATATATATATATATATATATATATATATATATATATATATAAATTTTTTTTATTTTTTTTATTTTTAAAGGAGCAGGCTTCACACTGTTTGACCTATGTAGTATTAGGGAGCTGAGGTATCAGGAGGATAGTCTCAGCTCCTTGGTTTTCTTCTAACTGGCAGCATTTTGACCATGTTGTTTAGCAACAACATTTTTGAAACGCGCTGTAAATGTGTTCCTATTTTTTCAGCGCTGAATGTTTCCCATGCAGAATACATTCGAGTCCATGGGTGTTTGTTCTTGAACATTTATTTTTCCAGTGACCTTTTTTTCTGTGCAAAATACAAGAGGGGCTATGGGCGTTGTGACACTGCTTTTTCCTGATATTATTTTGCAGTGGTCTTACAAAAATATTCACTGACTGTGAAACGTGGAATTTTGTGCTCATCTTTACTGATTAGTGATTCGGATTACAGATTCAGCGCTAAAAACAATGAAAATTAATTAATAATCAGCTTTGTATCTTTGGGTTTTATAACAGATGTAACCTCATTTTCTGTTAATGATTTGATAATCACGACCCCTAAGCTTAACTTTATAAGAGCACACTGATGTGCAGTGCCACTGACAGTCAAAAGACGGCCTAACAAGATCCAAGATGGGGAGCTGCTGAACTTTGAAGGCTTCAATCATTATACTGTTATTTGGCTATTAATCCTCTGGGCTGGTACTGTAAGTTCAGGATATGAAATACAGCATTATTCGTCATATTCTTGTTTTAGACTATTTCTGTTTTAAACTGCAAGCAATACTAAGCACTGTCAGATATATTCCTAATACACAAATGTTGTGGGCAAATTGCGTAAACTGTGCACTGTTTTGTTCTCTCATCAGAATATAATGATGAGACCCAACAAGCAAAAAACCTAGCGTGTACCCCAGGAAAATACTTCCTCCAGCCAGGGGAAGATTATGAAGAAAGGATAGCCTGTCAGTTCAGAAGTTCATTGTTAAAAAACTGTTCAGGAATTGAGGACCCAACCTTTGGTTTTGAACAAGGGAAACCATGTATCTTATTAAAGATGAACCGGGTAATACTACATTACAACTCACTAATGTCCGTGGATCTTCCTGAAATGTATTTAGGGCAGGGGCACACGGGCAGATTCGGGGAGATTTAGTCGCCTGGAGACTAATCGCCTCTTCTGTGGGGCAACAATCTCCCCAAACTGCCTTCCCCCCTGCCTTCCAACTGCTATAATGAGAAAACGCCAGCACAATGCGATTTCCGAAGTTGCCTCACGAGGAAACTTCAGGCGACTTCGGAAATCGAAGTACCGCGAGTGAATTGGCGCTTTCTCATTATAGCAGGCAGAAGGCAGGGGGAAGGCAGTTCAGGGAGATTGTCACCCCACAGAAGAGGCGATTAGTTGCTAGGCAACTAAATCACCTGGAATCTGCCTGTGTGCTAGCTCCCTTAAGGTCAGTGGCCATCTCAAGGTGATCTGCTACATCAGTTCTTATGGAGAGCCCTCATGTTGCTGTTTTTGAAGTTTGTCTTGTTGTTGTTGTGTCCCCTGCCCCCTTCCCCTGATGGTATGTGCAACCACACCACCAGTCACGTTGTATTATAAGGGCAATGGCAAATACAGAGTACTGATCACTGTGTTCTTTCAGGGGGAATTATATTAGCGATTAGCCTGATATTTATATTTAAGGAAAACTAAAGCTCAACAAACAGTCACATCATGTTAAACTATATGTCCATGGCATTTTTTTAGTAGCTTAAGCCACAAATTGTCTTAGTGTCTTAAATATATTGATAATGGGTTGAGTGAAAAGAACCTCTTATTAGGAACAATATCTCAATACATGCCCACCACAGTCACTTAGTAGTGAAGATCTATACCTCCACATATGACACCAGAAGCTCTCTAAATTCTTTTCTGCTGATTCACGGCACAAGCTCTGGGATGCTGTCATGTACCTGAGCATAATACTTTATAGCAGTAAGTGCTCTGTCTACTTGGCAACTCTTAACTCTCAGGGCTCCATTACAGCTCAAATGCTAAACCTGAGACACAGCAAATCCAAATTCACAAAAATGAAATGAAATTAATACTGTAGTAAATTGCTCTTGTGCTGAGCTGATACAATTCATCTTTCCTAGATTGTCGGGTATCAGGCTGGTTCTGGAATCCCTATTTATGTCACCTGTGAGGTTCTGGTGAGAACTGTTTAATAATGGTACATACCATTATAATTGCTACTGTATAGATTGCAGTCTACAAAATTAAGCCTTAGTTTAGAACAGATTGATCAGTCAAAATGGTTGAATCCCTGTTATTGTAAAGCAGACAGCAATATCAGTCTTGGTCTTGGCCTTGTGCAGCACAGCAGAAACAGACAGCCCTTTACCTGAAGTACAATAAAACCTTTGACAACATAAGGAGGGAAATTCTAGTTTTTGGCATACCAGATACTGGAAAGGAAAATACTCTCATGTAGATTTTTAGGTGGGGTTTAGCAACTTGCTCATTTTGGCTACTTATGATTTAAAAGAGCCAATATATACAGTATAGCTTTGCAGTTGTAGGCCAGGACATTCAGGAGTAGCCAGGAATTCAAATATAAGCACCTGATTTGAGACCACTTGGAGCAACATCCAATGGGTTTGTAAGCAACATGTTGCATATGGGCCATTGGTTGGGGATCACTGATCTAACTTCTAGCTGGGGTCCTCCTGGCTCTTTGCCACCGGACACCATAAATAGCGTTCTTTTAAATAACCTTTATACTTGTTTCCACAGAAAGCTGATATGAGTTACCTTGGATCAGTCAACTTCTATCCATCAGACAAGTTTGATCTCATGTATTATCCTTACTATGGTAAACTCACACATGTAAGTTGCAATATCCACCATTGCTTAACTAAACAGACATTGTTAGACATCATAGATTTTTATTAAGCAGATTTAGTCATATAAGGATTGGGTACAGAAAGAACAAAGGGAGGGAAGGGAGGGGCAAACATACATCACAAATACGATAGCATGAATGCAGTATCAAAAATTGCAAATGTAAATACAAATACAAGATTCAACAGCACGGTGGTAGTGCTATACAGGTTCAGACACATGTTGTCTGTGTAATAAGTCAGATCAGTCTGTTTGAGTAGCTTTCTCTGTGCTGTCCTTATATTCCTATGAAGGTAAATATTAGTTAGTTGCAAAAGAATTGGCCATTATCTTTGCAACCTCAGGGGCCTATAGTAGTCTTGTATTCTTCTGTTTCCATAAATAGGAACCACCTTAGCCAGGTATCCCGGGCTTAGGTGGTTTCTGGCTTTCAGATTTCTCTTCTGAAAAACCTCATAATTTCAGTTACCTTAAAGGGTATGTAAAGGCAAATTAATAAAATCCAATTTTTACTTTCTTTAATGAAAAAGAAACCTATCTCCAATATACTTTAATTAAAAAATGTGTACCGTTTTTATAAGAAACCTGACTGTATGCAGTGAAATTCTCCCTTCATTTACTGCTGTGGATAGGAATTGTCAGATGGTCCCTAACTGCTGAGCAGGGAAACAATCATACTTATGAACGGCAGGGGAAGCCCCCGCCTTACTTCCCAGCCATTCAGAACTCAAGCAGCGTTGTTTATGACGATCCCTAAGCAGCCCAGACCACACTGATCATGTGCACAGTCTTAGTCTTGCAAAGATGTTTAACAAAGTTACAAGATGGTGACCCCCTGTAGCCAACTTTGAAAGCAGAAATTATTTGTTTGATTAGGCTTGTGGTGCAGTAAGTTCATGTTTATATTTAGTATACAAAATATAGCATTTCTAGCCTTATTGTATTTTAGACTTTACATTCCCTTTAAGCAACCATTTCCTAGGTAGAAGAGGGGTGACTGTTTTCCATTTGAGTGGGATAGGAAATGTGGCCCCATTAAGCAATTGCCTCTCCAAGGCACAGTCTTTTGTACCTCCCACATCCCCTGCATCCCAGAAAAGTAAGACCTGTGCTGAAGAATCTGTTACTTCATGGCCCAAGACCTGTCTACATAGATGCAAGACAGTAGTCCAATAAGGCTAGGTACAGTCCCAAAAGATATGAAGCAGGGTGCCTGTGCCTGATTGGAACCCCAAGCAAATATTGCTAATTCATGAGATTTGTTTTAGTTACTGGGGTATGTTGTACCACCTAGTGAGGATCTTATAATTCAGTTCTAGATGCTGCAGCAACATGAGGAAAAACGTACGTTATACATCCCTTTTCCAAGGGCCTCATCTGAGAGATAGAGCCCAAGGTCCTTTTCCCATGACCTCATAAAATGTAAGTGCTTACTATCACATGAGGTGGCTGAAGCTTATACAGAGCAGAGATGGCATGATTTGGTTAGTTAGTGGCAGGTTGGAAGACTGCGTCGTACAATCGTTAGTCGGATACCAGGCTAAATTTGCACATCTGTGGCCAGCTTTATTGGAGATGAGGGCTTCAAAGGGCATAATATGCTGGTTTTTTATGGTACCTTCTGAATATTTAAACCTATGTTTGAAAAAAAACCTAACTTTTTGAAAACTTTTTTGCCTTTCTTCTCTCCATTGTAAATCTGCACAACTATACTTGCCAACTAAATTCACTGATGGCTCAGATTGCTATAGAGAATCTCCTGAATTAAGTGAGGAACTTCAACAGGTCTAATAATTTGCCCTACGATAACTGCCAATAAATCTCTCTCATTGTGTACATGTTGTCCTTATCCAGCCATAGTAACCATGCTTTGTGCAGCTGGACCTGCCCTAGACACTAAAATAAATAATGAGCTCCATGATGGTATGGAAATTCAAGCACTAGATCTATAAGCAGCCAACTGCCTTCAGAATATTTTTATCCAGGTTGTTTACTGTATCAAGTGTTTCCTTCCTGTTTACTAAAATTTATTTTGAAGGCGAAGGTGAAGAAAATCATCTACTCAGTTATAAAAATAATTAGCAGGACAGCAAGAAATAACTTCATATAACATCTTTAGATTCAGATGGCAAGATCGAGATGTTACATAGATTGTAACACATACATTGTATGTGAGATAAGTAAATAAAGGGAAGGGAATACTGTGGATCCTAGTGATGTGTAGGTTGACCCAAAACTCTCAGTGACCCCTTATGGTTATTAAGATAAGTAAATAAAGAGAACTATGGGTACTAGTGCAGGTTGACACAAACCCCACAGCGACCCTCAGGTTGACCACTGGTTGGGCAGTTTCAGGTTGAAATTTTGCAAACCATTGTGAGTTAGAGGGAAGTACACTGTTACACTGCTGCTGCATATTCCCTGTCTTGGAAGCAGATGCACCCTCAGAATTAGCATAAAAAGTGAGATGAAATGGGTGTAGGTCAAGTGCAAGTCCTAAACTAGCAACATGTTGCAGGTTAAGGTCTAGTCGAATTTTTCCTGATCCGCACATCACTAGTGGGTGCCACATTGGTGGTCACTAAAGGGAGCTTAGTAAAATGTGCTCAGCATCTGTATCTACTGTAGCCAAGAATGGCAGGTGGTGAAACTATTGACTACTGAGTATTTGTAACATGCACACAGTGGTTTCCCTGAAATGTTCATATACAGTGGTCATACAATATACCGTCATTTAAACCAAAAGCCAGAATTTTGACCCAATGCGTAGTCCCTATTAGTTTTTTTTCTTACCAGAAAAAAATTTAGTGTTTAAAATGATTATGTCATGATTTTTATGGTGTAGTTTCTATTTTTAAATAACTTTGTTTATTTTACAAATAATTTGCTCTACCATTAAAGGTTTTATTCCTGAATCAACAAATATATTTTTTAGCTGTAATTTCAGCCTTATCCTGAGTTTTTAGAAAGAGACAGCACTTCATAATGGAACTGCTTTCAGATAATCTATTGTTTCTCCTACACAATGTAACTGAAGGGTCGTGGTATGACTTTGATTTTTACTATTGAGAGCTATTCTCATATCTACCATATCTACTAGCATTTAGGGCTGCAATAGGCTGGATAGGCTTCGGGGTGGAGGGAGTTATATCACTCAAAGTCACATGGCTCCTGGAAAACTAGCATATATCTAGCCCCATGTCAGATTTAGAAATATTAAAAATTATGCTCTTTTGAAAAATTGATTTCAGTGTAGAATTTTGCAGGAGCAGCCCCATTTGGAAATAAAAACAAATTTTCCTGTGACAGAATCCCTTTAATTCGCCCACTTTTTCTTCTAGGTAAACTATACATCCCCTGTAATAGCCATGCACTTTACAGAAGTGTTGAGGGATCGGGATGTTAATATACAGTGCAAGATAAATGGCGAAGATATTATCAGCGACCATGAAAAAGACCGTTTCCTTGGAAGAGTGGTTTTCACATTGCACATTGGATGATTTCAGTGATCCCCTAGGATTTCATTGGGAAACTTGGCATTGGCCCTGACCAATCCTACTATAGCTAATTAACAAAAGTCATTTTGATGGAGGAGTACATTTGTGGCATTTGTCAGAGACACCATGGCTGATTCTTACCACTGACACTACTATTACATAGTTCTGTATTTTTTTTACTTTTGCTCACCCTCCCCAACCCTCAGCGTGCCCGGGATCTCTACCATTGAAGATGTATTGGACATTCATGACACTGTGTGAAACCCCAGACCTCCCAAAGACTTTTATTTTGTTTTAAAGTCATTTTACCTTAATTTACTTTTTTCTCTGCCAGTGATATAAAAAGTGATAAGCAAAACAGAGACTATCCAGTGGTTTGCTTCTTTTATAAAGTGCATCTCTTCACAGCATGAACATTTAATGAAGAGAAACAGTGTTAAGATTTTTATTCAAATGGGAAAATAACCGAATGTCTGCAATATAGCACTATATGGCCTGTAAAGAAGTATGACATTATAATGCCTGTAATGCAAACCTGTTTCACCCAGTTTTGTATTTTAGTTGTGTGTTTTAGAATTGCCTGGGTCTGAATCAGTTGACCCACAATCAACCTCCAATGATATCTACATCAACCAGCAACTTTTGTACCTTGCACCTTCATCCAGTGTTGCTGGAGCAGCCACTTAAAGGATAAGTAAACCTTTAAAATAAGTGAATGTAAAATTGATGAGGGTTCTATTCTAAGCACTTTTGTAATTTACATGATTTATTTTCTTTTAATTCCAAGATATTAAAGGATACATGTACTGTTAATATGAATGAATTTTGTTACAACAACGCCAACAGTGTTGGTCATTTTCCCACCAGTCTGACCACCAAGTAGTCAAGGAAGTTGTCGGGAGAAAGAAAGAGGCTGCTCTGATGTTCTGAGCAGGTTGCTAGGATTCTAATTACCCCAGCAACTATGCATTGATTTTAATAAGAGACTGGAATATGAATAGAAAGATGAGTAATAAAAACTAACAATAACAATAAATATGTACCCTTACAGAGAATTTGTTTTTTTAGATGGGGTCAGTGACCCCCATTTGAAAGCTGGAAAGAGTCTGAAGAGGGCAAATAATTAAAAAAAATTAAGATCAATTGAGTTGCTTACAGTTAGCAATCCTATGACATTCTAAAAGTCGATATGGAAAGCATGATTCAATGCAGATTGCAAAAGGACCGAGGAACGTATATTAGTTTGGACAAGTTTTCCCCAGTTTAGAGGATGGCTGCTATGGGTTAGTGAACTGAGCATTATTTGTCTTGCTTTGCGGCAGTAACTTAAACCAGGTCTGGACTGGGATTCAAATTAAGCCATGACATTTCAAGTACACAAACAGCCCCCCAGCATCTTAACACACAATGAGTGTCTATGTCATCTTACAGCCTCAGATTGCCAGTCTGGGCCTGGATTTGTGTTATTTGCACAGATTTGTTTTTTGGCCCCTTCAACTTCTCTAAATCCAGGTGTTTTCCACAGGGTTTCCCAAGCCACAAGCCCCCTGTATAGTTCCACAACTGTTGTGCCCATCTGTAATATTATCCCACAGGGAACAAAGGGGATCAAACATTTTGCACCCCACACAAGGTCTAGAACCCTGAAATGTAAAAAAAGTTTGAAATGGGCTTCTATGGAAGCTTTTTTGCAGGTACAAAACAAACTTTTTAATAAAATCTAAATGTAATGCTTTCTTCTGTTAACAAATCATCAGATGGTGCTATTTGGTGTCATCAGATTCTGTTAAAAGCTGCCCACATACCCCTTTCAGGTGGTTTGGTCCATTTTACCAAACTGCACAGCTATCTGAGTATGTGTATCAACTTGTAGGGGGGGGCTTTTAAAATGAACCTCTGCGGTAAAGGTAAATATGATAGTTAACATATATGTTCCCATGCTTCTATTCAGGGGAACTTGTACTAAGCATCCAGTTCCTTTGCTCAAGGGGGGGGGTTACATTGATCTCTCTCAGCTCTGATTTCTGTGAACAATAAAACTACAGTGAAAGTTTTCCTTTGAAGATCAGTGATTATGGCATAAATATTCAGCCTCCCTAGTTTAAGGCAGAGCAGCCAAGAGATTTCAAGAAGGTGCCAGTAAATGAGGCATGATGCATTTGCACCCACAGAATAAGTGAATTGTGCCTGCTTCTGTATAATATAATGATGCTTCAGCTTATTCACATCCCTCTATGGTTCCATAAAACATCATCACCCCCCTTCTTAACCCCATAGTCCCTCTGGTTCCAGGACACAACATTACTCTCCTTCTTTCCAGTTCACAATGGCCTACTACACTCCCCCACCACCTCCCATCATCCCCTGCTTCCCGTGCACTACCTTGGTCTAATGCCCATATCATCTGCATTCTGCACATGTCACAGATCTCCTACTCCTGGCCATACAATTTGATTCCCATTTCTGGCCCTCAACATAGCCCCTTGCCTTTAGCTGATTAAACTCTGTCCTATATCATGAGCCCTCTGCTCCTTGCCCACCACCATGCCCCCCATCCTACTTTACCCCTGCCTTCAGCCCACACGATTGGTCTCCTCCCTCTGGCCCATACTATCAACATCTTGCATATATCACCGTAACCCTGCTCATGACCCACTCCATCATATTCCAGCATATAAACCACCACCCATCTCTAGCACACATCATAGCCCTTTGCTTTAAACCTATATCATTGTTCCCCCTGCTTACCAACTACACCAGGAGTCATGGTTTCCCAATATGATCTACATTCATAAAAGCTTTGTTTAGCATTCTGCTCCATGGAAAATATTACTTAAATATAATTGATATGATATAAATGATCTATGAGAAAAATTAATATTTAACTAACAACTATTCGTTCTGTAACCTTAAAGGAAAACTATACCCCCCAAACAATGTAGGTCTCTATTAAAAGATACTGAGTAAAACAGCTCATATGTAAAACCCTGCTTCATGTAAATAAACCATTATCATAATAATATACTTTTTTAGTAGTATGTGCCATTGGGTAATCATAAATAGAAAATTGCCATTTTAAAAAATAAGGGCCGCCCCCTGAGATCGTAAGATTCACTGTGCACACATACAAACCACATGTAAGGTTACATGAGCCAATTAACAGACAGAGTTCTGCCTTTTGCTTCCTCACTTCTTCCTGTTACAGTTAGTGTTGTAGTATTTCTGGTCAGGTGATCTCTGAGGCAGCCCAGATAGAGTCATGAAATGGTGGTTCAAGGCAAGAGATGTAAAAGGGCAATATTTATGTAAATATATATTCCAGTTTGGTAAGATTCTTTAATATGTCATTCAATTTGATATAAACTATCTGTTGCTTAAGTATTCATTTTGGGGGTATAGTTTTCCTTTAACATAATAAATATCTGAATGAAAAGAATGAAATATGAGGGTGATTTAAGACAAGCGGTTTGTTGACAGTGGCTTGAGATCTACTGATCACCAGCTAAAGGTCTACTGGTAGATCCCAATCTATCTTTTGGGCACCCCTGAACTACACTATTCACCTTCTCCCTTCAATTTTTACCCTCACTTCACATAATATCAATATATTTCTCCTTCTCTCCTTGTGCTCCGAAAGCTGCTTGGCACACTCCCTCTCTCTGTCTGCCTGTCTGCTGCATACTCTGCAGGAAAATCCAACATGGCCCTTCGCAAAAGACAGAAATAGGGGGTAAGGAGTGCTACGCGAGGCACATAAATTATATTTTAAAAACCACTTAAACAGTGGGTCCCCTCAAATCAGTGGGCCCTGGGCAGATGCCCAGTTGGCCCTATGATTAAAGCGGCCCTGTTTTAGATTAGGGCATACAACAAATGGTGAAATGTTCCCACCAATGAGATCTTTGCCCAGGGCCCACTGGTGGCTTATAATGGCCCTGCTCGACCCTAGTATAACTGTGGCAAATTCCCAGGCATTGAGTGATCCCTATCCCTATCACCTTCCCCATCATTATCACTTTTATTTAATGACTTCCAGGATACTTTGTTTTCCAAAGAAGTGTTTATTGACTTGCATATCCATCACATCCATAATGCAGATAGAAATGGTGTATTAGAGTTTTTGCAAGGAAAATAAATGGAACATAATTATTAAGAGAGGTTCTTCTCAGACCCTAGTGCAATACATCCATAGCTCAGCGCCCAGCTGCTGTCTCTTTTGCATTTTCAGGTTGAATTTAAACTAAAAAAGCAAACTGAACTATTTGTGTACATTGAAAAAAAATGCTTCTTTGATGACTAGGTAAATACAGTGAATAAAGTACCCCTTATTGTAAAATATAAGGATATTCTAAGTCATCAAGGAGTTCCATGACCTTGTAAATATTTACACAGTAGTTACGTGCAGACCGGCTGGAGACCTGCAGGACCTACAGGTCAGGCGGATTCGGGACAAACTAGCTGCTCCTCTTGCGGGCCTTAAGGGTTCAGGTCGAGCCTTTCTGCCTGCTCTTCCCGCCTGCGACCTTAGACAGCCAGCGTCTGATTTCCGGCTTACTGTTTTATAGAACTGCCCTGCCCCTTTTGTGATGTCATCAGTGGGGCGGGCAGCACAGGTCTATAAATGGAAAGGTGAAGTCGGGTGCGGGTCCAGGTCTAGAAAAAAAATGACCCGCACATCACTACTATGGAAGGTGGCTTCTAATATCCTTATATTTTCCAACAAGGGGTACTTTACTTATTAAAATACACAAGTTTTAGTCAGTCGTGACAAAAATGACATCACTAAGAACCATTTATAAGGATACAATTTACAGGATATTTGTTTGTTTATAATACCTATGTGTATTATATAGTGAATAAAGTACACCCTCTTGTAAATTATAAGGATATTTTAAGTTACCTATGAGTTTTATGACCATATAAAAACACGAGGCCGAAAGGCTGAGTGTTTTTATACAGTTCTTCGAACTCTGAGGTAACTTCTAATATCCTCATATTTTGCAACAGGGAGTACTTTATTTATTATAATACACAAGTTTCAGTGAGTCATGTGACAGAAATGACATCACTTCTCACCGTTTATAACGGATGACATCAGTACTCACCGTTTTTAAGGATATAATTTACTAGATATTCTTGGCTTTCGTGTATTATAAGCATATAAACACACCATCCCAGACCAAAGGTTCCATTCAGGACTGTACCATAGAGCACGTGCTGCAGGAGTTTCTGAGGCACCATTTACATGATTTAGTCTCTCCCAAAGGCCACTGTTTCTGGCAGATACATCCAAGCTGTGAGCAGTAGGTGGTGGCACAAAGGAAACTAGAGATTTTTCTTGCTTTCTCTTGAAACGACAGAGGTGTGGGAGATAAAAGTGCAACTGTGCTTAAGGGTTAACAACACTGGGTTTTTCATTAGATTAGCTGCCTACTTTCTTGGGCAACTTGGGCAAATATGGCTTTAGGCACCCAGCACAGAAATACAGGGAGTCCTCGAGTTACATACACCTCACATACATACAACTCACACTTACAAACGGGGCTATTACTGTAAGTACTCAGGCCCGGATTTGTGGCGACGCCACAAAGGCCCGGACCTAGGGCGGCAAGCTATTAGGGGCGGTATGCCTCCCAGCCACTTTCTTAGGAGCACTGGAGACGTGCAGCTCCCCAGTGCGTGCATTCATGAGGGAGATTGTTGGCTGCAGGCATTAGGACATTTGGCCCGCGGTCGGGGGTTTAGCTTTAATAGACCACCTGCCCCAATCCCCTCTAGTGTGTGTTGTCTACTGCAGAGCAAATATATATGCACAGAAAGGTAAAAATACTGTAAACACTATATTAAGACATCTGTCTAAGTTTCATTTAAAGGAAAACTAAACCCCCCACAGTAATACATCCCCACTGGCCCCCCCCTTCATGCCTCCCCCAGAATTGTGTCCCTTGTAGGATTACTGACCGCACATGCAGAGGGAGCGCAGTGGAGCTCATGGGCACCATCTACGGCTCTTCGGTAATCCTTGTAAAGTGACTGCCGTATTGGCGCATACACAGTTGGAGCAATCTTCTGGTTCACAACAACTGCGCACACGCTGGAAGTGACGGAAATTCCCGAAGCGCCAGAAGAAGACCCGAAGATTACCGAAGCGCCTGAAGATGGAGCCCGTGAGCTCTGCTTCGTTCACTCTGCATCTGCGGTCAGTAATCCTACAAGGGACACAATTCTGCGGTAACACTTAGCAGGGGGGAGGCAGGGAGGGGGGCCAGGTGGGACTTATCACGGTGGGGGGTTTAGTTCTCCTTTTATAAGTAAATGTTTATATTTCAACTTACATACAAATTCAATTTATGAACCAACCTACAGACCTTATCTCATATGTAACCCGGGGACTGCCTGTACTACAGTTTGGCAGTAACCGAAAAGTTGAGAAATCTAGGGCTTCGGTGGCATATTTGCAGGTGCAAGAAGATATTTCAGCAGCACTCCAATTTTGGTGAAAAAGGTGTAATTTTATTCATGCCTCAAGCTAAGCAACGTTTCGAGCTTATCCAGCCCTTTATTAATCTTGATAAAGGGCTGAATAAGCTTGAAACGTCGCTTAGCTTGAGGCATGAATAAAATTACACTTTTTTCACCAAAATCGGAGTGCTGCTGAAATATCTTCTTGTATATGGATTAGACCTGGGCAGAGTCACAGTCGGCACCCAACGCTACAAAAAGCGGTGAGAGAGTTTGCGTAGCACTACTTTGTCTTTGTGGGATTATATTTGCAGGTACAGAGATAACATACGGTCATTATGATTATTTCAGTGCTATAAATGACTTTCCTTTGTAGGCCATTTTATTCAGAGCCCCCTCCATTACATTTTCATTGTAATGTTCAGAAGAAGTTAACAGAAATTCCGGTGACATACAGTTCTATTTGGGTCACTGAAGCATGAGGACAGAGTTTTATGTATATACATACTGCCCAAGCATCTGGGAATGGATACCAGCGCAACAGACCAACTTATTATCCTGCCCAAGTAAAACGAACAATGGCTGGTGGCTATACGTATGTATTGTCAGTCCTACACTATTAGGCCAGTTTGCAAGAAAAAGGAGTGAGCTATAGGTTCCTGTTTTACAAGATGGAGGGCATATATCCTGGATGGCAGATTATTTAGGGTTTGAGCTATTCCTTTAAGAGTCTCCCTTAAAGAGACACCAGAGGGTTAAACAACCAGAGGTGTGGGCTGGACATCCAAGGGGTATTTTAAGGAAGTGAGCAGCAGGTGAAGGGAGAGAGGGTCGGAGCTGCCTTCTACTTCACCTGTTCAACTTACTGAGACCAGAGTGTTTGGTTCTGATAACAAGTTGGAGATTTCGCTGGAGTGATATTCCTCTGTAGGCTCCCTAAGAGACCAACCTGTTTAGAACTAGAACTGCTGAAGTAAGCTATTTGTTTTATTTTTGGAATGGTTTGCTGAATTCAAGCCTCTTTTTCTGTTGCCATTTTTACTGCTGCTGGAAAAGCTCTTTTGAGCTAAAAAATAAACAAATTGTTTTTCCTTCACTATGGAGTGGCCTGCATTTATGTTGCAAATCCCAGTGTAATCCCCCCTAAACTTCACACTGTCTATTCACCCTTTGATGAATACACCCATTAGTAAAACATAGCCTCTGTATACCATGTAGAAACTGTAAAATATGTCATAAATAACAGTGCACAAGCCAATATCTGTCTGCTTAAGTGGAAATAAATGGAAGACAGACTTGTTACTTTAGGGGGCAGATTTATCAAAGATTGAATTTTAGAGTTTTTAAAATTCGAGTAGTATATTATTTAAGAAAAAATGGAATATGTAAAGCTCAAAAAAATATTAACAACCTGAAAACTCGACTCTAATTGGACTAAACTCGCATCAAGTTTTTTTCTCTGAAAAAACATCTTCAAATGGGTCACTGGACCTCTGCCACTGACTTCTACATGAACTTGGCAGGTTGGCAGAAACCCCTAATATACCCATCACAGTTACCTGTTTCTTCAAAAAGTATGAATAAATGCCATTTTCTATGCTGCAATCCAGCTGGTTAACACTTCTTCTCTTTCTGCATCATTTGAAATCCTGGCAGGGAAGAAGGGACTAAAACACTGATGTTACAAATTGTAACAACTTCTCCACAGCTTACAGACAGCATGCAGGAACTACATAACCCACGATGAATTGCACTGTGATGTTCCTTTCCTTATTGAAATCATGTGGGCAGGGAATTGTGGGATTTGCAGGATGCATGCTGAGGTCAGCTGGATGTTGATACCAAGTAACAGTAGTCAGCCAGCTCAGCAAAGTAGTCAGAAAGATCATCAGAAGACCAGGGGGCTAGGCTTACAGATTTTTTAAATCATGACAAGTATGCATATTTTTTAATTGATGTATATTGCAAACTTTCTTGAAAGTATGTTTACTTTTCAAAAACTTTAAGTTATGTTTTTGTGTATTTCCCATTTAATAAATCTGCAACTAAGAGTCGAATTTCTGGGTTTTAACTTGGAAATTCGGCTTCGCTACTGCAGAGAGCGACATTGCATTTCTTGCGCTAGCGATGCTGCCCCCCTTTGACCTGCTCCAATGATTTTTAAGCGCTGAGTGGGAAGGGGACAGCTTCCGGGCTACTGCCTCTGGCGGCAGAAGCCCCAGAATTGCCCCTGCTTTTGTCAATTTGGCACCTAGCCTATGATTAAGGACTAGTTGAGTTTAAAAAGTTTCGGGCAATGATGCGTCTACATGCCTTTATGTAATCTTTTCTAATAGCAAAACAATAAAGGAGAAACATTTTTTTATCGGTGCGGTCTATATCCTTTTGATTGTGAATCTTGCAACTTTATTGAGACCTGCACTCCTATACAACAGCACTGACACATTTTAGAGGGGACAAAAGACTTTGCGGCAAGACTGGAGCGATCTACTTATTAAGCACCTATGTTAATCAGTGATCCTTAGTGACTCCTCAGCATGTAATGGTGAAACAAGAGAAGATGCTCAAGTAAGAAATTAACTAGTAGTGCTGCACATAGAGTTGCCATCTGTCCGGTTTTGACCCGGACAGCTTGGTAATTTGAAGGGCTGTCCAGTTCAAAACTGCCTGCCAAATTAGGAAAAAGGCAGGATTCTCTAGGATTGACGTGGCCATCGGCCAATTTGTCATAGCCCCGCCATTGACGTCACAGTACGCCCCCTATGCAGCACATCCTGCCCCTCCATGTCACAGCCCTGCCCCCTGCTTGGTTTCAACCTGGCTAAAAGTTGGCAACCCTAGCTGCACACTAATAGTGACTTAAGCAAGATGAATTCAGAAAAATTACATTATACAACTTTACTAACGCGTTTCATGCTTACCTAGCACTTAGTCATAGGCAATCTCAAGCATGAAACGCATTAGGTGCCATAGGGGGAATGTTTGACTTTTATAATATGGAATAAACTTATATTTTTATCTACAAGCATGCTTTGGGACTATTTTTCAAAAGTTATGGTTGTACCTCTGCTTGGCCACTAGAGGTTCCCAGCGTGCTACAATAATCTTCACTACACCTTTGATACAAGGTAACTATATGTTTTTATCTAAAAACAAATGCTCTGTACGGCTACACATTTATTGTTATTGCTACTTTTTATTGTTCCTCTGTCTGTTCAGGCACTCTCCTATTCATATTCCATAGTCTCTTATCCATAGCAATGCATGGTTGCTAGGGTAATTTGGGCTGAAATTGCAAACTGGAGAGTTGCTAAATAAAAAGCTAAATAACTAAAAAATCATAATTGCTAAAAAATGAAAACCTAATGCAAATTTTCTCAGAATGTCACTTTCTACATCATACTAAAAATTAATTTCAAGGTGAACAACCCCCTTTAAGGTGCCTGAGGATTATTACTGTTCCTCTACTGTAGCCTCTTCCATTACTGCTATAGGACTTCTGTTCCACTCATTAGAGCTCATTTATAAACACAGCCAGCAAATGTTCCTACTGACAAAGGAGAACCAAAGAGCTACAGCAACCCTGGAAATGGCGGCAATTCCCACTGCAGGCCACATCAGTAGGTGCAGCAGACGTGTGCCTATAGAATAATGCACATACATCATTTTAATGCAGGAAATGTTGCAATCCTCATTCCAACAATTTTGAGATCCATAAAAAACACAAGGACAACTGAGCGTGTTGAAATGCATTGGATGCAATTATGCGGAAATTTTTGGGGAAATTGCATTATGAATAAAATGGCAAACTGCGCTTGACACACTTTGCACTTGTGGTCGTATTTTAGCCCTATTATCTTTCTTGCTTATGAAGACGTTTGCAAGGCACTTTACATAACTGACACATCAGCGGGTTAGATTCATTGGTTAAAACCTTTTAGGATACTGAATCCTGAAAAAGCCCTCAGATTACCACTGAGGCTTTTATGGCAAAATTCCCAGCACAATAGTTCTGGTTTGTTATAAAGCCTACCCATCTACTCAAATGACAGGAATAAAAGAAAAAAAAGGGTGGTGTATGGAAACATCGCTGGAGGGGCAGGGTGAAAACAAACATCACTGGGGGAGGAGGGGCATTAGTGATGATGCCACCTTGCAGTGGGGTATGGGAAGGTGCTATTGAATCACATTATAGACCTGAACCTATGGGTTTTAAGCTGATAAACACATAACTACTGTGGGGTTGATGTGATAAATGTGACAAAGTTTGCCCCAGCAACCAATCAGTAAATAGAATTTATTGGTTACTTATTTAAAAGCAAACACCAGATTAGTTGCTATACTCCAGAAATATTTTGGGAGTTATGCTCAGTTCAGGGTACTAAAGTAATACAAATAGGTTTTACCACTTAAATACCAGTAAATATATTATAATTTATATTCATTTTAGCCATGTGATGCCATCCCTATTGGAAAATGGATGCACTAGGGGTAATGTAATAATAGGACTAGCAACCCTTAGCAACCAGAAGTAGAGCGTCTAATAACTGGTGTCTATGGGCAACACGAACTAGTGTGCAACAGCCAAAGCTATCAGTGCTAAGATCCAAAAGTCTTGCAAAGTCTAGACAACTCTCCAATCTGTCACTGACACCCAGCCACTGCTTAAATGTCTCCCCCAATGTAGTTTTTGCTATATACCAAATAAATGCGGCAGAAAAAAAGTCAATCATGTGAAAGTTTAGATCAGAAAAGGTGAGAGATTCTATTCAGGGTCTCTTGTGCCAGCTGGGGTTCAGCCCGATTCTTAGGAGTTTATACTCTGCTATGCGTAGAGCTTGCAGCATTGTACAAGAATACAATTACTCAGTAAGAATGAAAGCAAAAGAGAGTAGACATTATACAGACTCATAGCCTGTGCGACTTTTTCTCCTTCCAATTAAATAGGAGACAAGGACGAGGATTATAAGAAAGACAAGCACAGCCCCAACTGCGATGGGAATGAGAAAGCTCAAGTCAGAGTCAGCAAAGCATTCTTCAGCTGTGGGGAAAAAGAGAAAGGAGCAGAATCAGTGCATTTGCATTCCTGCCTAATCCTAGGAAAACTGAAAAGCCTACAGACAGTCAATGAACCAAGCAGGGCAAACCACATAAAGTGTCCAGCATATGGCAGTGCCCAGGAGCATAGGACAGCACTGGGAAAATATTTTAGCTACAGTTTGATCTAAGGAGGGCTGGAGATACCACAGCTGGAGGACCTTGTCCTGTATCTCTAAGCTCACAAGACTCCTACATTCATAAATACATAAGCATTTAAAATACATTGTAAATAACTTTTGCCCTTGTGAAATAACACAGGTCTCTGCAAGTCTCCATGTAGCAGTAGATTGGCAGGATGAATGTATAGACTGGACCATGCATTAGATCTACTGGGAGTGTTGGTGAGAGACACGAATGCTAAGAGCTAGCAAAGCAACATACAGTATTGTGTTGGGCACTGAGCTAGCAAAATTCATTAATCACATTTTATTGTAGGGCTGAAAATGGCATATTTCTCTTTATTATAACCACATAACAGATCATTGCTTTGTTTCGACAGTTCTATGTTCCCTGTAATTAGTTGAGTTGGTTTAACTAGAGATTATTGAACTCTGTATAAACAACCCCCTCCACGCATTGTTGGACCTGGTTTGTCTTACGAAGCTACCTGATGAGAACCATGGAAAGTAAAAAATGAAGTCATTTCAATTGCTCTGTTTGACTCAAGAATAACAGGAATAAAACCAGAATTATTTTCATTAAAACAACAGGCAAAAAGTATGAGTGCATCGCATCAGAGGAAGCATAGAGACAGGACAGGATAAAGGGGTTGTGTTGAACGGAAATAGTGTTAACTTCAAAAATCCTGAGATGACATGACACAAGTCCTAGCAAACAAATAGCAATTGAAATTCCAAGCCAGTTGCAGAACAAAAAACCCAGCTAAATTAATATAAAAATAGATTTTAAAGTGAAGGAACTGTTTAAGATCTAAAAAAAAACAAAAACAAAAAAAAAACCACAGTATAGCACTTAAAAATTAAAGTTTAATTCCTTGAATTGAATTCTTGCAGTTACATTAAACAGTGTGTTGTAAAATCATATCAAAACCAAATACGGAATCACATACATTTTCATAAAAGATAGCGTGCTTATATTCTCCATAGCTCAGGGGTGGAACGACCAAAGTGAATGCACCCTTTGTGAAAAGGAATGCTAGAACCAGTAGAGTTATATAGTGCTTTTGGGCAAGTCCTTCCTGGTGGCACTGTTCATTTGATTTCATTGAGATTTTGAAAAATCATTTGTCCCCCCCCTTTCCACTTTTACATTTGTTCATATCCAGCTGAACTTTGCTTCCTGCGCCCAATGAAATAAGCGACCATCACTAGGACGACTAAGACTCCCAATGCAGCTCCCACGACTATAGGAACAATGAAGTTCTGATCTGCAAAGCAATCTTCAGCTATATGAGAAATAAAAAGAAACGTAAAAAAAGAAAAAAGACACAAAGTAAATGAAAGGGAGGAGAAGCCTAAAAGTCTCAGTGAAGTTTTATATGAAAATAAATGATAAAGGGGGACGAGTTATGAACATTAAGTGATAGGTACAGCTATTTCGCTATTCCTACTGGCATATCAATATTCCCAGCCTGCCCAAAGCGAGGGAACCAGCCTGGAGTTTACAGCATCAGCATACCTCCCAATATTTGAAAAATGTTAAGAGGGACAAAAACATTAGCTGTTCTATGTGCGATTACATTTTTGGCCACTCCCATTTTATGGACACTAATTACCATGTCCAATTTACAGAATTTGTCAGGTTATGAAAGTTTTAACACATTTCTGGGAGTTTTAGGGCTATTATAACAGAGAGAACGTGTAACTTAAATCGTTACAATTGTTTCTTTGCAGAACATATTTTGTATCGAAGTGCAGCTGCACAGTGTTCTGGACTCTCTGCTAAAAAGCCTCTTATTTTAGTTAAGTTTCAGAAACGTATTTTTGGCGTCAGTGTAGGAGATAAAAGAGAAACTTGAGACATTTTAGTAAGAAATCCAACTGTCAAAATTGGGACAGTCCAGCAGAAAACAGGACATTTGGGAGGGATGCATCAGTATCATGTCTGCAGCAGGAAAACATGTCATTGTAATAAGACACAAATAAAACATGAAATAATGTGTGAAAAAGAAATGCTACTAATGATGGTAGATGTTATAACATAGGTATACAGTTATGGGATCTATTATCCAGAAAGTAGGGTAGTGGGGTTTTCCTTTCTTTTTTCTTGGCTAATTTGGATCACCACACCTTAAAGGAGAAAGAAACCCACTGCAGACTATCAGTCATGGGGAAAAAATGCAAGTAACCTAAAGTACATAAAACACAATCATAAAAGAACTTGCTTGAATCCAAGTGCCTGGCTAAAACAAATCCTAAATATCATGTGATTTTGAGGAAAATCGGAAAATGTTTCTGCAGTCTGGGCGCTAATTAGCATATGCATATTCGGGTTTGGATTTAGATTGAGATTCACCCAAATCCTGAGATTCTGAATTCGGCTGTATCCCAACAATAAGGATTTAGTGCATCCCTAGTAGAAGCCTACCTCAGTCAATAAATCTTGGGTTTAGATCTAGAAGCGATCATGCCTCTTTCCAATAAAATACAGAATTAACAAATGTTACTAGATTTCTAGTAACATCAAAAATAATGTTGTTGTTGTTTTAAGTTTGGGAGCACATACTTGGCATTGGAATAGGTCATTGAAAATGTCTGCTCTCCAGCTGCTCTAGAACTACAACTCCCAGTAGCACATCTGCAACAGTGGCTACTTTTCCTTTGGATAAGAGTTAATCAGGATAAAGACCTTCAAAGCTGCCCATGTCAGTGGTTCCCAAACTGTTTATTGGCCATTTAGTAGATCAGACAGCTTAACAATGATTTCTCTTATCTGATGATATCAATGGATGACTGTCACTACTGCCTGTCATTTCATGGCCAGAACATCATCTAATTTTTATTTTTACTACTTTATTTAATCTGAATGGTTAGTGGCAGGTTGGAAGATTGGGATGTCCGTCGGATAAAAGGGTAAAATCTGCACATCTATAGCTGATTTTAGGGTGAGATTAGGGTGGCCATCTTTTGGCATTTGGTGTGGTGGAAGCTGTTAGCAATAGACACGTGGTGACGCGCCGCTCTCACATACTTTTTTAGGACTGAAGGTGTCTATAGACATACAGATGTGCCACTACTGTAAACGTAAGAAGTCTTCGAGAGCAGCACGTCATTACGTGCCAGTACAGGTCTATTGCGAACACTTTCAGCACACAGGCAGCAGTATAGACCAAGTGGCAGATTATTTCACTAATGTGCCCAAATATTACAGCTATGCAATTCCTTGTTTAAATTAATTAAATGATGTTAATGGTTCAAAGAATGTCAGGCTGAATGGTCAGCCCCCACACATTTTCACCTCACCAAATCTGGCCCTCGTTGCAAAAAGTTTGGACACCCCTGACCTACTGTTAAACAGCTAATGCAGCAATGTCTTCAGTTATCTGTACAAGTAAGGGACCCTTAACCAAAAAGGATAGGGCGTATAAAAACATCTGTTAAATGCAGATATAAGGCAACTTACTCACCGAGCTTCCATCTATTTTGGGTGTTCCCCATCCCCTTTTGGATAAAACACACAGTGTCTTTAAAAAAAAACCCTTGTTGGTAAACTACGCCAATAATGTATTCACATTGGAATGAATTGCATCTGCCTGGTGTCAAACACATTGGGGTACATTTACTTAGGTCTGAATTTTCACCATACTTTGCGTAGCTACATCAGATGTTAATTCGCTACGACTACGTACATTCATCAAAATTCGTATTGGCTCGCGTCTATTTGCAAGCAGAAATTCGTCAGCATGAAAGTTTCTTCCTAGCAAAGCTTAGTTAATATACTTACGCTTCAAAATTTGGAGGCTACATAAAGGTCATATGTATGTATTTATTAGTGAGATTGGTGTAATTGCTAGAAGTGGCCACTTATTATTAAAAATGTCCAAGGAAGCAAAATAAAGACAAAAGAGAGATTGTCCTAAAAATTAGCCTACACTAAAACAAATGTGGCATGAGATTCAAATGGTTAAAAAAGTGTAAATAAATATTTAACAGTTACAACTTTTAAACACCCCACATTAAAAAAAACGCCAGTGCTTTTTATGAATTTTTTGGAATACAGGATATGATCTCACTGATAGTAATGTTGAGGATTTAGCTTAATTATAACAATTTGCCAGGTAGAAGAACCAGGTGAAGTAGAATTTGGCTAAATGTATTGAAAGTTTACACTTTGATAAATTTGTAGATTAACGATCGTTCGCCTGGAGAAGCGGCACAAAAGTTCTCTAGCGCTGAGCTTTATCGCTAGTGTATGGTCTTCTTTTAGTAAATAAGCGATGTTGCTGCCAATCATCATTTTGGCAATTTTTTGCCAAACTCACCCTTTAGTAAACGTGTCCCATTTCGTTTTTGGTGTTGGCTGAAAACTGCAAATAACTTTCCATGTGTATTTGTTGAAATGCAAAATTAATAGTAACTACCACACACGGCTGAAATGCGCTGCGGTTTCTAGATGGCACCAGCAAATCTCACAAGACTGTCACTGCTCCATTATGTGTAGCATGGTGCCCTGCCATTAGTGGTATTCTGCATCATTATTTTTATGCAGTTCATCATGGTGAAAGAGAAGTTATTATTATTGCAAAGCTTGTCTTTGCTTGTGTGACTGACTATCCCCCTCCTACTGTGCTTCTGGCAGTGACTGTTAGGACACACCCGCCCCTCATTTGAAACATGGGCAGTAGTGACGTGTGGGGTTGCCCGAAACTCATAGGTTTACCTGTGGGCCAGGGCAAAAAGAATTTGAGCTGCTGCTGCCAGGTTTGGGCCAAGCTCTTCCTGTCACCCTTCCTGCCCACGACGTAAGTGTGCACCGCTTCTGTATTTATGGAGATGGGGGGGGGGGGTCAGCCAGATTAGTAAACAGAAGCAGACTGACAGGCCAGTTTGGGCGCTGGACGACAAACTGCTGACCTGCGCATCACTAACGGACAGGGACTATAGCAGATCTATAGGGATCTCCAGTAATGGCACCATTTTTAAATATAATGATTATTTTTAAGATTTTTTAATAGGCTACTAACACCAGAAGCTGAAACTATTTCATTCAAATGTAAAGGCTTATTGGAGGAATGTAATATGTTTCATTAGAGCAAAAAATGTAAGCAAACTCCTAGCGAACGTTATTGACCATGTTTGCATTTTTTTGACTGATTACAGATCTCACAGTGTATGTAATACAATTTCGCAATCACAAAGCTGTTTTTGAGACAAATATTTAACGAAACTCCAGAGCAGGTTTCAACGCTAACCTCTGATTAGCAATAATTAGCAATGTAATATTCGCCAGCAAATCATTTTACATTTTTGAGTAGCAGGGCCGTTCCAGCCATGAGGCAAGGTGAGCACCTTGCCTCAGGCGGCAGTGAACGGCCAGTTACAAGGGGTGGCAAAAATCGTCCTCCTGTAACTTTAAAAGCTGAATTTCCAGTTTTTAAACCGGAAATACGGCTCTGCTAGTGAAGAAAGCGCAGCCTCAGCCGGCAGCAGCCCACGGATCGCCCCTGGTGAGTAGCGCTAAACATTCACAAAAATGCCATTTAAAATAACGCTTGCAACTTTTAATTGCATTCCCTTTCTATCGGTTTATCCAGCAATTGCAAATAAAAGGGCACCTATAACTTGAAAAAAATGTTTCTCTAATCTTAGGAGTAAGCTAAAAGAGTTTGCACTCTGGAAGGCCAAATCAAAAACAGAAAAACCCCCATACCCAGTGCTGCCCCCCCTGCCCCAGGCCCCATCCCTCTGCCCACCAGTTTGTTTGTGGCAGGTGGCAAAAATCAAACCAGGAGAAGGGGAGTGAAACACCACATAAAGCAGGCCTTGCAGTTTAGGAAGGGTTGCCATGGTCCCTACACATTGGCACTTAAATGGGAGCTCCAATAAAGAGTAGACAGCATTTACAATTGCAAAGTAACATAAATGACATTAAATTGTATACCAAACATTTCCATTTTCTGTTAGCAGCACTTTAAGGGGCAGATTTATCAAGGGTCGAATTTCAAAGTGTAAAATACTTCGAAATTCGACCATCAAAATAAAATACTTCGAATATCGAAGTCGAAGTATTTTTCTCCAAATTTGGCCATCGAATGATCGAAGTAAAATCGTTCGATCGTACGATTAAATTGTTCGAATCGAACGATTTCATCGATCGATTGAAGGGTTTTCCTTCGACCTCTAAAGACTTAGAAAAATGTTGTAGGAGGTCCCCATAGGCTAACATAGCACTTTGCCAGGTTTAATTTGGCGAAGTATTGAAGTTGAAGTTTTTTTAAAGAGACAGTACTTCGATTATCGAATGGTCGAATATTCAAAGATTTTTACTTCGAATCAAAGTGGAAGTATCCAAAAAATGACTTCGAATTTCAAATTTTTTTACTACAAAAATTCCCTCGAATTCACTTCGACCCTTGATAAATCTGCCCCTAAATGTCCACATTCAATTTTCAGTCCAACAAAACTGAAATGATCCAGAAAGCTCCAAATTATGGAAAGGTAGTCTCTCATATACTTAATTTTATCCAAATGTTTTCTCTTTTCGCTGTAATAATAAAACCGGATCTTGTACTTGATCCAAACTAAGATATGATTAATCCTCATTGGAGGCAATACAAGCTTATTTGGTTTATATGTTTAAATGATTTTATAATACACTTATTATGAAGATCTAAATTACAGAAAGATCCCAGGTCCCAAACCCTTTATGTATAGGTCATTGGATCCAGGACTAAACGGTCAATTTGTAGGTTCTGGCAGTAGCCAGAGGAGCTACGGTGGGCTCACGGTGGGGAAATTGGACCTCTGTGTACTTGGAATGATACAAAAAAAAAACCAGGCGGTTTTAAAACTGGCAGCCTAGCTGCTGTGCTTACCAATTGCCTATGTAAGTCCACCCACCTGATACAAATAAAACAATTTCATTTTTTTTGGTGTTACTGTTCCTTTAACATGTATAAAAAAGAAGTTTGTAGGAAAAAAAATGGTTTGAAAACAATTGCCTGATGAACTACTCTTGAATTCCAGATGGTTGCAGAACTCTAGAAAAAAAAAATCAATAAGCAAACAGCACACCATGTATAAATCTCACCGTATTTTTCCATTCTTTATTAACTTTCAGAACAAATAATACACTTATAACATGTTGCCCTCCCACAACTTATATACAATATGAAACTGAAAAGAAACACACAGATAAGTGCTAAATGCTCTTAAATGACTAAGCTTCTTTCTAAATGTTAGTGCCTCTGTCTGTTGGAGAAACCCAAGCAAAGTGCCTCTGTCTGTTGGAGAAACCCAAGCAAAGTGCAAAAGTGTGATTCCATATCAATATCTGTGAGTATAATGGAGAGGTAGCCAAGCAAATTTGCTGACTAGGAGTTTTTTTTTTTATATTTCAGGCCAATCATTGAACAACAAAATGATAGAAACACTGTTGGACACGGCTGGGAAGGACTATGATGGAGACAACTGTTAAACCATATAAACGCTGGCAAATTACAATTCAGACATGGACACACACACACACACACACACACACACACACCTCAGCTTCCCAAAATTTCTAATAGCAGTTTCTTGCATAAAAATGAAACAGTTATAGAAATTAAGGAACGGGTTTGCTTTAAATTAGAATACTCGAGCCTATGACACAAGCGGTGCTTGACCCACCAACCCAAGTGCACCAGCTAGGGCACTCCTTATTTACTAACATTATTACATTGTGATGAAAGGTCAACAGGAACATTATGGTCTGCCACTGTACAGCAGACCAGACAACCCCCTTCCCCCCATATTTGCCTTTAGCCTATGGCTAATGCCACACAGGGCTGAAACATAGCCTCGGAACCTATTCCATTTCATTGCCTAAATCCACTTTGTGTGATTGTACCCCGGGTTGACACAAAGGGTCCGGATGCAGGCAAGCTACAGGGCTAATTCCAATGTAGGGGCTGATTCCCGGCCTGTGTTTTCAGCAGGTCGAGTTTCAGCCCCGTGTGACAGTCTTAGTGTGCAGGAGCAAGAAATGATTAAGTTAGAAGGAACAAAAGCACAACACAAAAAAAAACAATGTTTACAATGACAGATCAAGAAAAGGTAAAAGTAAAGGTCCTAATGGAAAACCCTAGGTTTAATTAAGCATCTTCTTGTCCCTTTAAAAGCACAACTAAAATTTCCTTATGTCCCGAATATGAGATCTGCAGCACAGGTAGAAATTATGCGTGTTTGGCAGAAACAGAAATCAGTTGATTCTGATTGCTATTCATGGGTGCAGTTTTGGGTGCTAGATTTTCCTTTCCAAAAAAATGTCCATAGGACTTAAAGGGGTTATTCACCTTTCAAACACTTTTTTCAATAAAGTTGTTTTTAAATTGTTCCCCAGAAATAAAGACTTTTTTCAATTACTTTCCATTATTTCTTTTTTACTTTTTAAAAGTTTAAAGGTGAATGTTCTTGTCTCTGGTGTTTGAGTCTGGCAGCTCAGTAATTCAGGTGCAGACTCTGAGCTGTTACAATTTTGCAACATTTAGTTGATAAATTTTTCAGCAGCATCTCTGGAGTATTACCAACAATTGTATCAATTCTAACAGCTGCCTGTAATGAAACCCGGAGATTCTGCTCAGCAGGGACAAAGATAAGAAATGTATCAACTAAATATATCCATTTAGAACAGTTTACAGGATCGGCGACCCCTCCTCCCAGAGCTGCTTCAGAAGGAGAGAAATGACACTTTACACTTCAATATTAGAAAAACTGTCACACATAGAAAATAGAAAGTGATTGGAAAAAGTCATTATTTCTGGTGATCTCAGAAACCAACTAGTTGTTTGAAGGTGAACAACCCCTTTAAATATCCAGGCTAGATTAAGCAATTTAACTTATCCACCTAGGGAGCAGCAAAACTGGTTTATTATTCAGAACTATGTATATACAGAAAAATAACAAATTGGATATCAAAAGATAGAAAAGGAGTGAATCATTTACAGATTGCTTATTTTGTATTTCTAGACTCTTGGAATGCTACCTGAAATAAGTGCAAAGGATTAATATGAAAAGAAGTAAGGAAGGGTCAAAATTAAAAGGACGTCATCCCTTCTCAGATACTTAAGTTTAGCAGCTTTATGGGATTGTTGAGAAAATGAGGGGGGGGGGAATTCTAAGAGAGTTCAGTTATTGAAGATAAGAGACGTGGACACTGGATTCCACTTTAGAAATTGCACTTTTACTTCAATTTAAAAAAAATAAATAAAAAAAAGTAAAGCGAGTAGTGCAAACGAGCCATTTACAGGGTTTGGTATCCAGAATAGCCTTTTCTTCTACCAATTAAGTAAGCAATCACAATAATGACAATTAAGCCTGCGAGGGTAGCACCAACTACGATTGGAATTACAATGGAGTCATCATCAAGCGAACATTGCTGAGCTGTAAATGGGGAATAAAACAAATAAAAATTAAATGAAATTTGTAGATGATAATGGAAAGCAACAAAAATATTGATGAAATGAAAATGAAAAGTCTGAAATGAAGTAAAACTAAACATACAAACAAGAAAAAAAAAACAACTACCCTAAAAAACATATTGAAAGGAAAAAGGGGCCTGAAGCAATAAGATGGTGGCCATTTCTAAAGTCAGCATCTAAACAGAAGGTTTAGTGATACAATTAATAATATAGTCTACAATAACTTTGCCAACTATATTTAAATTTAAATTCCAGGCTAGAATGACGCAAAATGATAGAACTACAAAGGTATAAAAACACACAGGTTACAGATTGTCTTAATCATATTAAATGTGAACTACTGCACAGACCACACTGACCCCCATCCCACTAGTTGGATCCATTCAAATATAAGATGTTCTTAATGGCTTCCAAAACTGTGAGGCTCTCCACATTAAAGCATGAGATGGTGAAATCTGAACACGAAGGATGAGATTTGGAGTGAACTACTACTACAGTATTTACAGACCTACAGTATATACTCCTAAAGCTATGGCGGGCTGGTAACAATGTTTCTCTTCTTATATCTGTAATATATAATCTAAAACTTGTTATATGAAACCAAATGTTGGACCTCAAAGTAGGGCTTAATTTGAGATAGAAATCCACTAGGGTATATAATTTGAGTGCCATTTGCTGTCCTAATGCTAGGAATCTAATTTAAAGGCTAGTTAGGAAATAAAAACTGGGGTGAACACTTATTGGCTGCCCTAACAGATACATCATATAATCTTTTCACACATTTATAACCCTGAAACTAGGTAAGCGCGGCACAGACTATTGGACTACAGGTATGGGCTTAAACCGAAAACAATTGCACCAATTAAATGTATGAAGCCCATTAAAAGGGAGGACAGAGAGGAAATAGAGGCTCATTAACCCCAAAATCCTAGTCTTCGAGTTAGTCAGGTTGTGTGTACAGTTCTGCTGTCAGAAATGCCATAAATTCTAGTTACTTAATCCAAGTGTTGGTTACAAACCCTATAATAGAATTCAAAGGACCAGCAATAACATTTTTATACTAATAACGGCACGGTTTCTAAACATAAAAAAAGACAACCGCCGTGTAAATATGATAGCCTAGTGTGCCATTGCCGTAGCTTAAAACCACTTTGCGTACTTATGCAGCAGTCTGCTTTTTTTTATTTAAACCGCATGTGTGTCCATAGGCAGTGGTGCACTATGGAGAACCAGTGACCACCTATGTTTCATCCACTAACTATAAGATCCTTAGTAACTTCAAAAACCTTTAAAAAAAAAACTCAAAAACTATACATGGTAGATCAAATAACAGGATGGTCCATCAAACCCCACCCCTAACTAATGGGTGGGCAATACGGTCAAGATCAGCCAAACCGCCTTACCAAATCTTGGCATATTCTGGCCAGCTATAGCCGTCACTCTGGTTCATGTAGCACCTAGATGCAATCAGAGCCAGATACGCCTAACACGTACAGGTCGGATACTGTGCTCCATCCTCTACACACAATCAGAAAGGAAATTGGTATAACATTCCCCATATCGGACTGTGGGCAGAGCAGACTATTGTTTTGGTCCTATGCAAAAAAAAAAAAAACTGCCACCTCAGTCAGGAGTGATTAAACTGGCAGCCAACGGGCATCAAATCTGCACTTCATATTTTACAGAGTAATCAGAATTTTCCGGTCTACACAGCACAGTTACATCTCCTTCAGTGTGAAAATGTGGTCACCATGTGACCATATACTTTAATTACTGCTGCTCCATTTCACCATAGAAATCCTTAACCTTATGCCAATGAAATGTGATATCACAGTGGTAAGGTCATAAAATCAAGGACTGCACCATAGGATCACGACGCTGAGATAGGGTGTGAAGATGCAGCCAAACTTTGTTAACATTGTAAATAATTTTATTGATCCATTTGAAATCCCTTTATACAAGGCAGACAGAGTGTGACAAGGTTAACACGTTTTGTAACCTACTAGTCGCTTCATCGGAAGCCAGCGTCACTTTCCTATGGTGTATGGTGTTTGGTGTTTATTCCCGCTGCCAGAGCGGATGAGAAGGATCCACTAAAAGTGTTGCTCCTTTCTTTTGGATGCGTGACACCGATTTTGAGGTGAGCGCATGCAACAAATTGTGGTGTGCAAAATTAATTTGGTCTGAAAATACAACATTTTGCATCAGTTGTGACCTGAGCACACAGTTTACACATGTTTAAAATGTGCACACAAAAGATTTTTTTGGCACACTTAGCCAAAAAGGAATACGAGGGAACATTGGACACATCTCTACTTAGGGGAAATTAAGACAGCATATCCCATGATTATCTTAGTTCTATTGACTTATATAATATGTGTATATACACGTTCCACAGCACTTGCGTGGTACCCTCATATGATACTTATCACATCTACCACCTTCAAGGACAGAAAGTGAGGTTCAGTATTAACCTAGCCCATAAGGTAGAAATGAAAAAAAAATGCAAAATGCAAAAATGGAAGTGGCACAGTAATTCACATTATGGAGTTTCTGCGAAGAAAATGTTAATTTCACCCTACAGATAAAATTGAGCCAAAAGGATTATGATTCCCCAGTCTCACAATAAAAAGTTGTTGTATATTTTCAAACAGTGATGCCAAAGACTTGCCCAAATACTATCTGCCCTATAACAGAAGGCTTGCACTAAAGAGTGCAAGTGATGTCGGCCTACTGGCGTTTAAGTAAAGCAAGCAATATACGGTGCTTTAATGCAGTGAATGCAGAAATACATGCTTACCTGTAGCAAAAGTTCCATTATTTACACCGAAAGGCTGGACTCTGACGTCAAAAGCATTAATGAACAGATCTTCTGAAACTTTAATTTGCTGCTCCTTGTGGCACATGTAGGAACTATCGACAGAAGCTTCCCAAGTACTCAGATTTTGATTTTGTCTGGAAGAAAACGCTGTTAAAATAAAAATAAGTAGTTACAGATTATTTCATGAACACAGATTTTTTTTTATGATTACATAAAGTGCACACACACACACACATATATATGATTCATTGTGGTGCCTGTAATATATGCACATTTGTCAGTGTACATATAAGCACCGACACTACTTCATCTGCCAAAATAAAATGCACTGTTTTTTTTCTAGTCAGCTGGTATCTCACTGTGGAGCAGCCAATAATAGTGAAAATTCTAGTCTGATAAACTGAAGGTCTGGCTCTGTGCACAGCAGTCTGCCAGAGTTTAAGCCATCTGAATATCACCATGAGGATATTGATTAATGTAAGTACAGGTATGTGATCTGTTATCCAGAATTCTCAGAACCTTTGATTTTCAGGAGAATGGAAATTAGGATCAAGTACAAGCTACCGTTTTATTAATACGGATAGGAGGAGATCATTTTTTTAAATTAGAATGATTTAATTAAAATGGAGTCTATGGGAGATGGCCTTTCTATAATTCAGAGCTTTCTGGATAAGGGGTTTCCTGATAGCAGATTCCTATACCTGTACATATTTATAAAGACGTATAAAATAGCATATGCAAAAATATATTTTTTTCTCTTTAAAATGCTGCTGTCCTCATAGGTGAATCTACAGTGTGCATCACAACCAGTAACAAAGACCTATTGTATTGTTTTTTGCCCAAACACTTAAAATGACTCCTTGGACTCAGATGTGTGGGATGCTAGTGTGGAGAACTGTATTGTACCCTGCCACACTAAGAGGGACAAAACACAGCTCTTAGGGCCATGGCAAATGCAAGGAAGTGAGAACGTCCATTAATTATACTGCCAAGATCAAAGCAAATGCAAGTTTATCCTATTGTCGGTTATCATCGGTTATTATCCTATTGTCGCAATTTCGCCAAACGAGCGGATCTCCCCCAATATGCCCACCTTGAGGTGGGAGATATAGGTCTGATCCGATTGTGGGCCCTAGGGCCCACCGATCGGATCATAATGTATGGCATATGGGCAGTCAGATCGCGGGACCGCATCACTGAGCTAATGCAGTCCGTGATCAAATAGGATTTTTAGCCCTGCCCGATTGACATCTGGCCGACTTTCGGCCAGATATTGATCGGGGAAGCCCATCAGAGGGCCCCACAGACGGACCAATAAGATCTAACGTCAGCAGGCTGGGACAATAAGCTAAAAACAGCTGAGATAATACCAGGTATGTTGTAGACCCGGAGCCCAATACCTGTTTTGGCAATGAGTTGGCGGAAGAATATTAGTTACCTGAGCCATTTATTAGGGTGATATTCACTTCCTCTAGGTAGAAATGGTTCTTGTTCTTCTGCATTTGGAAGGAAAAAATACAATTAAAGTTTAAATTTATAAAAACAATGCAACATGTCAGGGAAAAATTACATTGTGATGGGTCTCTGCTCTAGTCGATCAGTAACTTGCATTCACAGTAACCGATAAAAATGCCCTGGCTCTCCCGTGCTTCCTACATGAACAGTGGTTCATCTACAGGTTGCTATATCAAATATGGGTGAAGGATGATCATTCACCCCTTTATTATTCTATAGTACAAAGCACGAGAGCCAGGGATAGAATGTGGCCATAGATGTTGAATTGGTACTAGGGTTGCCTCATTTTGTGAAAAAAAAAAAATATCGGCCTGCTTATATTTTTATGGTTTTTCCCAATAAATATATTGGCATCAAGTTAACTTTTTACTGGCCATGCCGGTAAAATACCGCCCAGGTGGCAACCCTAATTGGTACCCAAGCACAGTAGGTTAAAAAGCATCAAAGCTAGCGGTTTAACTACACAGTGCCAGCTTCCACAAAAAAAAACTTCAGAGGGGCTCAGCACGCGAAGCAACCTCTAAGCATCCCCCCACCTGTGTTCCTCTCTCCCCACCTGCTAGCTCTTTCTATGGCTGGGGAAGGGACAATCTGGCCTCCTTGGCACCATGGGGCTGCTTCTTCTATAGTTATGCCACTGGGAACAGCAAGTATTCTCATAAATATATAGCAAAGGAAATTGCCTTCAAATTCTGTAGTTACAAAACGGCTTTTAAAAAATAAGTATATGATCTATTATCTGGAATGCCTGGAAACTGGGGTTTTCTGGACACAGGATATCTAGTATAGGTAAATCTAAAAACAACTGGACATGCTGAGTAATCATTGAAGACGTTTCACTACTCATCCGAGCAGCTTCTTCAGTTCAACTGACTGGTGTGGGAAGTTCTCTGCATATAAACGCACATTGTAACTCTTCAAAGAGGTGACATCTAAAGAAATTCACAGAGGTGTTGATTCTGTGCAGTTACACATAGGATTATTCAATGTGTCATGCAACTCCTAGAAACAGGTGTTACTTATGAGAGTTGTATGAATGGATGTGTGAAGTGTTCTGAATCCGCGGTGTCTAAGGCCCCCTGCCTCTGTTCAGGGATGGTTGAGTATTTGTTGAAAATCCTCCTGAGTTTCTCTGACACTCCAGCTACATAGGGGGTGACTATGTTTCGCCTACTATGTGTCTCCGGGTGGTTATGTCGATTGGTGTTGCTGTTGGGCTTGGTTGCTGCTGTTTTGACAAAGGCCCAGTCTGGGTAGCCACACGCTTTCAAAGCTCCTCTGAGATGTTTTTGCTCTTTGTCTTTGGACTCTGTATCAGTTTGCTCTTTGTCTTTGGACTTCCGCCCTGTGGTGCAGAGTTCTAATGACACCCAGTTTGAGTTCCAGTGGATGGTGGGAATCAAACAACAGATATTGATCCGTATGAGTGGGTTTCCTGTATACTTCCGTCTTCAAGTTACCCCCCTCTTGGATGCATATCAAACAGTCCAAAAAGGCAAGTTTGTTCTCGTGGACACCTTCCCTTGTGAACTTGATGTTATTGTCCACTGAGTTAATGTGTTCTGTAAAGGCTGCCACTTCATTGATTCTGATTGTCACCCAAGTGTCATCCACATACCTGAACCAGTGACTTTGTGTTGTTCCAGGGAAAGTAAGTAAGGCCCTCCTTTCCACTTCCTCCATGTACATGTTTGCTACAATGGGAGAGACTGGAGAACCCATTGCACAGCCACGTTTCTGTCTATAATAAAAGGTTCTTGTACTTGAAGTATGTGGTGTTAAGGCACAAATCAGGCTCAGGTTTAACTTGAATATTAATAAGATTCAGTATTAAATATTTGCTGCATTCAGTTCATTACCATTCTTTGTTTTTATATTTAACAAAAAAAACTTTAACTGAATTTTTATGAGATTTTAATATATATTATTCAGCACTTTCTGTATATTTATACATGTTATAACCTTTTAGCACTCAGGGTATTAAACATTTTGTCTTTCAGATTGCATCTGGTATGAAATCTAGCCACACTAAAGAAAATGTTCACTAATTGATTATTTCGTCCACCTGCATTGTGGGTGTGTTTGGGAGGTGGGTGTTAGCTGGGTGAGTCTTTAAAAACCTTTCACTTGTGTAAGTTTTATCTTGATAAAGGCTCCATGCGAGGGCCGAAACGTTGATGTAATAAAAGCTTTATCTTTTTGAAGAAAATCCTGGTGTGCTTCAGCTTTTTCTGCCTTTGGATATTTTAAATCTGAACTGCACCCAGGTATGTAACTTTTGAAGTGTGTGCTAAAGCCTTTTACAGTATATATATATATATATATATATATATATATATATATATATATATATATATATATATATATATATATATATATATATATATATATATATATATATATATATATATATATTTTCCATGTTTAGAGCACAGAAGACATTGACATTATGAACCAATAATTTGGTTGCCTTCATTAAGCACTGCAATAGCCTCACTTACAAGAGCAAATGTAAATTCTATTATAGTCCTGTTTTCTGTGAGAATCAAAGTGCCAGTCTGATTGGTGCAGGTTCCATTAGTCTTTATGCCCAGGGGGTCTATGTTAAATGGTCTCCAGATGTTCTAAAAAGAAAGAGAGATGTAGAACATCATAAGACAAAAGCATTAAAGTGATAATGACATGTTCAACAGAAATTACATCAGCATCGACAGTAACACACATGCTTAGAAGACACTTACCTTGCCTTCCGAAAGCAAAGATGTATTAATCTGGAGACCCATGGAAGCAAGCAAGCATATCCCACTAGCATCTGATACTGTATAGTTGCCCATGGTGGGTTTATCCAGAGGTTTGGAAGTGGGAGCAGGTATAGCAGTGCTGGCTGTTGTGGAGGGTTGTGTGGGAGATGGCACTGGAGATGGTTTATCAGCATCGCAAATGATCTCTGGGAAAAATAACATTTTCTTCATAAAAACATTGGAATGATATTTTAATGGTTACAGCTAGTTATAGAGGGATCATAGAGAGGAAATATGCCAGTATAAATGAACTGCACACTTGCCCCTTGCCAAGCATTTTACAATAACACACATAACCGTGTAGATACAAAAGTGTCAAGATAGGTCATTCATGCTGCAAAGGCAGTTGGGTTCCTGCGGTACTGTTTACACAAATACCTCAGTCTTTTGGAGAATGGTGTTCCTGGAACTACAGTACATAGTTAAGCATGCTGGGTGCCAGAGATCCAGTTCTATGCAAGGCCTGGTGTGGAGATTAGGCAGCTGAATATTAAAAACAATACTGCCCAAGTTCAATTTTAAAATCACTTACATTTTGGCAACTCTAGTATAGTACCTCATACTACATTAAAGGTTGAAGAGTAACAAATTAAAAGGTTTGGGTTACACAGTGCAACTTTCCTGTCGCTTTTAAATGCAAGTGGTGCAATGTAGCATGCATCTTATGTTCTTCTCTAAGCCAATTGCCAATGCCTGCACTTGCTCACATTCAATCCAATGGGCTGCCGCACACTGATAAATGAATCAAATTGTTTAGTTGTGCAATTTATTGGCTCATACAAAGTAGACAGGCAACGTTTCGGGCCTCACAGGGCCCTTTATCAAGCTTCGCCCAAGCCTTGCACTTGCCCACATTGTCCCTATGGTAGATAATGGCTACTCCAGAAGACTTGATTGAGCCTTTCTAAACAGTTGCAGAAAACACTGCTGCTAACAAAAGCACATGCATAGGAATAAACCGTGCCATGATACGGCATAGTGGTTCTAAAAAGACTAGCAAGTACCTCTTCCCAGTAGAAAACATGGAAATGTAAAGCTTCACAAAGTGTCATGGATCCAAATTTTGGTTTGGAAACTGTGGCCTCAAATTCCATAACTTTTTTTTTTGATAAACATTAATATATCTGTACACTGAATAAGATTCCTTCTTTGCACATTCGATTACACAGACAATATAAACATGTTCACCCTGCACCCAAGTACAATAAGCATGTGTGCTTACAGCTATACTGGCTGTTTATTCAGAGGTAAGAAAAAAACTTACCATGACAGCCATTTATTGTGGCCCAGAGGACAAAAGAAACAAATGTACATGTCCCTGCCAGTGACAGGAGAGACAATTGCATGGGTCATATATAAGCATCTGCGGAAAGATTGGCTTTTCCTCTGCTGAACAGTTGCTAAATTTTTGGTGTTTTGGAACAGGATTTCCTTATAAAAATTCTCTCTATTTCAGCAATCTCTTCTGAAAAAGCAGTCTGTCAATGCCAGCCAACAATGGAGGACTAGACAAAGATTACCATATCTAAATAACGTGCAAGCAAAGCTAGCTGTTAGTTAGATTAAAAATGTATGCGCGAAGTAAAAATGGTCAAAGCATTTGGAGATCCACATGTGTACAATAAAACTGCCAGTTCCAGGACAAATTTATTTTGCACCAAGGTAAAGATGCCCAAGATACAAAAGTCTAAACGGGCATTTCAATTCACCAATCCTGCAGTCTGCAGGTAACTGCAGAAAAAAAAATAACAGCACTGCCTGCCTATATTTGGAGCACTTTCTTAAGTTTAGGGTTGTCAGCAGGCTCTGTACTTGAGGAGAGATGGGGAAAAAAGCTATGAGTGCAGGAAGACCGGATATATGAAGTAGGTAAAATGATGGGGCTGTCAATTAACGGAATACAGTACAAAGGTGTATGCAGTGCTCTGCAACTTCCTTTTTAAAGGAGAATTCAACTGTTAACTTAAAGGAACAGTAACACCAAAAAATTTAAGTGTTTTAAAGTAATGAAAATATCATGTAGTGTTGCCCTGCACTGGTAAATCTGATCTGTTTGCTTCAGAAACTCTACTATAGTTCATATAAACAAGCTGCTATGGAGCAATGGCGGAAATTGAAAAATGGCTATATGGCACAGGATAACAAATGGATAACAGATAACACCATTAGACAGACAGAGCTTATCTGCTATCTGCTGTGTAACTTGAGCTTTTTCTCCTTTGAATGGCTGCCCCCATTGCTACACAGCAGCTTATTTATATAAACAATAGTAGTGTTTCTTAAGCAAACACATCAGTTTTACTAGTGCAGGGCAACAATGCATTATATTTTCATTACTTTAAACCACTTTTATTTTTTGACGTTACTGTTCCTTTAAAAAAACCCTTCCCTGTATGTAGACCCCCCCAGCCTAGCTGCCCCCCAGGGGAAATGCCACTAACTTTTTACTTAACCCTCGGTGCAGTTCACGGTAGCCATCTTCCGGGTCTTCGGTAATTTGAGACCGTGTCGGATTTTCAAATAAATGAATTAATCATAAGAGTGTTTAGGTTCAATAATAACAACACATAATTGTTTCTGTTTTATATAATATAACCTCCTATTATTTTATGTATACATGATTTATATATTATGCATGTAGTAATGAAGAATAAGTATTTTATTTTGTTTTATACAAATTAATGTTGGGTGGTGAAGATCCATGAAAATTTTCTAAAAGCATAAGTTAGTTGACCCAGGTGTTTCATAATTTTGGACTTAAGCAAATTTCAAAGGTTGAAGAATCCTTGGTGTATGTTTGAGTATAAGATGAGAACATCTTAAAGAATAGAGCCTATATGTGTGTTAGGGTAATAATTAATCAAAGACCAGACCAATTTTGAATGGCTAGTGTTTTCACAAGTATATTATATGTACCAAAAGTATTAAGGAATCATAAAGTATTGTTCCAGTCTCAGACAATGTCAACAGTAATGTTTAACACCAGACTAAGGAGGTCAAAGGCTATTATGTATTTTTTAGATATTTTTAGGTCACGATGTTTGAGGCAATAGTACCATCTACAGGTAGTGTAGGACATCACGCCCAGGGGTCAATGATTGACATTTTACAAAATACTTAGATTAGATGGTGATAGTTTAACTTTTGGAGACTACCCTTCAATTCCAATTGGTTAGTTAAATAATCCCAGGGGTTGAGTTTTAGACAGAAAGGAGGGATAAATTAGGAGACACTGGGATATTAAAAAAAAAAAAGAAGGAAGAAAAAGAGAGAAAAGAGAAGGAATTAAAAAAGAAACTAAAGAGGGAAAAGACTAAGAACAGGAGAGGAACTAAGAACTGGAAAAGAGGACTGGAAAGAGAAAAACAGATTTTTAAACTATAAGCCAAATTAAAGAAAAGGATCGGATGTCTTAAAGCTCCAAGAAGAGATCAGGGTGACATCATAGGCCAGTGAGAACTTACAACCGGTAAATATAAATTTCAGTTATATTTAATGCCATTTAAGTTATCTGCTTGGATATTTGTTATTCTTATATATTGTATAGTATACCCTAAACATCGACTTTCCCAGCATTGCAAACTGGGAATAATCTGTTTAATTTGGGTTTATTTTCCTTTTTATTAATATATATATATATATTATTATGTCCAAGCTAATGACTTAATGGGAAAATAAAAGATTGAGGGTAGAATTCCTTAAACAGACCAGATCAGTCACATATTCCTCCTTTGATTCCAATACCTTATTTTTAATAAGAGTGTATATTGTCTTGTGGATGCTTGCCATATTGATGATTTTGGTCTTATCAATTAATATCTGTTGGTAAATCTTATCTTGTGTTTATATCAAGAAGTATTTGGTGGATTTTGTAAGAAGTGATAATTTGATTTGTTATTATTATATATAAATAAATAAATTATTTTGTTAAATAGTTGTCCTGATTTTTCACCCTTTGTACCAATTGATTGGGAAGGCTCGATATCGAATTCAGAGTTGGGCATATATTATTTAAGACTCCTCCTGTTTATTACTTATAAGGAGCCTTAAATTCTTTTATATGATTTTTATCAAATATATGTTTAAATAGCCCGACAACTGAGACCTGCATACACAGTTGGAGCAATTTCCCGGTTTGTGACAACTGCGCATGGGCCGAAATGGACGCAAATTACCGAAGCGCCGGAAGAAGACACAAAGACCCGGAAGATGGCTGCTGTGAACTGCGATCCCTGAATCTGCACCGAGGAGTAAGTAAAAAGTTAGGGGCATTTCCCCCGGAGGGGGGGGGGCAACTAGGCTGGGGGTCTGCGTTGGGATGGGGTGGGTAGGGTTTTTTTTTTTATTCTCCTTTAAAGGAATTGTTCAGTATAAACATAAAAACTGTGTAAATAAATAGGCTGAGCAAAATAAAAATGTTTTCAATATAGTTAGAAAAAATGTAATCTGTAAAGGCTGGAGTGACGGGATGTGTAACATAATAGCCAGAACACTACTTTCTGCTTTGCAACTCTCTTGGTTTACACTGATTGGTTACTAGGCCGTAACCAATCAGTGACTTGAGGGGAACACATGGGTCATAACTGTTGCTTTTAAATCTGAGCTGAATGCGGAGGATCAACTGCAAACTTGCTGAACAGTTATGTCCCATGTGGGTCCCTTAATGTTGCTGACTAATTCTGAGTTAGACAGATGCAAAGCAGGAAGTAGTGTTCCAGCTATTATGTTAGACATCCAGTCACTCCAGTCTTTATAGATGACATTTTTGGCTAACTAACTATATTAGAAAAATGTTTATTTTGCACGGGCTATCTTTCTACCCAGTTTTTATTTTTACACTGAACTGTTCCTTGAAGCATGGTCTGCAAACTAAAGATGGTTAATGACAAGTCACTCATGTATGCAACTATGCAGGATTTGATATGCAGGGGACATGCAGAGATACCAATCTATCTGCTGTTATAATAATTCAAAGGGGATGGAGTAATCGGTGGGTACAAGCTGCCAGGGTCATACACAAGACAATAAAAATCGGGTACCCTTACATTACCAGCACCCAAGGCAGTACCTTCCCTGTCACCCACTAGTCAAGAACACCCACTCCTTTTCCATACCATCAGTGCTACCTTTTGAGATGAGTGGGTAGTGACCTGTGGTGCATTGCAGAAGTTTTGAACCCCACAAGCAGGGCCATCATCAGGGGGGGACAGGGGACACTGTTGTCCCAGGCTCAGTGGTTTGGGGAGCTAAGGGGGCCCCAGAAAATTTTGTTGTGTGGGGCCCTGTGATTTCTGATGGCAGCCCTGTCCTCAAACAACAGTGAGCAAAAACACTTTGTGGCCTAAAGAATTTATAAAAAAAAAAACTGCAAAGGGGCTATTTAACAAGAAAACTATCAAAACTATTTTTTATATGCCCATTAGCTAACTGTCTCCATACGACTAGGTTAACAGCATAGGTACATAAAGCTTTGCATGCTTAGCTGAAAGAAACAAAGAATAGTCTGCTGGTTTCTGCCCAAAGCACTTTATAGGAGGATCAATTGTATTAATAAAAAAAAGAGGAAAAAAAAAATAAAGCATACAGTTATCATATGAAACTAGGCTCACCTTTACCAAGTGTTCCATTTGCCATGAACGCCTCAAGTTTGACATCATAGATAATCTGTGTTACGTTCTCACTGACAACAACTTCCCTGCTAATACATTTATAGGTTGAGTTCAGAGGGACAGGACCCAGGAACATTGCAGTAGAGCTAATCAACCCTGGTAGTGGAAAAAAAGGGAAAATGAAATAATGATCTGGTATGATTCTCTGTCTCCAACTATACATGAGAGATAGTAGGGATAGTAGGAGAGAAAACACCAGCCAAGTGAATAATGAGTAACACCACTGCTTCAGACTGGAGAAGGGTGCAAAACAATAGCTAAAGTTAACAATCGACTGATTAATTGGGAGGGAGGCTACACAGTTCATATTTAAAAAATTAAGAAGTGTTTAAATGAATTACAATATAATGTACTGTTGCCCTGCACCGGTAAAACTGGAGTGTTTCCTTCAGAAACACTACTATAGTATATATAAGCAAGATGCTGTGTAACCATGGGGGTAGACATTCAAGCACAGGAGACACGTTAGATACGTTCTGAAGAATCCCATTGTATACTACGAAGTTTATCTGTTATCTGCTGTGTATCTTGTGCCTTTTTCAGCTTTGAATAGCTGCCCCCACGGCTACACAGCAGCTTGTTTATATAAACTATAGTTGCGTTTCTGAAGCAAACACCAGTTTTACCAGTGTAGCGCTACACTACATTATATTTTCATTACTTTTAAACACTTACCGTATTTTTGTTACTGTTCCTTTAATTTACTTGCAAATGAACTCTACAGAAGAAGACTACAGAATGCTATGTCCACTTGAAGCACATCAGGTCATCTTTATATTATTACCTTTCCTGAGAGCATCTGGAAATAAAATGGTGTCATTTGTGTTGTAAGTAAAGATGAGGGCGCTCCCACTGTATGTGCTGTTGTTTCTGGTGAAGTTTAAGCTCCAGGATTGACTGTTCCCAAAGTTAATGACTAGTAATGGGGCCTTGCCATCTGAACCGCAACTACTTCCATTTGTTGTTACGTCACTGGGCACAGGAAAGGTAATGTTTTTCTGAAGAATAAAGCAAAGAAATGATAAATGACTTGGGGTGCAAAATGTGCCATTTCTTGGGAGATTATACAGGGTGCACTTGAGAAAAGCAGTCAAAGAATTCTAAAGCAAAATGAAGTTTATTGTACGGTATGGGACCTATTATCGAGAATCATCGGGACCTAGGGCTTTCTGGATAACGTGTCTTTCCGTAATTTGGATCTTCTCACCTTAAGACTACTAGAAAATCATGTAAACATTAAGTAAACCCAATAGGCTGGTTTGCTTCCAATAAGGATTAATTATATGGGATCAAGTACAAGATACGGTTTTATTAGTATAGAGAAAAAGGAAATCATTAAAAAAAATTTGGATCAATTATGGAGTCTATGGGGGACAGCCTTTCCGTAACTCCATAATTGTCCTAAGGCTAGTGCCATACAGGGGTCAAAATCAGCCTGCTGAAATATGCAGGCCATTTTCAGCCACTACGTGGGCAGTAGCCCCCTCTTCTTTTACATACAGAACCACTGGGTTGGTTGAATTAGACATGAAATGCTCTTGTTTCTTCACAGAAATCGTCCAAGTGTGTTTGCACTGGAACACACACTACAGTTACAGGTGTAAAAAAAGAAGAGGAGGCTGGGCTGAATTTGGGCTGCATATATCGGCAGGCTGATTTGCACACACCCCCCCCCCCCCTATATATATGGCACCAGCCTAAAAGCTGAAGGGATCTGATCTCTATAATTCAAATTTCTGAGGCCAATATTGTTTTGAGAAAATGTAGCGGACAGATGGAGACACCATAGGTTAGTGGACATTGATTAAAAACAGTGTCAGACCATGCCATGCACAGCCACTCTGCATATGGTAAAAAAAAAAATTAAAAAAAAATATTGAAAAGATTAAAACGTTTTGAAGTTTTTTTTACTTGAAAAACAAAGAATGCAGAACTCAGTTTGACTAATGGGTATGGCCTATATTTCAGAATCCTTTCAGTTTATGTTGCAGATGTTGATTTTTCTACAGACCCATTGTCAGATCTGAGGCCAATGCTTAGATGTACTTTGCATCGGTCATGCCACACTGACTTTTATAAACCTTGTGCCGCTCAGGGGTACCTTACTCTTAAAGTGGCTTGGCTTAACTAGTTTATGGAAAATAGAGACATCGAGCCAGGAAAAACTGCTGGGAAAATATAAGCTAGGAACCTCTGAGTAACTGGTGTGTAATATTATTTAATGTATTTATAAAATGCCAACATATTCTGTAGTGTTCAGAAGGAATTTGCGCACCATTTTATCCCAATATTTATGACATGAGCGGCCTTTCGAGTAGTTTTTTTACTCAGTATTACTTAGTTATTGAGTATTTGGGGTTTCGTGGACTAAAATAATGAAATTCTTGTGTTCGAATATGACTCACTAATTGTTTCATTTTATGGTTTTCATTGCTTTAGCATTCACATGGGAGTCTTATGCTGAATGATTGTACTACAAATTCTAAAACATATATTTTACCTCAAAAAGGCTCAAGCTCCTGTTTTTCAGCAGTGAGCATTCCTAAGATTTTGCGCAGTTTACACCAATTTTAGTCAACCCCTGATTTTCCTTTTTAAAAAATTTTTTTGGCTCCCTGGAAACCATAAAATTGGGGGTTCCCTTTCAGTACACATGCACAACTTGTTCATACAAAGTACAATTTGTTTAATACATTACAAGTGCTAAACTGCAGCACTGCAGCAAAACATAGAAACTAGTGATGGGCGATTTTGCACCAAAAAAACTTTGCACTGAAGTGAATGCAAATTTTTAGACGTGCAAAAATTTTATTCACCCATTGGAGTCTGTGCATCTTTTTAACTGTGAAACCTGGTAAAAATGTTCACTCATCACTAATAGCAACCAATTAGGCATTTAATTAGCCTATCACAAGTCAATTTGCAATACATTACTTTTAGTAGCAAATTAACCTGAATAACAGTCAAAATACACAAACAAAAATCAAAGAGTAAGACACTTACCGAGCTACTGGTATTGGTTTCATACTGTACAGTTATATTCACAGAGAGCTTTGCATATATACACGTTGCATTTTTGTCATCTTTTATTTCCACTTCAAAAGCCGTGGCTCCCATAAGCACTGCCAAAGAGAAGTAATATTTAGCACTGGCCTGCAGAACTTTCTTTAGGATCCGTCATTACAGCATAGTGGTACTATGATAACACAAAATAATACATTGGTCATGTTCACGGACATCATACACAAATGTATTTAATGTTTTTAGCTATACCCTTTAATTTTGTAGCCATTTTGCATTCAAATAGCTTACACATAACTTTTTGCCCTAATAGCTTAAAGGAGAAATAAAGCTCAACTAAAGAAGTAGGCTGGAAATGTTGTACATTATGATCTGGGCTTCTGTACCAGCCCAAGGCAACCACAGCCCTTTAGCAGGGAAGATCTGTGTCTCTAAAGATGCCCCAGTAGCTCCCCATCTTCTTTTCTGCTGATTTACTGCACTTGCTCTGTGCTGTGTTACTGAGCATAGGGACCAACTAAAATTATACATTACACATAGAATATAAATGTCACAAAATAAGGCTGATTAGTAATTAATACGGATAATTACTATATGGCAGTATAGAAACCAGTGCAAATAGCTTCAGAATTTCTTAATCAGCCCTGTAGCATCATCTTATATTACAGACCAACCTAATTTCCTGCTTGATAATTTGCGACGACCCCTAAGCTTAGCCTCTCAACAGCTGCTCAGAGCCCACAGAGCATGTGAGTTTCACAGACACAAGATGGTGACAGGTTTGAAGTCCTAGATCATTTCTGCTATTGAGAATCTGAAATAAGTTCATTATATAAAATATGTCATTTTTAGCCATATTGAGTTTGAGGATTTAGTTGTCCTTTAATGGGTTTTAATGGCAGAGAGAGCAGGCAATAGCTTCTTCTGCGGGCAACAAAAATTCCAAACATACCTCTCTTTCAAAATAATGAAACGTGTTAATTTTATAATAATTATTTGTGGCACACCAGGGTAATTGTGCAAATACTGGTTTCTTCCGTATTTACAAATCACATTTGTGCGCCACATGCAAAGTCCCATAAACAAAGCACTACAGAGGTATTTTGGCCTCAAACTATGCCATCCTTGACAAAGTCTCCAACTGATTCATGCATGGGCATCAAAACCTTTACCAACCCTGCTCTTTATCATTTGGGTGTAGCATTAACAGCTTGGGTGGCAAATATCTACCTGTCTGGTGACCTGGCCAAATAAGCAGATCTTTCCATATAAGGCCTACACGATAAGGTTTAACTACAACCTGAACTAACCTATCTTTAAAATCTACTGGTGCTGTGGAAGGGAAGGTCATAGAATCAAAACGCTGCTGGCAAAACTACTGCTGGTGGGGGAATATATTTTGGTCACTGTAGAGTTAAAAAATACTGCAGTCATAACAGTGTACCATGGGTCCAGTCTTGCATGTTGTACCATTTAGGCCTACACTGGCAATCTGTATTTGAAGAGGAACTCTGGCTTCCAAACCAAAATTTGATAAAGAGGCCCACATAACAAAGAAACCCCTAATATACCCATCACAGTTACTTGTTTCTTCAAAAAGTATGAATAAATGCCATTTTCTATTCTGAAATTCAGCTGTTTAACAGTTCTTCTCTTTTTGCATCATTTGAAATCCTGGCAGGGAAGGAGGGACTAAACACTGATGTTACAAATTGTAACAACTTCTCCACAGCTTACAGACAGCATGCATGAACTACATAACCCACAATGCATTGCACTGTGATGTCCTTATTGAAATCACATGTGCAGGAAATTGTGGGGTTTGGAGGATGCAGGCTAAGGACAGATGGCTGCTGATACAAAGTAACAGTAGTCAGCTCAGCAAAGAAACCACTTAAAAATCATGAAAAGTCTGCATATCTTTTAATTGATGTATATTGCAAAGTTGCTTGAAATTAGGTTTACTTTTCAAAACGCTTAAGCTATGTTTTTGTGGAGTTCCCCTTTAATTTTTACAAAAGGTCTTGAAGTGTGGGGTGTTCCTAGGAATCACAGTATTGTTGCCGAATAGCAAGGACTATTACACAACTGCAGATTTGCTCTATAGATAAAATGTTTCTTAAAATGTGAAGTAGGTTTAGGTTGTAAAATGTGTCAATACATTCTATACGGAGCTGTCATTGAGCAGGCTATGGTGTTTTTTAGCATCTAACGTACTGTAGCATAGCAGGGGATACCTGTTCTTTTAGGGTTTCAGTACATTTACTTACCCATTTGTTCTCACTCCCTGTAATCTAAAACCAAATTCACCGTCGACTTATGAACAATGCCCTACTCACTCGATAGCCAGGTGTTGTTGGGCCCCATCAGGTTGATGTATTAGTTTGGCCTTATGGCCTGACAATCTGGGGCCGTCAATGTAGACCCATCAAGAGAGTATAGTATCAACAGTCCAATGCAGTCCTCACTGGACAGGATTTTTGAACCTGGCAATTGGTTTGGCCCCATACAGGGACCAATAAGCTGCCAAATCTGTCTTGAGCGTCTAACTTAATATCTAATACTGGCCCAAGTATGAGTGCCTTTATTTCGAGGTTTTAAAATAAAATATTTTCATTAAAATGAAAAAAGGGAATGCAGGTGAATCCAGCCTAAAGGAAAGTAGCCTAATTTAATTTATGAAAAATATTATAATTGCAAGTCAAGAGCCTACTCCACTTCATCTGCCATAAGAAAACAATTTTTATAGAAGCCAATAGGACTGTGCACTTCTGCAAATATTGCCTACCGTCCTACTGGCATGTGAGGTGGAGGTAAGGCTTTGGGTAGAACTACACTTACCTGTGATAGCATCTGTTCCGAAACGCAGAGATGAATCGCAGGAGTCACGTCAGATGCGCTGAATCTAAGGTAAGTAAAAAGTCGCTGCGTGCATCTGCTGCGACACGGCTGTCAAATGTGAACGCTGCATGTTGTATCTTCATTCGACAGTCGTTTTGTGTCGGACGCAACGCCTGTGAATCCTCTCATTGCATCGGAACAGATGTTATCGCAGGTAGAAGCACTCATATAGTTCTATCCTTTAAGGCAGAGCAGCACCAAGCAACTAACAAAAAATTAGCGGGTGATTCACCCAGCTTGGAGGGCCCAGATGAAAACTGTTGTAATTATGGTTTTATTCTTGTTACTATATATTACTCACTATTTAGCCCTATTCACATTGCTGCCTGGTTGCTAGGGGAAGTCATACCTCAGGCAACCAGAAAGTTGAACAAAAAACGAAGTCTTTCAAATACAAAAAATGAAGACCAATTATAGATGGTCTCTTGAATATCACTGCCCGCATCATAATAAAAGTAACTCACTCATTAACTCCCTTTCTAAAAAACCAGCACAACTTTTCTCCACCTTTAACACTCTCCTTTCCCCTTCTCCACCCCCTCCATGCACATCTGTCTCTGCTCAAGATATTGCTGAGCACATTGCTGCTACTCAACCCCCCTAGACTTCCACCACCCTACCTCCACACTCCCCAATCTCTCCTATGCTCCTTCACCCCTGTCACTGATGAGGAAGTCTCAAAGCTTCTGGCCTCTTCTCACCTTACCACCTGCCTGCTTGATTCCCTCAAAACTTCTCCGCAATACCAATCCTTGTCTAATCAAAGCCTTAACTCACCTATTTAATCTTTCGCTCTCAACTGGACTGTTTCCTTCTCAACTAAAACATGCTCGTCACCCCCATTCTGAAAAAACCCTCTCTTGATCCCTCCAATCTTGACAACCTCCGACCTATCTCTCTGCTACCTTTCATCTCTAAACTACTTGAGCGCCTAGTCTACAACCGACTAACCTCATTCCTCTCTGACAATAACCTGCTGGACCCCCTACAATCTGGTTTTAAGCCACAACACTCCACAGAAACTGCCCTGACTCGACTAACTAATGACCTTTTAACCGCTAAAGCCAACAATCATTTCTCACTACTAATACTGCTTGATCTCTCAGCCGCATTTGACACTGTAGATCACCCTCTCCTCCTCCAGTCGCTTGGCCTTCGTGACAAAGCCCTGTCCTGGTTCTCTTCTTACATCACCAATCGTTCCTTCAGTGTCTCCTACAATGGAGTATCATCTTCTCCCCTACCTCTTTCTGTTGGAGTTCCTCAAGGCTCTGTCCTGGGACCATTACTATTCTCCCTCTATACTTCCTCCCTCGGCAAATTAATAAATTCGTATGGTTTCCACTACCACCTCTATGCTGACGATACTCAGATCTATCTCTCATCTCCTGATCTCAACCCAGAACTCCTAACTCGCGTCTCCTCCTGCCTGTCCGCTATCTCTACCTGAATGTTGCAACGCTACCTTAAATTAAACCTCTCTAAAACTGAAATGGTTCTCTTTCCTCCAACTAACACCAGTAACATCCCGGAAGTATCCATCATAGTTAACAATTCCACTATCACCCCCTCTCCCCAGGCACGGTGCCTTGGGGTTATTCTAGATTCTGCCCTGTCATTCACTCCTCATATCCAGTCACTTATTAAATCATGTCACTTCCACCTAAGGAACATATCCAAAATACGATCATTTATCACCCAAGACATTGCCAAAATTCTTATTCACTCTCTCATCATATCGCGTCTAGACTACTGTAACTCTCTTTTAATTGGCCTCCCCCTCCAGAGACTGTCACCTCTCCAGTCCATAATGAACACTGCTGCAAGGCTCATACACCTCAGCAACCGCTCCTCCTCTGCCTCGCCATTCTGTCAATCCCTGCACTGGCTTCGGTTACCTTTCAGAATCAAATTCAAATTAATGACACTGACTTTCAAAGCACTTCATAAGTCTGCCCCACCCTACATCTCTGAACTCATCTCTTTATACTCACCCAATCTTACTACGCTCCTCTACTCACCTGCTACTCAACTCTTCTCTCATTACCTCCTCACATGCTCGCATTCAAGACTTTGCAAGGGCTGCACCCCTCCTCTGGAATGCTCTCCCACGGTCTGTCCGACTTTCTCCCAACCTTTCTGCTTTCAAGAAATCTCTGAAAACGCACTTCTTTCGAGAAGCCTACCCTCACTCTGCTTAACTACCAAACGCAACACCGCATACAATACCACATTTCTCACCCACTTAATTCGATCTTGCCGACTCCCACACCTTGTGTATTACTCCCTTCCCTTTAGACTGTATGCCTATGCATAGAGCCTTCCTCACCTTTTTGTACCTGTATTGATTGTGATGTTTGTTACTCCATATGTTCTATGTATGTAATTCATGTGATGTAGTTGTATAATCACATTTACTTTACAGTGCTACGCAATATGTTGGTGCTATATAAATACATGTTAATAATAATAATAATAATATAAACTAAGAATATCAATGTGCAAAATGTGTTAATGAATACATAAGTTTTCATGTAGTTTTAAATGTTTCGGATCTTTTGGGATATTGGAATCTTGAAACATTGTAGCAGAATTCTGTTAACTTCAACATAATTTAATCAGCTGCATTGGTCAGGAGTCAGAACCAGGAACGTGATAAAAATCCAGACAAATGGTCTTTCTATAGCAACTATTGCAAGGTTTACACAGTCTAAAGTCACTAGAAATGTTAATTACCATATAGAATATTTCTTACAATGACATTGCATCATTTTTTTCTTCGGTTGGACAACTTGTTTTAAAGAGACTGTCAAAATTCTATTGGGGGTCTAGAGGTCAACTGCTCAAATCTACCTTTTGGGGACCTCACCCCTGTTTGGTACAATTATAACCACTCAAAGCACAGCCGATTTAGATGATACTGTTTGGCAATACAATCTTATTATTTAAACCTGTGGACGTTCCTGCTGTATCGAGATTGGTCTGAAAAAACTCAGATAAAAACCAAGTGCGCCATGGCTAAGCTGCATAACACACGATAAAACAAAGGACTTTGCCCTATTTTAAAACCACAAACAGCTGTCATAAGAGGCCATATAGAGCATACTTGATCCACAATGAGTAACAAACAGAATATGGTGCAAGCACAATGCCTGTAAGCACACTGGAGTTCTTCGGTAATCGGAACACAGGCAACTTTGACAATCACAAACAAGCTGTGTAAGCCAAATAACGAAAGTTTTCTGATGAGTCAAGCCAAATGGAAAACAGAGACAATGGAACAAGGGAAATGAATCAGGCAGCTGCCTTGTGATAATAAATAACAAAAGCAATTCACACTCACTCAGAGCCAAAAACACAACAAGGCTTATGTCATAACAGGCGGATTGCAGCCGAAAATGCACACTTGAGAAGGAGGGTAGGGGCGAACTGGCTTTTTATTCACCGTTATGTGACACTGACCTTAAACAACTGCAAATGTTAGAGGAGTTCTTGTGAATTTAAAGGAAGCATTTCTTTGAGGATATTACGTGAAAGAAACCATCCCAAAAACCCAAAACAATGATACTATGCGCAAGGCCAGAAGCCACAATGCAGCCAGGGTGTTGACTTTAACGCTGCAGTTACTTGCCACCTAGAACCTGGTAAATTGCTGGGGTCCAGCACACATTTTAACCTTGTTTGTTCAAAGATTTTAGTTCTCCTTTAAAAGCATATAAGCAGACAGTAGGCAAAACTATAAGCACTGCAGGTAATCACTTGGTGTGATCTTCTAGCAATTCCTATGGTTATGAAAGGGATATGAAAAATAGCTACAAAGTCTTGCAGGGTGGGCTCCCCCAAAAGAAAACTAGGTATCTCACCAAACTTGAAAAAGTATGATTACAAGTCTATTTTAATAGCCACACAAAGGCAGCATGTCCATTGTCGGACTAGGATACCAGGGGCCCACCAGAAAACCTTAGACCATGGGCCCACTTTCCAAACTATTATTCCTCCTCTCTCAATCTCTTTATTCTCCTAGTCTTTTAACTCTACATACGATACTCTATTCTTCCATTATTACGCCTCTTTTTCCTATAAAGAAATAGAGAATGACAATGAAATAGACCAATTGGTTAGAAGCAAGAGGGCCCACTGACACCTGGGCCCATCGGGAGTTTTCCCGGTATACCGGTGGGCCAGTCCAACACTGAAAAAGGGCCCTTTGCTGCCCGAAACATGTTGTGTGGAGGCACAATTCTGCTGTTTGCCTTTGATTTCCATATCCTATGATTGAATTATTTCAGTGGTGACTTGACAGAACACCAGAAGCAGTATTGCATGGCGTGATCTCAAAGACACAACTGGGATTCATATGGTGGAAATGCTTTAGATTTGAAGTGCCCATTAGGAGAATGGTTAAGTAGAGCCAATATTTTAACCTTCAGTTGAGTGGCTGACATACCATTAGTGGCTATGGATGAAAAAAGTGAAAGCACTGAACTGAACTGAACCTCCATATTGTTGAACAGCACAGTATCAAGTCTGGGCAAGTCAAATGACGCTTATGTTTCATTCATTACTCACTGGGTTTGCCTTCCCCTTATATAAATGAATGGTAAAATGACCCAGGCATGAGCACAAACACACATTCTCTCCAAAAACAGTCTGTATTCCCCATGGCAATATTCTCTGTGACTTGGGTGCCCAGATGTACACCCTTAAATATTCTCACCATAGAACCTGGCAACTGTAATCCATCAATATCTGGGGACCTAAAGTTAAAGGGGTTGTTCACTTTTAAATGATCTCTTAGTAAAATTTGAGTGTGCTAGTCTGAGAGCATTTGGTCTATATTTTAAATTATTAAGCTGTGTGTTCTGCAACTCTCCAGTTTGTAATTTCAGCAACCATCAGGTTGCTAAAGTGCAATTGACCCTGGCAACCATACATATAGAATGAGAGTTAGAATGAGAGACTGGAAAATAGAAGGAGATAAGTAACAAAAAGCAACAATAATGATAATATAATGTATCCTTGCAGAGCAATAGAACCATAGGTGGGATCATTGAAGAGATACTCTACTTTTCTCCGGCTCCCCAGGTTGCCCAGGCCTAACGTTATAGCATATTTACCCTTTGCCAGTATCTCCCAAGTAGAATCTTGAGCTGGTGAGCTGGTGATCGTTAGATGAGTTCATGGCAGCAACGTAGTACCCTGATTAGTGCAGTTGAGAGCCATGCAGCAGCCAGGCCACAAGGTTACCACATTTTGGGTGAACTCTCTTTTTCATGTTGTAGGAGGCCTTTTGTGCCAGGTACTTCCGTTTTGCTGCACTCGGCAGGCCAGTTGTGTGTAGGCTGTCTCAAGGCAGGTAAGACAGCTTTGAGTTAAACCTTGGCCTGGCAAGCTGTTCTGGGCGCAACACCCCAGCCCGTCCCCCGGCAGAGGCGGAAGAGCAGGAAGCAGCAACTTGGTCACATCTCAGACATACAGCACAGTGCCACTGGGTCTACTTGTACAGCACCTTCTCACGCTTATATAAATACTAATCGTTCTTACGTTCGTCCATGGGCCACTCCTAACCTACCCCCTCAATCAGCACAAAAGCCTCTGCGTGCCACTCACTTAATGTGCCACACTCGGCTGCTACTCACCTAGGCTCAGCAGCAACACGGCGGCAGGAAACGCACAGCGCTCCATGGCTCCAGTGTCCCCCATCACCCGCACACAGTTCTAGCAGCTGGAATACTGACTGCAGAAAGAACACACCACAGTCACATGACAGATCATCACCTCGCTGGCCAATCAGAAACCCAAAAAAGCTTTCATTGTCCTTGTGGTTCGCAGTTAAGAAGGTTTTAAATCTGGAGCGGGCGGGCAGATATATCTGGTATTGCTGTGTCCTCAGCTCTGTCAATGTTAGGTTTGTTGCCACCTGTTCGGTTTTGACCTTTTCTGTTCGGTTTATGAAACCCGAACAATTATCTGGCCAATAAATGAAAAGCAATTAAATACTAAGTTACTCACCTAAACATGGCTCAGTTACTATCAAATACAGTTCATTTTTTATTATTACAGATACAAAAACAATGTTTTTTCTCTAAATTAGCATTGCTGTATTTCAGAGCTTTCTGGATAATTGATTTCTGTATAATAGATCTCATACCTGTAATTAAAGGAATCATCAAGCAGAATATAGCTATAGATGGGGCTGCCACCTGTGTGGTTTTGAACTGGGCATCAACACTTTAAAACATTGAGATCGAAATCCAACCAGTTGCATCTAAGTGATGCAATAACCTTGCCCTGGTGTAATAGCTCCACCAACATCATTGTGCCCACCTTTGATGTCATCATGCCTGTTCCTACATCACTGCCCCATCCCCAATGTTATCTGTGCTCTGCCCCCGTGTTCGGGTTTAGCCATCAGCAAAGGTGGCAACCCTAGACAATGTGTCAGTATTTGTATACATATGTGTGTGTGTATATGGATATGCGCTACTCTGGTCTAATGAATTGCTGTCAGTTGCTGGATGAGTAGGGAGGAAGGGAAATGTGTCCAGCCTAAGTGGCAGCTTGTGGAAAGAAACAGGTTGGAGATATCCAGCCTGCGTACCTAGCGGGGTGCTTTTAACTTTCTCTTTGAATCAACATATACGATTATACTGATGTCTCAATCAGACCTCAGCTATTACCTATAGGGTAACTTACAAGTATAACAATCAAGGTTATTCTCTTTCTGTTGTATATAGCTTGTGGAAAGAAACAGGTTGGAGATATCCAGCCTGTGTACCTCAGATTATTATTGTTTATCAGCAAAGTTTCACGTTCCACAAATATGCAAAGGCTGGAGGATTCTGGGAGTTAACAACAGTCCCAAACTGTGGCCTCTTGCACTGGAGCATACAATATAGGGTTTCCCCCTTTTCTGGAAAAAACACCAGCCTTCAAGTGTTGCATGGAACCGCCTCAAAACATGTGAGACCCATGAGTCAGATGGGTTCTGATTGGCACAGGGATTTCCCAGTTTGTAGTGGGCAGGTAGCAGCTGCTCCTTATTTATGTTGCTTGCCCACTGTGCCCTCTCTCCTCCAGTGCTGGCAAAGAGGGGTATGTCATTCTTGGGTATATAGATAAGGATGACGCACTGGGTCAGGTGGATTTAAATGGAAAATAAATTCAAACTGATCGAATTTAGATTTTATTTTTCTCTACTTATCTTGTACAGCAGTATTGCATGGTGTGATCTCAGAAGCACATCTCGGATGCATATAAAGCATACTGGAAATGCTCTAGATTTGAAGTGCCCAGTAGGAGAAGGGTTACGTAGAGCCAATATTCTAACCTTCAGTTGAGTGGCTGCCATCCCATTAGAGGCTATGGATTAATAAAATGAAAGCACTGAACTGAAGCTCCATATTGTTGAACAGCACAGTATCAAGTCTGGACAAGTCAAATGATGCTTGTGTTTCATTCATTACTCACTAGGTTTACCTTTTCCTTATAAAAAGGTGGGAGAAGGAATGGTAAAATGACCCAGGCATGAGCACAAACATACGTTATCTCCAATGGCAATATTCTCTGTGACTTGAGTGCCCAGATGTTGCTACACCATTAAACATTATTATCAGAGAGCCTGGGTTTAAAGCATGCTGGCAACTATAGTCCATCAATATGTGGGGACCTAAAGTTAAAGGAGCTGTTGGCCTAATGAAATGCTGTCCGTTGGTGTGGATGAGTAGGGCAGAAGGGAAATTTGTCCAGCCTAAGTGGCAGCTTGTGGAAAGAAACAGGTTGGAGATATCCAGCCTGTGTACCTCAGGTTATTATTACTTGTCACTTGTCAGCAAAGTTTCACGTTCCACAAATGTCCAAAGGCTGGAGGATTCTGGGAGTTTAACAACAGTCCCAAACTGAGGCCTCTTGCACTGGGGTTTCCCCCTTTTCTGGAAAAAACACCAGCCGTCAAGTGTTGCATGGAACCGCCTCAAAACATGTGAGACCCATGAATCAGATGGGTTTTGATTCGCACAGGGCTTTCCCAGTGTGTAGTGGGCAGGTAGCAGCTGCTCCTTATTTATGTTGCTTGCCCACTGTGCCCTCTCTCCTCTTGTGATGGCAGAGAGGGGTATGTCATGCTTGGGTATATAAATAAGGATGTCACACGGGGTCAGGTGGATTTGGGTTTGTTAGCAGCCTATTAGGGTTGTCTGAAATGAAAGCCTTCCCCATATATGTTGTCTCTTTTTCCTTATTAATAACATAGGCATCACAAGTAATTCTTACTGGCCAGGTAGCAACCCTATCATGGCATGTACCTCTTCTGCAACCTTCCCCCTAGTTTGGACCTACGTGTCCCCTGCCTGCCTTAAAGAATATTGCAGCTCAACTACAGGTTGGAGCTCTCTTCCTTTCTATATAGTTAATTTCCTGTTTAATTTGATAGTTTCACTACATTCACTACATTGAGCGTCAGCAAAGAACACCCCAATGGAGAGAGTACAACTCACTTAGGAGTGATATATACAGCCGCTACTGATATATTATGTTAATTTGTTGTTCTCCGTGCATGTTAGACTCAGTGGTAGCTTCTAGGAATTCCAGCCTTAAATCTGGGATAGCAGCTATGGTTAAAAGAAATGTTCTGCACTCACAACAAGGTAGGTTTTTTTAAGCACTTCTATTTATCAGAATGTAATGTCTCAGTACAGGCCCTGGTGTTTCCAGTGGTCATTAATGCGCACACACACACAACTATGTATTAGGCAGTGCTAAATAAAGAGACAGGTTAGTGAAAGTGGGAAATAGAATCCTGTGCCGATTGTGGATGTCTGAATGATAGGGTGAGCAGCAGCACTTGGGGAGATGCCGATATGGCGAAAATATCAGATGTGTTGAAAGCAGTAACTGAGTGAAAAGCAGGTAGAGGAAATATGACTGATGTGAAAGATCATTCCATTTGCAAAAAAAAGCTATTTAAGATCTAGAATCTTGGAAATTATTAATTTTATTTGGTCTCTTGTGAATGCAAAGCACTGTGTAACTTGCTGGCACTATAAAAATAAATTATGAGGATTCTCAGCATGTACAGCAGTCAGCCATTGTGGCACACTTGCAGCTCTAACTGAATAGTCAGGTGGTCAGAAGTCAAACATCCCTAAAAATTTCAGAATATTTCTGCTCTACATTAACGCTGGCCCTGTATAAGTATCACTCCAATATCCCTGTTTGGCCTTGTATAGCTAAAAGCATGCACTAGAGGGCCCTTTAGGTGAAGACTGAAGGAGGGAGCAGACATGAAACAGAATATCAAGCTGATTCACAGTAAATGCTGAGTCAAAGGTACTTGTTATGAGGTCCAGAGAGAACATCCCACTGTGTGTATCATACAGAACTTTTACACTCATGCTTTTGTAATCATGTGAGATTAACTAGAAACATTATCCTTGCTTTTCTGCATTGCCACACTAACTGTGTTATACATGATTCTCCTACACGTAGTTTAATTAGTACAGTGAAACCTTTGTTTTACATCCCCTGATTTTAAGTAATTTTTTTGTGGTCCCACCAACACGGATGATTATAAGCTTTTTGCTGCCTGAGTCAGCTCCAGCGATGCTGCCCCACCTCGCTCCCCAGTGTTTACCTTATTTGAGCAGGAGCAGATTCAGGGGGAAAATTGCACTCTCTGCACTTTAAGAGCTGAATTTCCAATTTAAATTTTGGCTCTTAAAGTTTTCCGGATAAGGGGTCTTTCTGTAATTTGATCTCCATCTCCTAAAAAATAATTTTAACATTAATTAAACCCAATGTGATTGTTTAGCCTCCAATTAAAATTAATTATATGTTAGTTGGAATAAAATACAAGGTATTGTTTTATTATTAGTGATAAAATGTAAATCATTTATAAACTGGAATTATTTTAGTAAAATGCAGTCTATGGGAGATGGCCTTCCTGCCACATAACATTTAACCCCACACTACATCCTGCAGACACTCCTGGAGAGTTATTTGGATGCATTACAAATGCTAATTATCCTTTGCTAGATGCAAGGATAGAGAGAATATTAGAAGTAGAAAAGTGCCAGAAAATTATTAAAGGACAAATTTACAATTGTCCAATCAACACATTATGCCAATGTTTTTCTTTTAAATGTCAAAAAGCTGAGGTAACATAACTTTGCCAATTTAATTATAACTTTTTGAATTGGCACAATGAGTTCGAATAATCCATTTTGCATATGTACTGAAAATCCATTTTCACCCGAACAGTCACGTTAGCGGATGACACAAACAAGTATCATAGACATAGGTGATGGACAATTGAAGGGATACTTTCATCCCTTAGAACAGTGATCCCCAACCAGTGGCTCGAGAGCTACATGTTGCTCAGCAACCCCTTGGCTGTTGTGTCCAGTGGCCTCAAAGCAGGGACTTATTTTTGAATTCCTAGTTTGGAGACGAGTTTTGGTTGCATAAAAATCAGGTGTACTCTCAAACAGAGCCACATTGGGACTACCAAATAGCCAATCACATCCATTATTTGGCATCCACAGAATGCATGTGTTGCTCACAAACTCACAAGTAAAAAAAGGTTGGAGACCCCTGCCTTAGAAGAATAGGACTGCAAACCAAATGTATCCAGCAGACAATCCCTATAACTGCAAATTATATCCCACTGTAGCCCTCACCCATTTGCAAAGGTGTAGTTAGTAAACACAAACATAGATACACAAAGCATTTAGCAACACAACAGCTTAATATTTATTAAATGACACAAAATACCTAGGTAACAGACTCGCGCTTCTTTGTGTGTGGGGGGGGGCACACATATTTACATTATTTAACAACTTAGAAAGACCTTGTGCCCTTGTCAGACTTAAAAAATGTTTTGCTTCAAAAAAAAAGGATGCATTACACTCACACGTGCCCTTGTAAATATGCCACAGTGAACATATACAAAATTATTTTGTCTGCTCTTCTATCCACAATCTATGGCTGGGGTGAGCATTTCTCACTCCACAAACTGAGCAACTGCTGTGAAAAGGTTATTACATTTCTGAATGCTGTTGCACTCTTCATTGATCCCCCCTCCAAATATGCTTTCATCCACAGTGTAGATATAGGGTGTAAGCAAATGAGTTGAACGCTTGGCAGCAACGAAAACCTTCTGGGTTGTTAATGATTAACCACGGCTAAGATATCGCTCAGTGTTATGCAAGCTGTCTGTCAAACGGCCCTACAGTTCATGTCTTCCCTTAGCTTTGGAGATGATGGCACATGATGGTTAACATGGTTGTACATGCAGAATACCCCTCCGTATACTTTAGTGGGAGCTGCTACCAAGCTGTAGAAATATCATGAAAAATCTACCAGCATAGATGACATCTGCACAGTCAAAGCTCTTGTAGGTGGTGCTGCTTGCACAGCACCTGCCAGCACTGTAAAAGGCCAACTGGCTTAAATAAATTATTGGTATTTATTGAATACTATGGTGAATTCTTATTTTCGTTTTCTCTGCCAGCCTGGGAACAGTGCAAGTTATCCATGTGCTTGGAAAGCAGACAGCTTCATTTAAGTGGAATGCCTCTATACTTTACGGTCTATGTAAGGAAAATTAGGGGGAAAAAGTAATTTTCCCATTTAATATGGAAGTGAGCAAATGTTGTGTATCTAAACACGCCACCTGAGAAGAAGCACCAGGTTAAAGGTCAATAAATAGTGAATAAAGTACACCCTCTTGTAAATTATAAGGATATTATAAGTTACCGAGGAGTTTCATGACCATATAAAAATACGAGGCCGAAGGTTGTTTTTATACAGGTCATGGAACTCCTCGGTAACTTCTAATATCCTCATATTTTGCAACTGGGGGTACTTTATTTATTATAATACACCACAAGTTTCAGTGAGTCATGTGACAGAAATGACAGAACTCACCGTTTATAACTGATGACATCAGAACTCACCGTTTATAAGGATATAATTTACAAGATATTCATGGCTTTTGTGTATTATAAAACAATTAAATAAAAAGCCATGATGCTGAACCTTCGTCCTTATAACAATCGTATAAAACTAAAAATGTTTTTGTTTTTTTCAATAGCATTATTTCAATAAATGGGTTATTTGCATGCCATTACTTTGGCACCAGATGATAAACTAAAAGCAGATGATGCAACATTGCCCTACCTCTCAGCACTAAACAAAATATATGCTAAAGGCACCGTTTTGCAATAATAAACTCATTGAGGAAGGGATGCTAGTAAAAAGGGGTTGTTCAACTTTTATAATGATGTAGAGAGTGATATTTGCAATTGTTTTTCATTTATTATTTGTGGGTTTGGAGTTATTTAGCTTTTTATTCAGCAGCTCTTCAATTAGCATTTGAGGTAATCTGGTTGCTAGGGTCCAAATTATCCTAGCAACCATACATTGATTTGAACAAGAGACTGGAATTTGAATAGGAGAGACCTGAATAGAAAGAAGAGGAATAAAATGTAAAAAAATTTTTAGATGGGGTCAGCAACACCAACTTGAAAGCTGCAAAGTGTTAGAAGAAAAAGGCAAATAATTATAAAACTATAAAAATAAATAATGAAGACCAATTAAAAAGTTGCTTAGAGCCGAATACGGACCTATTCAATCAACAACTGACCTAATCGACCAAAAAAAACTTTGACTTAATTTTGGTTGGTCATTTTGAATTAGAATTTCGAAATTTGACCCTTGATAAATATGCCCCTAAAAGTTAGCTTAAAGGTAAACCATCCCTTTAAAAAGGGAACTGTTGCAGATTCTCGCCCTGCATTTATATGCAGACAGAGAAACAAGGTTCGATGGAAATTGTGGGTAATAGCCGTAACTACAGTGGATGCTAAATATAAGTAACACAATCTAATATTTTTTTCAGCTTGCAGCGAACACATTGATGCTGTGCATTGCAGAATGATTTCACAAGCACTAAATTGGCCGATTCCACTGATGACAAAGAACATGGTTCGTTGTTTGCAGTCAGAAAAAAAAGTGTTGGGTTAAGGAACACACTAATACACCATTTATAGCTTAAAAAATTATGAAAAATAATTACTAAGCCTACACTACAGTTTTAGGTGATTTTTTTTGTTTAATAATATTGACTGTTCCCCCTTACAGATTTTATATAATTGGTAGCTATTAGAATTCTTGCAAGTTTCCTTTCTAAATATTATTATAACATGTCCCTAAATGTACGACGACTGGGTTTCTAAAAATTAATTGACCAGACACACTGTAGATCAATATTTTTTTCATTTAGCATCCCGACTACAGGGAATGAACAAAATGGCAACTGTTTTTTTTTTGGACAGTGGGAAGAAAAAAGTAATCGATGACCAGGTACAGAAAAAGATGCGCTTCTCATGCCAAAATTAGAATACTATCATAGACATTAAATGGAGTAAAGGGCAGTAAAAACTTTGTTTAACTTTAGTTCTATGAATAGGAGTTGAACATACGTCTACTGTTCAAGAAATACATATGGTGATTCTGGTATTAAAAACCCTACTTCCTGGTTTGTATGAACCAAAACCGAGAAGCCTCTGTATAACACAAAACTCCCTTTTCCCCAGCTAAAGCCTTTGTTAGGCTTTGAGATCAGAAGCTGCTCAGTATACCTTTATTATTGGGTTTATTGTGCTCAAAAAATAAAGATATTTCATTAATTACAAGCAAAATGTTTTGTTATTTAGTGTATGTATTCACTGCCTTAAAGGAACAGTTCAGTGTAAAAATAAAAACTAGGTAAATAGACAGGCTGTACAAAATAAAAATGTTTTCTAATAGTTAGTTAGCCAAAAATGTAATGTATAAAGGCTGGAGTGACTGGATGTCTAACATAATAGCCAGAACACTACTTCCTGCTTTTCAGCTCTCTAACTGTGAGCTAGTCAGCAACTTGAAGGGGGGGGGGCATATGGGACAGAACTGTTCAGTGAGTTTGCAATTGGATCCTTAGCATGCAGCTCAGATTAAAAAGCAAACGGGTATGACCCATGTGCCTCCCCCCCCAAGTCTCTGATTGGTTACTGCCTGGTAACCAATAAGTGGAAAACAAGAGAGCTGCAAAGCAGGAAGTAGTGTTCTGGCTATTATGTTAGACATCCATGCACTCCAGCCTTTATACATAACATTTTTGCCCAACTATATATGAAACATTTTTATTTTGTACATTGACCCAGTTTTTATTTTTATACGGAACAATTCCTTTAATATTTGCAGTGTGAATGACTGCGCCGTTTCCTTGCTACGTAGGTACAGGCAACACTCGATTGGCAACCATATTTCTCTACAGCACAAGCCCCATTTATGGCTCTAATGCTGACAGTGTGCCTCTTTAAAGCTTGCTAAATTTGAAAACTCCAATTCAAAAGGTCCACATAGAAAGTAAAATTTTCATGCAAATATTTCAGTTGCATTTTGGAGCAGTTTGTTGTAGAAATGCGCAATTTCCATCGAACCTTGCAAATGAAGAAAGTAAGTGAATGATTGTCCAGTGCTTGAACCATGGGGCAAACTTAGCACTGCAGAATGCACCAGAGGTGGTCAACCAAAATGATCCCTCAAGCAGTTTCATGTGGATAAAACAGTTGAAATTAATAAGGCAACTTTGGTAACCCTGTATATGGCTGCATCCCCTTCAAATAGAAGGGAGAAAATGTACATAGCGATGTATGAAACAAGATCAAAAGAACGCAATACCAGAAGCAAACGCAGTGATTTTAGCTGGAAGAATGATTACAAAGAGCCTCCCTTACTTTTGTGAAGGGCGAAGCATTAACCAACTCTAGGTTTATAAAAGCCAAAAGAATTTATTTCCTATTTTTTTCTCGCTTAACTAAAGAAAATCCCCAAGGCAAAAATATTCCATTCTGCAACACAAATTCTGTTTTAGGTTTTTGATCAAGGCACAAAATACATGGGACCCATAGGAGAGAACATTGGATGAAAATGACTCTGTAGACGCCCAACTATCAGCATGCCATAATTTAAAACCCAAAGGGCTATGAAAAAAAACATACATTACTAAAGGTCACAATGAGTGAGGCTTTAAAGACTCAGCACACACCTTACCAAGAGTCACAATAAGTGATGCTTCAAACACCCGCTTGTCCAGAATTGCAAGCTATGGTTAAACTATTCTTCCTCAGACTGATGCAGCAATGAGAACTCTGTACTGCAGTTGATATCAATGGCAATTTAGTTCAATTTAACAATATAATTTCTATTTAAGACACACAAGCATCTAAACGTACAAACTCTGCCATTATAGATGGACTTGATACTTTGCGTTGCTGAAGAAGCATCTAGATCTCGTAGTGTTTAGCTGAATGGCAATTGAAGTTTGGGATTGGTACTGCAAATTCTTCTCACGTCCCCATACAGTCCCAGCTTGGTCAATACTTTAAATACAGGCCACTCTACATTTTATACATCATATAAAATAGTTGACGCAATAAACACTAGTACTTAACCTCACATACTTGTTACATCTTCAAGATACTGTTATTTTGCCTCCTGTTTTGGTTGTAACAGAAGAGCTAAGAGTCCAGGGTCGTGTTTGATGCATTTGGGCATATGTGAATCTCCACTGATGTCTATAGCCATCTACATTTTAATAAACTGCATGCAGCTTCAGGAGCAGAGCCTGCTTCACCCATTGATTTCATCCGAGGATGGTATGCCACATCCCAAATTTCATTCTCTTCAGCCCACAATAGACAGAACCCTGGTATTGTTACAGTTCTTAGAGTCACTATGCACATCATTCTAAATAACATGCAAAGAGTTCAACAGCATTCTGTTTAAATGTAAATTGTACTTTTTAAATGGGCGGTTTTATTCACTGAAGATCTGCCAACTTGGTTTTCTCAATGCAGTTTATCCTTTCATTTTCTGGTGTACAAAAGTTGAATTCAATTGGAGTAACAGGTTATTCTCTTTATCCTCCAGCAAGTGAATGACGGGTAACAGCTGAGACGAAGCTTTCTTTAAGCAACATAATTGTATTGATTTGGATTTTCTTTGTCTCTTTCCATGTAGTCCCTATCTATTAATGATTCTATCCTCTTCTTCAGGTCTGCTGGCTAGAAAAGAAAAAAAGCACAGCAAAACATTATGTTAGCTGTGCCTGAAAAAACAGTAGATCTATCTCAAGGATCCTTGAGAATAAGCCCCATTTGGGATAGTAATGTAGGATCTACTATAAGACCAAATATTATGATACAGTCTAGTCTTTGAACACAATAAGATAAGTTTCACTTTTGGTTATTGGCCTTTCTAAACCAGAGTAGCCGTGATATGATATGACATACTTGAAAACAAAACATTAAGCAGCATTCTGATTTTGCAAAATGTCAGTTACCTTAACTGGGAATTTAAGCTGGTTATACACTTCTGACACCAGAAGATTGTGAGTAAGAGTCTTCCTCATCTTCATAATCCGAACAATTGCTGCATCAATTTGGTACTGTCTGTCCTGAAAAACTCTTTCTGTAGTGCTTGCTTGTTCTTCCACCTATTAAAATTAAAAATCATATCCAATATAAAACATTTTTTGTTTTTAAATCAGATATCCAATATAAAACATTTTTTGTTTTTGACAGCATGTGAAGTATATGTGGATATATTGTTATCAAGGAACAAAATGAACCCAAGCTTGATAAAGGGCTGGTTATGCCCGAAACGTTGCTTCACTTGTCGCACAAATAAATTATTTTTTCACTGAACCGGAGTGCTGCTGGAATATATTTTGGAGATTGGATTTGACCTGGGCAGACAGAGTCACAGTCGGCACCCGACGCTGAGCGGTGAGAATGATTGTATAGCACTACTTTCTATGTATACTAAAATGAACCCATGGTAGCACTGGCCTAGTGGATCTAAATAGTTAAAAAACCTCTGTTAAGGTGAGTGGCAAGTCACAATTGCTCTATTACAGCATCTTACAGTTTACACAGTCTTAACCTGAAATCCTTCTCAAATTCCTAGAAATAAGTGGCAGAAGATCCACAAAGACAATGGAATGAAAATTCACTTTTTCTGCAGTCTTAGGGGCCGGGCCGATTCATCAAGGGTCGAATATCGAGGGTTAATTAACCCTCGATATTCGACTAGGAATTGAAATCCTTCGACTTCGAATATCGAAGTCGAAGGATTTAGCGCAAATTCTGCGATCGTACGATCGAAGGATTATTCCTTCGATCGAACGATTAAATCCTTTGAATCGAACGATTCGAAGGATTTAAATCCAACGATCGAAGGAATATCCTTCGATCAAAAAAACTTAGGCAAGCCTATGGGGACCTTCCCCATAGGCTAACATTGACTTCGGTAGCTTTTAGCTGCCGAACTAGGGGGTCGAAGTTTTTTTTAAAGAGACAGTACTTCGACTATCGAATGGTCGAATAGTCGAACGATTTTTAGTTCGAATCCTTCGATTCGAAGTCGTAGTCGAAGGTCGAAGTAGCCCATTCGATGGTCGAAGTAGCCCAAAAAACACTTCGAAATTCAAAGTTTTTTTACTTCGAATCCTTCACTCGAGCTTGATGAATCGGCCCCTTAGTGTTATTCCTTTCAAAAAGCTACTTCCCTCTTTTCTTGGTGTCCTCCAGGAGACACAGATGTTGTCTTTTTAATTTTATTTTGGTTGATAGAAATAGTTTAAGGTGTCTCTCTGTACAGGGTATAATCAATAACTATTTTGGGTAGTAACTTAAATACAATAAACTTTTAAAGACCATATCCTGGTTTGAAACAAATAAAAAAAGCACTCTGGAGTCTGGAGTTAAGGGAAAAGCAAGCATTACCGTTTCCTTCATCTGAATCTGGTTAATCCGTATTCTGAACAACTGGTGCCTGAAATCATCATTGAATGTGAATTTGTCCCCATCATCAACATCCTTACTCTTGGGATTCTTGACCAGGACTCTAGCTCTTCCACAGGCTAAGGATTGTAGTGTTCTCCTTAACTCACTATCCTCTACAATGAAAAAGAGATTGTTAATTTCTTAAAAATAACACCACCCAAAAAAACAAACAAAAAAAAAAAAACAAATGTAACTTTACCTATACCAGTAGCTTGCCTAATTTCTTCTAAACTGAATTCATCTCCCTCGTTAAACATAAGCAACACCAGTGTTTGAAACAAGGAGACTTGAAGTTCTTTCCGGCCCTGCAATGGAAATACAAAAGGTAACATACTAATTTTACGATTTAGAAAATAAATATTCTGGTCTGCAAACAAATCCCCCATTATATCCTATATTATAGTGATGTTTCAACCTGAATCCGCCCATATGTAGCCAAAATTACTAATAATCGGTTATAAGGGGTTTACGTATGTCTAGACTGTTAAAATAAAGTTGGTAAAACACAAAAGGGAAAACATTTGCTACTCAACTGCTGCAGTCTATACAGGCCTGTCAAAAAAGGGCCAAAAATGCTGGAATATAGCCCCCAACTCCAAAGGGCAACCACATCAAAAATTCAAAAATATATTCCGAGTCAATACTCTCAAAGTTAAAAAGTCACTTTATTTATCATGAATATTAAAAAGTAGGCATACAGACCAATTGATGCTCCGCCTTACGCGTTTCGCACCCACAGGCACTTATTCATAGGCATTACTGTTGTTACATTTGGTCACAAAATTTATACCCCAGGAAATCCCTCCCCAAACGTTAAAACCAATCACGTGTTGCCACCTCACGTTTCTTTTCTTAAAGCAACATACATATCAAATTGGTCATATTAGCATTATTTCTCTGCCTATACTCTGTTACATCTCAGAACTCTTTTATATTAGGATACCCACATTTAAACAAGCATTTAAATGGCAATCACTGCCCCATTACATTATGTTCTCTCTCCTAATATTATTTTTATATGTCACATTCTCTTATCTGCCCCATACAACTCTATATGTCCACCTCGTTGTAAACATAGCCAATTACATTATAATTTACGTAAAAAAATGTTACATCAAACTCGTAGTTCAAACCCAGTGGTAACCGAGTATGCAAATAGAAAATCCAAAACAGTTCTCTTTTTGCTAACAGCCCTGCCAAATTTCCTCCTCTACTACCCAATCTTACTTTTTCTATTCCCTGTACAGAAAAATATGCTACATCACTTCCATTACATCTTGAAAAATGTCTCGTTATATTACTCTTTTCAACTGTTTTTGGATTTTTTATTTGACTCAGATGTTCCCGTATTCGCTCCTTTAGCGTTCTACTTGTGCAGCCCACATATTGTTTCTGACATTTCAGACATGTTATCAAGTAAACCACTGTGGATGTATTGCAATTGATATAATCTCTTATTTTAATGCTAGTATTTTTCACCGTAGACTTAAATTCTTTTGAGATTTTCATATGTTGACAAGTTATACATCTACGACTACCACATTTGTGGCTCCCTTCTACCTTCAAAAAGCTCTTATTTCTTTGGTCTCCCCTATTCGTTTCCCTGTACATACTTGGTGATAAATGTATGAGACCGTCTTGGTATACTGTTAACTCCTCCTTTTAGTATTTTATGGAAATCATCATCTGCATATAGGATCGGGATGTACTTCTTAACTATATCTAATACCATATAGAACTGTTTACTATACCTAGTGACAAATGGGACCTTTTCTGATAGCCCCTGTTTTACTTTTTTCTTTTTCTCACCCATTGGATTCACACTTAATAGACTCCTGCTTTCTGTTTGTCTTGCTCTCTGATAGGCCCTATCCACAATTTTTCGTCCATACCCTCGATCTAAAAAATCTCTCCTTCATCTCCTCTGCTTGTTCCTACAACAGTAATGCCTATGAATAAGTGCCTGTGGGTGTGAAACGCGTAAGGCGGAGCATCAATTGGTCTGTATGCCTACTTTTTAATATTTATGATAAATAAAGATTGACTTTTTAACTTTGAGAGTATTGACTGGGAATATATTTTTGAATTTTTAAAACACAAAAGGGGTCAAGCCTTATCATATAATGTAGTAATCCTGTACACCTGAATGGCCATGCCTATAATTCAAATTACAAATCAATTAATGCATATAATTTACCCAACCCCATCTCCTGTGTGCCAATTGACAATTCCTGCATTGCTCCAATCCTTAATACACCAGCTGGATGCTGTGGCGTCATCTAATCTATAACTTTGTTTGAGCATTTGCTTTAGAAAAGTATTTGGTAGCTTTTAAATAGCTATACAACACCAGAAATCAGCAGCACTAGCCCTCTTTCATGCACAAACCATGATAGGTCACATCGTCCAAAAGAGCACCAACATTGTGATTCACAATCCAAGAAATGTTTTGTACATAAATGTTCACTAGTTTTATACCTTTGCTTTAGAATTCCAATTAAACGACCCGTCATGTTCCCACAGAAAGTGTGGCTGTTAAACATTACCTCATTAAATTCTGCTTTTAAAACACACTGCCCTAGAGTTGATTGCCATTGTAGCTTTCTACCACTGTGCTTTCCCAGGTAAAAGGTCTTAAAAATCTCCTGTAGTTTCACCATCTAAAGAAATAAGGAATAGAGGAAATACCACATTTAGTTCCATTAAAAAAGTGCAGAGTGCCAGCTGGAAACCAATATTTTATGTCTTCATTCCTGTCCTGGGGCCATTAGGAGAAACCGGTACTTGTATAAAATACAAGGATAATGTTGCTGCTGAATAAAGGATTGATACCAGGTGATTATACCCGGGGGGGAAAACAGCTGCTTGTTTTGCAGCCATGCGGAGCTGCCTGGCTGCTTGGATCGGATCACCCATCGTACTGAATTGTTCAGAAGCACCTTGAGCTCCAGAAATTTAACTAGCAAGCCATCATGATCACATAGTGAACCAGGTCAAAGTGCAACATTTCAGTGGCAGAGAAAATGGACCATAAAGCTTTATACAGGAAGTCTTGATGACCAAACATTGTTGAGAGTGGAATAACCATGTTTATTGAGGAGGTTGTCTAGATATATAATTAACAAATTTTCTTGGACCTGGCGTAAATGTGGATTTGAGAATTATTTCCAAAAAGGGAATTTAAAAACCCTGGGAGTATCCTTTAATATTGCTTCAAGCTGATAATGATTTACCTACTGACTTGAAAAACAAAAGAACAAAATAAAGAGGGTCCAAGTGAGACTAAAATGGAAGGAACAGAACTAAATGGACAACCATAATTAGCAGTGTTTTATAGGGTACATAAGGAGTGGGATATAGATTGGACTTGGCTAAGATAATATTTTTCAATTCCAGGACAAGATGAGCCCACATTTTTGCACACTATAAGTTTAAGCACCAACCCTTAAATAGCTCAGTCTATGGCAATGTGCCAATTACCCCTCCCTGACTTAATGGGTCTATGGGAGTAATACTTGAATAATTTGTTCAGAGATTCAAAAGGTCACTAAATGAGTGGATTTCTGAACATATGCACTGGGCTGAAAATATAAGTGAATTGTTGGCCCTAGGTCGAAAAATCACATCATACTGTTGGATAACAGAACTATCAGACTGGGCGAGGACCCCATACATGGCCCTGGGCTTGGCAGAAGGTGAGAAGTTCTTGTATCATTAATAGGCAACAATTGATACTGGGAAGGATTGGGCTAGCAAGGAACTTTTTAGCAAGAATTTTTTTCCCAGACATTAAGCCTTTATTTTTATTACATTCCATTTAATTGATCACATTTTTTTCACTGAAATTAATTCTGTGACAAAGTTTGCTCTATTCATATACAAAATGCTATTATCATTAAGAAAAGATTCCTTGCAATACATTTAGAAATTGTGAAACGAGTTGTTCAAGGGTAAGCAATATTACTGCTCACAAAACTAGAACACTTGCACATGTCTACATACACTTACCTCTGGAGGAAGAAGAACTTCCATAGGCACGTATGTTGGCCAGTACCCCATTGTTAGAATATTTACTGTAAGCTCAATGTTGCCAGGGACATTTTGGTTCTGCATATACTGAGGAGGGAAAAATACACTTATATGTACAATTTCTTCCTTTTCTGTGCCACATCTTTGATAATGCCATGCACTGGTTGCTATGTGTAACAAGTTAGCATGAGAAATAGCACGGTTAAATAGACACTAAATATGACAGTGGTATTCTGGTATTTTTATGATGACACCATAAATTCTAGGTGAGTAGCATTTAAAGACATAATTCAAACCATTATTGAAGCAGGTTTTTTCAGTTCTAGGGCCATTATAACTTTTTTTTTCTACAAAGTTACGACAATTTAACATGTTCTATCCATCCAATAACCACCCCTTAAGATTCAGTACTCATTATTAAAACATACATACAGTACATAAAAAAATGTATTAAAAAATATGCTATTAATGCTAAAAATAACAAAACAAAAAACAGTTATGTTACCCCTAATCACCCCAAAATAACAAATCCATATGCCCATACAAAGCCGTGCTGGTCTATTGAGCACTAGTAAAAGGCAATGCCCTAAATACTTGTAGCCCAATTGTATTTTCTTATGCAAGGTTCTAACTACCCAAAACTCCTAGCTATAGAGTGTTTATATTTATTTTTCTTTTTAAATAACAATATTAAGCTCCAGAAACAGGAACTGGTGTAAATTATGCATAATCTGCATACTTCATGTTGGCACTCAATACATAACAATAATCATGTACCTGCTTAAAGTGAACCATTATGTCTTTAGACAGCTCCATATCTTTAAACATTCCTTCAAGTTTGCTGGTAAATGCTGCTCCACACTCTGGAACAATAATAACATTTTAAAAACATATATATTATAATATATACATGCTCCACTCCACCCCCAAACAAGGTAGTATTTCATATACATTTGCAACTGTAAAATAAAATAACCTACAAACATTACATATCACACAATAAAGAATGCAAGCTTACCATGCTTCAATTTGGAAAGCATAGATTTTTCAGCATCTACTGATGCACTTTTACCAACTAAAAGTCTTTTTGCCAAATCTTTCTTGTAGAAGGCCTCAAAGACATCCTTTCCTGGAAGGGTTAGGGAAAGAAGCTTTTTACTAACTGCATTTGGCAATATAGATAAATATTTAGCAGACAGATTTATAAAAAAAAACACACTAAAAGGTTGAACGTGTGTTTTTTTTCAACCTTACTTACTATGTAACTTGGCAGTAAAGGTGAAGCTAATTTTGATACAATTAAAAAACAAAAATGTACAAAGATATATCTTCACAAACGGACATTGAGATGATTAGAAAGACAAAGAGACATATAGTTGCATTACATGGGTGTATGAATGTACTGATGGGAAAATAAAGAAATATCACAAATAACTTCCAGTTTCATGTCCATTAATATGAATAAGCATTTAGTCTATAGGTTTGTGCCTTTATATGGACAATAAACCCATCCCTGACGAGCACCTCTATTTATAGTCCATTGCACAACCCACCCATCCCAAAAAAATCTGCACTTAAGACTTAGAAAGCATGCTACTTGCACTTTAAAATACTTGTGATTTTGGGAAGGCTCTTTGGAAGCCGTTTACAATTACACATGATCTAGGGTTTGCTTAACACAATAGAATGGTGTGGCTATGACTACATAAAATAGGGCCTGTGCCCCTAAAGTTATACCACTGCTACAGAGGGCCATATAGTGCTACACTTGATTACCATTAGAGATAAAATACCAATTTATTTGCATTTGGAGACATTATACAAATTTGGTTCCACATACCATAGATGAACCTAAAAATGATCATAATTTTATCCAACATCTTTTCAAGTTCTTCGTCTGTAGCTTCTTTGTTCCCAGTTCGAAGTTTAGAATCAACATGTTTTGCTAAAATACAGAAGAGAATAAAATCATTGTTCCTTGTTCAAAGTTTAGGTTGGCAAATTAAAAGAAAAATAGATCAGATGAAAAACTGTACCAATTAATTCAGCAGGTTTATTTGGTCGTTTGTTAATGAAAGTTTCAAATGCTTCTTTCATAGCATTGACAAACTTCTCGTTCTTTAAGAAGCAGACATCAATTACATGGTCCACTTTATCTTTAAAATCCAACAACTCCTGTACCATTGTTTTATCTTTCTCAGGATTAATCACAATAGTACTGCCAAAAGCCTGCAGAAAGAGAGAATGAAAAGGATTATCAACCATACAGGAAACATAGTATGTAAATGCAATAATAATAATATGCTGAATATCAAATTAAAGCTAGATATTCAAACAAATACTTAAAGAAACAGTACCATCAAAAAATAAGTGTTTTTAAGTAATGAAAAAAATAATGTAGTGTAGCCCTGCACTGGTAAAACAGTGGTGATTTCTTCAGAAAGACTATTATAGTTCATAAATAAGTTGCTGTGTAGCCACAGTGGAAGCCATTCACACACAAGATATAGGCAAAGATAGAGAATGAAGAGCGTATTGCGGCTGAGGCTAAGTCTAACCCCAAAAAGTTTAAAGTATATTAATTGTAAAAAGATGCGCGTTTAGTGTTGATCCTTTAAATAATGTTAACAGTATGGTTGTAACAGATAAAGAAAAGGCAAATGTGCTAAATCAGTTATTTTCTTCAGTGTATACAATAGAGGAGTCAGAATTCCCAGGCTCCTTTCATAGCTGCACTGTTGGCTCAGCTCAATCTAGTCAGTGACCGACTCATGATATGATTGATAAAGCTTTACTAAAATTATGTAAACAAGGTGCCAGGGCCAGATGGCATACACCTGGGTTCAAAGAGAGTTTAGTTCAGTTTTAGACTGGCCACTATTTCGGATTTTCTCAGATTTGCTTTTTATCTGTTATGGTACCTATGGATTGGAGAAAAGATGATGTCATTCCAATATTTAAAAAGGGATTACGGTCTCAGCCTCGCAACTATAGGCCAGTAAGTTTGACATCTGTGGTGAACAAATGATTTGAAGGCTTGTTAAGGAATCGCATTCAAAAATGTGTCCTAGTGAATGGCATTATTAGCAACAATCAGCATGGCTTTATGAAGGATAGATCATGTCAAACAAATTTGATTGCTTTTTATGATGAGGTAAGTAAGATGCTGGACAGTGGGGGAGCAGTAGATGTGATCTATTTGGATTTTGCCAAAGCGCTTGATACTGTGCCCCACAAACGACTGCTTTCTAAACTAAGGTCTGTTGGGCTTCATGAAGGTGTTTGCACATGGATAGGAAACTGGCTACAGGATCGGTACAGAGGGTGGTTGTTAATGGTACATTCTTTACTTGGAGTAAGATTCTTAGTGGGATCCCTCAGGGTTCAGTATTGGGTCCACTTCTATTTAACTTGTTCATTAATGACTTAGGGGAGGGTATTGTAAGTAATTATCAGTGTTTGCAGATGACACAAAACTATGCAGCCCAATTAATTCCATCCAGGATGCAGCATCCTTGCAACAGGAACTTGACAAAATGGCAATCTGGGCAGCTAAGTGGCAAATGAGATTCAATGTTGATAAATGTAAAGTCAAGATGTAAAAATCTCCCAAGCCACTTATACCCTTAATGGGATTGCACTAGGCAAATCCATAATGGAAAAAAGACCTTGGAGTCCTTGTAGATAATGAACTTGGCTGTAGCAAGCAATGCCAGTCAGCAGCATCAAGGGAACATAATGTCTTGAGCTGTATCAAAAGGGGCATAGATTCACGGGAGGAGGGAGTCATTCTTCCACTGTATAGAGCACTGGTAAGGCCCCATCTAGAATATGCTGTACAGTTTTGGTCTCCGGTGCTCAAACAGGACATTACTGAATTAGAGAGGGTGCAGAGAAGGGCAACTAAGCTGGGAAAAGGCAACATCTTAGCTATGAGGAAAGACTAGCCAATTTAGGGTTGTTCACACTGGACAAGAGGCGCTTATATGATAACTGTATAGATATATAAGGGGATCAAATAATAATCTCTCTAGTTATATCTTAGTTTGACTTAAGTACAATTTGCGGTTTCATTATTACATAGAAAAGGGAAATCATTTCTAAAATTTGGATTATTTGGATATAATGGAGTCTGTGGGAGACTGCATTTCCGTAATTCAGAGCTTTCTATATAATGGATGCCATACCTGTAATACATGCATTGGATGCAATCAGTATTTCTGTCACGTCATTCACATGTCAAGTCAAATAATTGTTGTTTTTTTTAAAGTTTTTATAGAAACAGAGAAGAAAGAAGAGAGAGGGTAGATAGGGGAGGTGAGAGAGGTACAAGTTGCCACATACATTAAATGAGTTTAGATGTACTTAAACAGTTTGAGCATTTAGCCAGGTACCCAAATAATTTGTGTTCTTTAAACTTTTTTTCAGTGAAGCCACAAAGTCAAACATTTTTACTTTTTGAAAAGGTCCTAAAGCATCTTAAATGCATCAATATTAGGTTTTTATATCTGAAAGGCCATGGGAAAATTGACGTAATTAACTTCTAGCCGCGATCACCATTAATCCTGGTTTGCGGCTCAACCCTAACCATCAAACTGAGGGACAAATTATATCAAAATGATGTCATGCGCAAGTCAACACAGGCAGAGTAAGAGCCATAAAAATACATTGGGGAGGCCACATGTGGATTGCTGGTAAACCCTGTTCTCTATATATTATACCTTTATAAAGCTAATTTTATATCTTAAGGTGTACAAATGCCCACAGTTCCTAACAAGTCCAAACTGAAAGGCTGTTTAGATATTAAATCTTGTTTGTAAAGTTTCAGGGAGACATTTGCACTAATTTAGTAAATTTTAATTCTTTTATTTATGAGTTTTTTTATTTGAACAAGCACAAAATCAATCCATTCCATTCCAACCACAATAGGCAGTATGGCAGGTTCAATTTGATCTGAAAACATGTTTAAAGGAGAATTGAAGTAGGCTACAAATGTTCTACATTATGTTTTGGGTGTCTGTACCAGCCCAAGGCAACCCCAGCCCTTTAGCAGTAAAGATCTGTGTCTCCAAAGATGCCCCAATTACTCCCCATCTTCTTTTCTGCTGATTCACTGCACATGCTCTGTGCTGCTGTTACTTGCTGAGCTTAGGGACACACTAACAATATACAGTACACATAGAATATAAATATCACAACATAAGGCTGATTAGTAATTTATACAGATAATTACTACATGGCAGACCCGAAACCAGTGCAACTAGCATCAGAATTTAATAATCTGACCTGTAGTATCATCTTATATTACCAACCTAATCTTCTGCTTGATAATTATGACCCCATAAGCTTAGCTTCTGAACAGCTGCTCAGGGCCCAAGATGGTGACCCCCTATGACAAGTTTGAAGTCCTGGATCATTGCTGCTATTGAGAAGCTAAAACTCTATGCTTGTACCATAAGCGCAGTACATAAAATGGCATTTTTAGCCATATTCATGCTTAGGGTTTAGTTCTCCTTTAATATGCTTGTTCTAACACTCACGGTGTGACTAGCTTTCCCACATGTCTCTTCACTACAACAGGCAAGTTCTAAGGTCTCCAATGTAAGTCAGAATAGCTTGTCATTCCAAGCTAATACTTCCAATCCAAGTTCATATTATATTAGTTCAGGATAATATACCTATAACTCAGGCATATATAATAAACAAAAGTGTCAAGAAGTATTAAAAAGTGATTTTTACTGTGCATACTAACAGATGCAATGCATGTGGTAAGCAATTCATGAAATAATATATGAACCAGATATGTCATTACAGGAAAATAAAAATGACTGGATTGTAGTAGTCTTCATAACAGTGGGATCAGGTATCATTTACTGGCCTGTAAGCAACTATATTTTAACACAGTTGGACATTTACTTTATAGAGCAAGAAGGTCAAAAACAGTACCTTAATGTACTCGATCCAGTGCTGCAAAAGGACTTGCACTCCACCCCTAACTCGACTAAATAACTGATAAAGCAAGGAAAGGTCCTGAATTCGATTTTCATCCAGAAGGTGGTTCAAACCTGTATAAGAGATAAATGTAAACGGTTACTGTATGACATTTAACACAGGTTAAAAGGTTTAAAGCAGGAGCGTTAGGCTAGGGACAGACAGAGGAAGAAATCAGCCTGCTGAAACCCACAGATCAATTTCAGGCCCTGACCACTAGCTGAATCATTTTCTCTGTTCGCGTCCAGAAGCCTTGCTCGGGGGCAAAAACTCTTATCAGATTCTGGCAAAGAAAAAGAAGATTTTGCTTATCGAGCCAAAATCTGCAGAGTGTGTTTACAGTGGAGCATACACGACTTCCAGACACAAACAGAGAAGAGGATTCAGCTAATGGTCAGGGGCTGAAATTGGTCTGTGGTTTTCAGCAGGCTGATTGCTGCCTGGTCTGGCCCTTGACTTAAAATCATGTTGTTACTGCTCACTCACTCTGTTGGCAATAACTATGGGGCTACTAGTTTCATATTATATCATGAAAATAATAAATTTGCTTACTGTCCTGCATATTAGGATGGGTATAGCTTTTAACTACAATTTGTAAAAACCCGAAAAAGTCTGTTTATCAAGTCTACCAATAAAGGGATACCGACACGTTCCTATACAAAAAAAAAAAAAAAAAATCACAGGAGGTGCTGCAAGCTGAATATTTTCCTCTAAAAGCCCCCCCCCCCCGAAGGTGCCCCAGCCCCGCGAACCTTTGTGAAGCTGACCCTCTGACACTATATAATATGCAAAAGATTAATATGTTTGATCTAAGCTTCTTCTTAACATATGCATGTATTAAATTATGGATTTTTATGTCCTCTTTACGCTGTGCATTACCAGGTTTGTACAAATATAGAAATTTGGACAAGACTGCTGTAAGCACCAAAAATGATTGCAGATGGTTCCAGCACTATTGATCAATGGCTGCAAAGGGATACTTCCCTTCGTATTTAATTTGTTCTGAAGATGCTACACTAATTAAAGGATGAAGCCCCTATGAATTCTGTCACATGAGCAGTTGTTAACAGTGACAGCGATTTTCAATCACACCTGACAGACTTGCTTGCTGAAGTCAAGCAGAGATGAGTTGCTATCTTGTTGAGTCAGTGCTTTTTGATTTCTGCGGCTATCCCTGAGAATATTGCAGCAATTAAAAGATTGTGTTCCAAAGACCTGTTAAATGAATCTCATGAGAAAGTGGCACGTTAGAACTGGCTTGCTATAAAGATGCCTGTGAGAACTACTACTTCACTCAAGCGCATTATATAAATATTCATGGTACTGCAAATTAGATTATTAATTATGACTGCTGTGTTTGTATTTACAAAACCTTTAAGAATGTCATCCTGTTTTTTTTTTACTTTTTTGGCCCCCCATCACCTTGTAAATATAAACAAACGGAGAAGAAAAAAAAAGGTAAAGAATAAAATACCTTTCTGAAGGGTGGCTGTTAAATGTTCACCTAGGAGCTGTTTTTCTACAGTGGCAATTAATGGCTTTCTAAAAAAAAAAAACAAAGATAAAGAAATAAAAAATGAACAAAAAAAAAACAGTCAAGTCAAGCCAGATGGTTACAGCATGTGTAAAAGGGATAAAACAGTCAATCCCCTTACAGTAGGCCCAGTCCGTGGCCCGAAAAGTGCTTGTTAACTGGTTACCTACCCATAATATAATGTTTAGTACTGTGGGAAACCTAATGAAATGAGTCTTTATTTTGATACATGGATCACTTTACCAGATATAAAGAAAACGTTATATTACTAGTAAACATGTAGTCTACGTCAGTTCCTATGCATTTAATATCTGAAATTTTGTCACACACAGTTTGGACAGCTGTAGTGACAGTCACTGTTTCCCAAAAAAACGTCCACTGCGACAATGTCATTAGTAGTACTATTGAAGCAGAGCCACTGCTAGGACTAGACTTTACATAAGCATTCATAACAGCCAAAATTTAACATCCCAGAGATTCACATGTTGATATTTATAAGATGTCAAGTTTTGAATTATGAAGGTTTTTATGTTACTGCTTCCCATAACCATGTTTGGTAAATGTTCTGGCATTCCTGGTGGTTACAGGGGGACCAATGACCAGAAAGGCTTGCTTTTGGTGTTGAGCCACGGAATCCATAGAAATTCATTAAGGTAGACCTTTGCAAATGCTCACTTTGAAGTTCCCCATACATCTCTATGGAAGCAAAGACAGGGCTGCTCTGGTATGTATTTCTACAAGTAACAATGCTGCTACGCCAGTTTTAAAAACCATAATGATATGAAACAAAGGGAAAAATACTGTGGAGAATTTCGAGTTGAACATACTGGTGAAGCAAATCATGCATCATTGAAAAAAGGTACACAAATAGATTTGGTTCGGCCGGGCAGAAGGATTCGGCCAAATCCTGCTGAAAAAGGCCGAATCCTGGATTTGGTGCATCCCTACTTTTAATAAATCACCACTGATTTTAAAATGTTTTTAATTTTTGCTAGAAAAGCACACCATTTACAAACCTAACATGTGAAATACCAATCCATACATATCCTTTACTGAAATTAAAAAACCTGATTGGACACACAGCAAAGGTGTTTATTATGCAGCTTACACACATTTATGCTACAAAATGTGATCCTGGGCCTTTCTTTTTCCAGAATTACTGTTGTGTTAACTGCCATGGAATTATACACAAGATACATACATTTTACATACAGCTTTTAGTCCTTTACAGCCTAGACTTTCTTTTCAAGTTGCACTTTGCTCTGCTTCCTGAATAAAGCTGCCTTGCCTGATTTTTGATATTAATAATGAATTACTCCTATACAATGCAGGTCATAGAATGAAACAACTTACAGACATTACTTACTGTGTGCTTTGATCTAAATATGTGATCACTCTATCGGCTTCCTCTTCTAGCCGCTTGTTTACATGATGAAGGTACTCTGGGACCTGTAGAGTATCAAAGCAAAACTGTTAGAGTTACAAGTTATATCACTTACTTTATATTAAAATTCTAAATGAATATTATTTAATAAAGAAGGAACTTATAGCCATACATGTATAAATGTATTTATAATTCTGACCAATGTTCACACTTCTAAATTACCACCAACCAAAGCAGAAATGCACTGAACATTTTATATTTAGAAGTAGTAATAGTATCAAGCAAAATGATTTACCAACATACCCAAAGGCTTACAATGTAGTGTCCCTATAGCTTAAGCACACTATGGCCAATTTTATTGTGAACCAATTAACCTCTCTGTATGTTTTTGACAATGTGTGAGAAAACCCACACAGATACAGTGGGGCTCATTTATAAACTTGGCAAAATTTGCACCTAGGCAATAACCAATATAAACCAATCAGTGGTTAGCTTTTTTTAAGACAGCTGTAGGTTGGGCACTGAAAGTAATCATCTGATTGGTTGTCATAGGTTACTGCCCAGGTGCAAATTTGCCCACTGTTTATAACTAAGCCCAACTGAGAACATAAAATATCCTTGCAAATGTCCTGGCTGGAATCAAACCTAGGACCCCACCACTACAAGGCAGAAAGACCAACCACTGCATGTGGAAAATTTGCCAGGATCACAAACTTAACCGACCCCCATAAAACCAGCTTCGTTTTGAGATGATTATGGTGTAATACAATTAATTTCAGCATTGTGCATGACCCTTTTCTTTTCTAAAGAGTACCTCTCGCTCTTGCATGAGCCTTTGTCCTTCTGCTGAATACAAACGGTTTGTTTCTTCCAGGAACCTCTGCTCAAAAGAGTCCTGATAAATCTAAACAGTGAAAAAATGTATATTTTTATAAAACCATATTCAGGCTCAGTAAAAACAGAACATGTTTCAAAAATACATGTATTACTTACTTGCAAGTCAGAAAGCATGCTAAGAAGGCTTCGCAATAAACTCCTGTCAATAGCCTCACCATTCCTTTCCCTCTCAATCAGCAGGAGGATTCCATCAATAGTTTTGTTCTGAACTTTCTGATCGCTGATTATATGGGTTCTAAACAGCTCTAGACCCATATCCCTGGAGACAAAAACATTTTTATTGCCCTAACATGTTACAAATCATCTCCTGCATACATGCTAGGGCTCCAATCGAACAGCACACACCAAGGTCAGTTTCCTCAGCAACCAATCATCCTGGCCTGTATGTTTTAAGTAGCATGCTAGAAGAACCACATTATCCAGAGAAAACAGAAGCAGGTACAGCATGCAAACTCCTTGCAGGTAGTGCCCAGGTTAAAAAAGCCAGAGCTTCCCATAACGTAAACCCATAATTTTTTGTAGCAATACAAACGAATATTTAAGCCCACAAAAACCATTGGTGTTGCCAACGGATTATATAATGTCAATAAGAATCTGTTAGTATATAGTAGCTTGGATGCAGTTTATTTCCCATAGACTATAAAAAATTATGACAGTTTCTAATTTATTACGACATTAAAATCTATTAGACCTTTGTGGAGTCTAATGGATTTTAATATGTCATAATAAATTCAGCTTTTCTTTAAATGCATGGGTACATGAATTTTGTATTTCTATAAGAGGTAAGTACAATTTTCCTAAGAAAATGTATGGTTCTGAAATGCACAACAGACTTTATAAAAAAAAAAGGAGTGCCTATGGGAAATAAACTTGGTCCAGGTAAAGATGTGACATTGATGTTAGTTTAAGGGTGATAAACATGGTAATGTCCTCCACACTACAACAAGCCCACAGCAAGACAAAGCGAACAGAATCTTTAATTATGAATAGGGTAATATAGGGTATTCAATGAACATTTTTTTAGCTGTGAATGGGGTAATAATTTTGCAGGATAATCTCACATAACTAAATATGTGAAAAGGTTTCACCAAGAATCACCAATAACATGCCTGCATTGAGGTCTGGAAAAAAATAGAATTGTGCAACAATTGTCTTTTTAATATAAATCTTAAAAGGGAATCTCAATCCAAAAAATATATTTTTTGCCCAATAATAGAAAACATCATTCTAAGCAACTTTCCAATATACATTTAAATTTTCAGTGTTAAAGGAAAACTATACCGCCAAAATGAATACTTAAGCAACAGATAGTTTATAACAAATTGAATGACATATTAAAGAATCTTACCAAACTGGAATATATATTTACATAAATATTGCCCTTTTACATCTCTTGCCTTGAACCACCATTTCGTGACTCTATCTGTGCTGCCTCAGAGATCACCTGACCAGAAATACTACAACACTAACTGTAACAGGAAGAAGTGAGGAAGCAAAAGGCAGAACTCTGTCTGTTAATTGGCTCATGTGACCTTACATGTGGTTTGTATGTGTGCACAGTGAATCTTACGATCTCAGGGGGCGGCCCTTATTTTTTAAAATGGCAATTTTCTATTTATGATTACCCAATGGCACATACTACTAAAAAAGTATATTATTATGATAATGGTTCATTTACATGAAGCAGGGTTTTACACATGAGCTGTTTTACTCAGTATCTTTTAATAGAGACCTACATTGTTTGGGGGGGTATAGTTTTCCTTTAAGTAGTTTAAGTAGTTTGTAAAAGCAATAGCTGCTGAAAGCAGCATTTGCTTAATGCCTAGTTGTCACTTTTTAAACATCTATTGCTTTTACAGATAACTTTTAAAGCACTGTACATTTTTAATAAATGTATGTATTTGAAAGTTGCTCAGAATTTGTAGGCAAATTTTTATTCAGGAGTTGGTTTGCCTTTAAAAGTTAAGCTGTACATTTCCATCACAAATAAACTTTCAAGTGTAATAAATATTACTTACCAAATAGATGGCAGCATTGAATTTTGCAGAACATACGTTCTATCCAGAAATAAAAAGATACTCCTAATCATGATCTTAAAAGACAAATAAAAAAGAAGGAGTCCTTGTTTCAGAAAGAGAATTGGTTCGTGGAGTTAACCATATTGTTTTAATAGCTGTATTATCAGACACTGGGCTGCTGTAAATTATAGGATGTGCGAAGTAACATTCCACAAGGCAGAAAGATGCAGTATAATCCAAATTGAGGGAGCTCCTTTACACACCATTGAGATTACTTCTTTGCTACACGTTACCCTGTCCCCCTACAGGGCATTACAAGCATAAAAATGTCTAAAACACGGAGCATCAAGCAGCAATAATAATAATAATTAATGAATACATTTTCACCTATAGTACTATGGACTATTAAAGGTGAGATGTTGATTTAGAACGTCTTCTTGATGCTCCATGTTTTAGACATTTTTACACTGCAGAAAGAGCATATTTATCAAAATGAAATATTCTTGTCTTTTCAGAATTTCATGTTTGATAAATCCTGATGACCATCACTTGCATCTTTTTTCGATAATTATTAATTTCCCAGATTTCTTTTTTCTTATGCCAAGAATGTAGGGCACAAAAATGTGCTGCTAATGAATGTATTTAATAACCCCATTTTGGAATTCTTACGATTCATTGATACATCTAAATAAAAACTTGACCTGCAAAAATACTTTTTTTTTTTCACATTTTTCTTTCTTTTATCGCCAATAAGGGTGATGTCTCAGACTTTCATACATCTGTCCCTAATTTCACAGCACTTATTTAGGAACAAGTCATTTACAATGTTTACAATATGCTACAAAATGTGATGTTGCTACATAAGGAACGCAAGGAAGGCAGGTAGGTAGGTAAACATGCCACAAAGTGGTCCAGAGTTATATAGTCACATGTCTTAAGGGGTTCGAATTCAGTTCAGCTAAACACTAGACCTATGGTACACAGAGCATCGTGGCTGGAATGAATAAGACACACTGAGGTGGATTTAGCCAGCAGATAAACAGTAACATGAACATATTCACGAACTTATACTTTGAGTAACACACTTCTTTAATTTAGAAAGCATTATTTCCAGGCAGCAAAATTAGCACATTTAGCAAGTATATAAAAAAAAATACAATACCGTAATATTAGCAAAAGGCCTTGGGAAATCAAATTATTATTTACCATTTGTCTGCAGTGATCTTTCCAACATTTATCTATTTTCTTCAGAAAAAGAACACTGTCCAATGAATCTGTGATCAAATAATTAAGGGATAGCAAGAATAAAGATAGACTAAAAAGAAAAATAGCCAAAACACAAACCAAAACATAGAAAATATAGTTCAGCAATTTAATTTCCTTTAGTAATTTCCAGCATTCTAAAAGAATAAAACGGTTTGGAGGGAGGAAATTGGCATCTCTGTTTCAATCACTATTAAAGTTCTTTAATCAGATATTTTTTGTATTGCATAGTCAGTGGTAGTCTGACTAAACTGACTGATGGTCAATGTGCTTGTAGAAGGAAACAGGATCCTTAACTCACTTGGAGAGTTTTTGACTTTCCTTGTTCTATATAAATAAACAGTTTAAGTTAATTTTAGGAGACCTTCTGCATTAAGTAATCATTTATATAGCAGAAAATGTAATCAAGTGTTGTTATCTATTTCCTCTACAATCTACAGGTTAATTTTTAGAACCTGTTACTAGTGATGTGCGGGTCCAGTTTTTCCCGACCCGCGCTCCCAAAGGTATCGGGCAGCCTACACATCACTACCGGTTACCACTTAAGCAGGCAAAATACAAATCGGTGCTTGAATTAAATAAATAAAAAAATGCATGCTTCATAGCAACAGGGGTAAAATCTTTTACTGATCTTACTTTGAGATATAAGCCTATACTAGCACCTGTATAAATATGAATCGTCTGGAGTCTTAGATGTAGGATTTAAAAAGCCACATACCCAGCATGATAATACGTCCTTTTTATTGGTACACAGGAGACATTTATAAGAGTACCCATAAATACATAGCCCCATAAATGCACAATTTTATTATTATTTGCCAAAAAAATGTTTACAAAGGATATTCTCTGAACTGATGAATTTGTGCTTTGATGTGGTCTTCACAGATTTGTCTCAACTGTTTGTAAAGGTTTGCAGATATTTTGTAAGAGCAAAGGTTTTCCACAGCCTAAAAACAGAAAGAAAACACACATGTAAATACTTCATTTTTTGACTATATTACAGGTTGTGCAATCATGACATCAAACTAGCTTAGTCCAAAAATATACCCTTAGCGAGTATCGTTATACCTATACCATACCTCCCAACATTTTGGAAACAGAAAAATGGACAAAAAAATTTCCTGCGTGGAATTTTGGTGGCCACGCCCATTTTGGTGGCCACACCCCCTAATAACCATGTTCATTTTACAACGTTTGGAAGGTTATGAAAGTTTGAAAACATTTCTGTGGGTTTTATGTATTATTACATACAGTTTTACTAATGAAGGCAAATTGCCCTTTAACCTGCTTATCTTAAATTGTTACAAATTATCTAAGTATAGTAGAACCCCCATTTTACATCCCCTGATTTTAAGTTTTCCCTCATGTTACATTGTTGTTTTGTGGTCCCACCTATATATTATGCATAATTTTTTCCCCTGATTTTACACAATTTTTTTCTGGTCCACTGAAAAACATAAATGGGGGTTCTAGTGTATCTATTCTGGGCTATCTGCCAAAAGCCAATTAAATCATAAACTTATATTTTACTGGCTAAGCAGGAGATAAAAGAGAAAGTCGGGAGGGACACTTCAGTTAGGGATGCACCGAATCCAGGATTTGGTTGGGGATTCGGCCAGGATTCTGGCTTTTTTTTAGCAGATTTTGCATTCAACCGAATCCTTCTGCTCGGACGAACCAAATCCACATTTGCATAAGCCAATTAGGAACGGGGAGGGAAATTGCGTGACTTTTTGTCACAAAACAAGTAAAAAAAAATTTTTTCCCCTTCCAACCCCTAATTTGCATATACAAATTAGTATATGTGTGGATAGTGGATAAATAGTGGATTCAGTGCATACCTAATTTCAGTCAATACAATCCTGGGACTGCGGGTTGAGCTGTCAAAATCTGGACTGTCACGCGAAAAACGGGACAGCTGGAAGGTATGCTATACACACACATATACCACATCTCTACATGTGCAACAACATTTCTGGATGTGAAAAGAAGGAGAGGCTACTGCCCAAGAAGGGACTGAAATTGGCCTGAGTATTTTAGCAAGCACATTTCAGCCGTGTGGCACAGCATCCAAACAGCAGGTGGTATTTAGTGGTCCGCTATCTGAAAGGACACATTTCAATGGTTGATATAGTTTACCAGACCAAGAGCAAATGTTGCACTTATTACAAGAATGTGCATACCTTTAGCGCATTAGTGAAATTGGACTGACCTGGTAGAGTTCTTCCAGGTTGTATTTAATTGAAGTGCTATTTTGGATGGCTTCCACAGTGCCTTTAAGCTTTTGCCAGGTTTCATCTGTGTAATTTTCAGGCAATTTTGGTTTATCTGAAGACACAAAGTATTAAGCATTACAGGAATTCATGACACTGATATGACTATGCCATAACATAAAAAATAAGACATCTATAAAAGATTTTCAGTTTCAAAGCAAACCGAACAACACCGTTGTATTTAACAAGAAAGGTTAAAAGTTTCTTTATCTAAGTACCGGTATGGGACCTGCTATCCAGAATGCTCGGGACTTGGGGCTCTCTGGATAATAGATCTTTTCGTAATTTGGATCTTCATAAACGTCTACTAGAAAATCATGTGAACATTAAATTAACTCAATACACTGGTTCTGCTTCCAATAAGGATTTATTATATCTTTGTTTGGATCATGTACGTGGTACTGTTTTATTATTACAGAGATAAGGGAAAACATTTTTTAAGAAAATTTGGATTATTTTGATAACATTAAGTCTATATGAGATGGCATTTCTGAAATTTGGAGATTTCTGGATAATGGGTTTCCGGGTTAACGGATCCCATACCTGTAGTTCGCTAGAAGCCAATATCACAAATGCCTTTTGTGACAGGGCTAGTTTTTTGTACAGCTTATAGAACTGCAGATCAGGTTGAGCACAAAATATTTATCCCAATGTCCATACTCTCCACTAAACAGTGGCAAAACTAGATGGAACCAGGCGCCACAACCAATGTGATTTCTTTTTTTACAATTTTTTTTTTTAACACACAGGCATTTTTAATTGCATTTCTGTAGAGTGGATATTTTGTGTATACCCCACGGTACCAAACTAGAAGCCCAATGCAGAAAATGTGGCATGTAGCAGTCAGTTGACTACAATGTTTTGAGTGGCAAAACACACAAAACTGAGAGCACAATTTACACAACTTAAAATGCCTGCCCTATCATGGGAAGCTTCACTCCCATCCCAAACTTATTTCTAATTACAGTATATTTATTCAGGTACACTGGTTTTGTTTAACTTTTTAAACAAAACAGAGTAGTAATCTGACAAGAAATGAAAGCAGGCTACACACAATCCCAGCTTATTGGCCCATGTACCTGGCCTGAAAATAAAGCAGTTTACTATGCTGCCATATTCTTGCTTTAAAAGTTCACTTATTTATTTTTGCTAATTTTTCGTACACTGGCATATCAAATAATTTGCAATACCGCAGTCAGTACTTATGATGCAATTCTTAAAACAACGCATTACACATATTATACTGTATTGCAATCTGACTACACAACACAGCCACCCAAAAGCTGCATCACACAGTTGACATATGGGCCTATAAGATTACAGGCTGATAAATGAGGACACACACAAATTAGAGAAAGGCCATCTCCCACAGACTCCATTATAATAAAAATATTTCACATTTTTGAAAATGATTTCCTTTTTCTCTGCAGTATTGACAGTACCTTGTACGTGACCCCAGCGAATACAGAGTTTATCCCTATTGGAGGCAAAACAATCCTGTTGGGTTTAATTTAATTTAGAAATGTTTTTTAGCAGGTATGGTGATCCAAACTATCTGGAAAGCACCAGGTCCTGATTCAGAGTACTTTATTCTGAATAACAGGTCCCATACCTGTACTGTAAGGACTCTGGTTTCAACAGCCTATGTTGACACAAGCCAAAGGGCTCTGGACAGCAAGATCAGTAGATGTGTTGCCATCATAACGAATGACTTATGTCAGAAAAACAGAACCATTTGTTGGGGCACTGTAGAAACCAGTATGATGACAAGGCGCTAAATATGAAAGGCTTTACTATATTCAGGAAGACAAAGGGTCTTTTATCTGCAGTACAACTGCACATTTTTTACAGATAACCCTATAACTGAATGCACAAAACAGAGACAGGCAGAACCCTACCTTGCTTGAGCACCAATTTTTGGTTCCCTGAAAAATGTAAAAAGGGGGTTCTGCTGTATATTATTTTTCATTTGCTACTATCCAGTGATGACAGGTGAACTGTGCCTTTGTACAGGTATGGGATCAGTTATCCGGAAACCCATTATCCATAAAGCTCCAAATTAAAGAAAGGCTGTCTCCCATAGGGGCAAATTTACAAAATTGCGACGTGGCTAACGCTGGTGAAAATTCTCCAGAGTGATGTCATTTTGCCACTTCGCAAATTTACTAACATTCACCCTGGCGAAAATTCGCCAGCGATGTAGATAGAGTAGCGCAAATTCGCACCCTGGCGAAAGTTGCACTCTGGCGAAGGGAGCAAAACTACGCAAATGTACTAAGATTGCCTTTTCTCTGAACGTTACCTCCTTCGCCAGAGTTTACTTCGCCAGGTCAGAGTAGGCGAAGTTCAATAGAGTAGATAGGAGTTAGTAAAAAAAAATGTTCTAAGTCCCAAAATAGTTGAAAATGAATAAGTCCCAAATAAAGGCTGGCGTTTTTTGGGTGTTAAAGTGGACCCGTCACCCAGACATGAAAATCTGTATAATAAAAGTCCTTTTTAAATTAAACATGAAATCCAATTTCTTTTTTTTATTAAAGCATTCATAGCTGTTGTAAACTCATTTAAAAATATCAGCTGTCCATCAAATATTGCCTACCCCGCCTCTATGCCTAGGCATAGAGGCGGGGCAAGCAATTACTTTCACTTTCCATTCAGCACTTCCTAGATGTCACCGCTCTCCCTACATTCCCCCAGCTCTCTTAACCATTTAATTGTGTAACCAGTGCATGGGGATGGACATTGGGTCCATGTCCCCTGGCGCACAAACAAGATTCTGAGATGATGCAAGGCTTGCCCTAATAACAGTGCCCACAAAATGGCTCCTTCCTGGTTGCTATAATTTTGAATTCCCAGACTGATGGAAACAATATTCAAATAATTTATACAGTGTAATTAAAGTTCTAACATGATAAAATAGGATTTGGAATAATTTTGTTTGGGTGACAGGTCCACTTTAAGGCTGAAAACGAACGAAATTTTTTTTAGGGTGCTCACCTTCCCGCCTACATTTGTTAACATATGGCACCTTAAATATACTGTGGGCACATGTGTAGGGCATTAGAACACCTATATAAACTTTTAATAACTTTCCCTGGGCTTGTGTAGTGTTCTGTATGCGCTGCTGCATACACGTCCATTGAAATTTAAAGCCGTATGCAAATTAGCCTTTGCTAGCACAACTTCGCTTATCCTGACGAATTAACGCTAGCGCAACTTCGCTACCTTTCACCTCCTTAGCTCAACTTTGGATTTTAGTGAATTACCGGCGGCCTGATGAAAATTCACCTGGCGAAGTGCGGCGAAGGCTGTGCTATCGAATTTCTGGACTTTAGTGAATTTGCCCCATAGACTCTTTTACAATCAAATAATCCAGATTTTTAAAACTGATTTATTTTTTCTTTGTAATAATAAAACAGCACCCTGTACTACGAAGATACAATTAATTCCTATTGGAAGCAGAACCAGCCTATTGGGTTTATTTAATGTATTCTATTCTAGTAGACTTAAGATAGGAAGATCCAAATTATGGAAAGATCAGTTATCCGGACAACCCCAGGTCCCCGTGCATTCTGGATAACAGGTCCCATACCTGAACCATAGCCCCAAGATTGATTGTCCCAAGAAAACCGCATCCCTGCAGGCTCTTAATTTGCAAAACGCCCAACAGTGCCATTACAGGAGCTATGGAGCCAGAATTACTCTCACTTGAATATCAGGGGGGCTGTAAAGAAACAGAACGGGGGCTGAAAAACAATGCACATTTAAAGGGCACCTGTTGGCAAAATAAATGATCCCCAACCAAAGGTATGGGCTAATAGAGCCTGCAGTTTTTTGGTTTTTTTAAATTGCCCCTCACCAGAGCTAGGACCCTTGCACCGAGAGGGAGATCCCAGTGCAAGCGGCCACGTCAGTCAGAGCGCATGCACAAATGTGCTTCAAACATCACAAGCATGCGCATAATACACAAGCTGCAGCATTCGCTCACTATGCACATGTGTGTGCCCCAACACGTCTGGTCAAACCGGGAGCTCCCTCCTTGTGTGGGTGGCCTAGCGCTGGTGGGTGGGCAAAAAAAATTAAACACACATCAAAAAAATAAAACTACTGTTACCCCCAACTGGAGTGTGGGCTATTTTGCCAAAAGGTGCCCTTTAAGTGAATGGGAGGGGACAGGGGTAGTTAAAGGTGCTTCTCTTTTTGGAACAACTGGTTATTTGCAATAAGCCTATAAAAAGAGGGGGTTTTACATCATTTCATCCTCTTGTTTTGTAATTGCTCATTTGGCTGGCGATTTGTCTCCATGTATGTGTGTAACTGTCCATGGACATATTCCAAAAAACACACAAATTATCCCAAATCTGAAAAGCCAAGACTGATCAGTTACCTTACGCTCACTCATTTTCACTTTCCATACATAGCAAGTCTTGTCCATTTGTATTCAATTTACTCTAAGAGCCACAGGGTACAAATGCACCACAGCCTGCAAAATACTTTCTAATAGCTCCTGTGGATCGCATAAGAACACTGGCACAAGTCATTTTGCATGATCATTACCAGAGAATGTATTTTAACACAACTCTAATGAAAGACTTCAAACACATTCAAAAAAGTACTATTAAATGAGAAGGAAAGGTTAAAACTAAGTAAGTTTTATCAGAAAGGTGAAGGTCTAGTAAATCCTCAAAGTAATGTTGCTCAGAGTCCTCTGTCAAAAGAAACTGCACATTTCTTTCCTATTGTGTATACATGGGCTTCTGTATCATACTTTCGGTTATAAAATAAAAGGGGTGGTTAATTTCTATTCAGGATTCATATTCCAGTCTATTATTCAATTCAATTAATGCATGGTTGCTATCATAATTTGGACCTTAGCAACCAGATTGTTGAAACTGCAAACTAGAGAGCGGTTGAATAAAAAGCTAAATAACTAAAAAATCAAATAAAATGAAAACCTATAGTAAATTATGTCAGAATATCTTCATCATACTAAAAGTTATTTAAAAGGTGAACAACCCCTTCAAACCGCATGCTCAGTTTTCTACTCTCCACCACCTTCCTCCCCTACCTGCTGTAATCTGAGCTCAGAGCGAGCAGGGAGAGACTCAGGCAGGAAGTGATGACACAGCAAGCTAATATGGCAGCTGCTATCCTAAACATACAGAGTGTCTAGAGCGGTTTATTCAGGTATCGAAAAGTATTCTAAAGAATAAAAATGGTGCTCTAGCTTGCAATATGGCGAATATATTGGCAATAAACTGTCTTGGTAGCTTTCCTTCTCCTTTAAATAGTAAATTTTGAATATTATTTGACAATCATTACACTTAGCTCAGAAATGACTTCTCTATGAAACCAAGCAAGCATTGTTCTATTTTACATAAAAACTGGCCACTGAAAAGCACAAATACAAAAACATACAAATATGCATATGAAGATAAAGAAAGCTCTCCCTCGTACAAAATATCCGCTGCATTAAAGTGGACCTGTCACCCAGACATAAAAATCTGTATAATAAATGTCCTTTTCAAATTAAACCCAATTTTTTTTTTATCTATTCATAGCTGTCACTGCACTCCCCACATCGCCCCTGTTCTCTTCAACATTTAATTGTGTAACCAGTGCATGGGGATGGACATCGGGTCCCCCGTTCTGGTGCAGAAACAAGATTTTGAGATGATGCAAAGCTTGTCTTTATAACAGTGTCCAAAAAAGGGCTCCTGCCTGCTTGCTATAATTATGAATTCCCAGATGAATAAAACAAGATTCAAATAATTTTTACAGTGTAATTAAAGTTCATTTTGCTTGACTAACATTTTTTTGGATGACGGGTCCCCTTTAAACATAATGGTACAGGTATGGGATTCGTTATCCGGAAACCCATTACCCAGAAAGCTCCGAATTATGGGATGGTCATATCCCATAGACTTCATTTTATAAAAATAATCTAGATTTTTTTTTTAAAATGATTTCCCTTTTCTCTGTAATATTAAAACATGAACTTGTACTTGATCTAAACCAAGATATACTGTAATTAATCCTTATTGGAGGCCATTATTTAATGTTTAAATGATTTTCTAGCAGACTCAAGTTATGAAGATCCAAATTACGGAAAGATCGGTTATCCAGAAAACCCCACGTCCCAAACATTCTGTATTACAGGTCCCATAACTGTACATTATATTTTCCCCTAAAGGTTAGGGCCTGATGACAATCTTTCAAGTTTTTCCTATGTTCACTGCAGTCACTAACGACGCAAAGAATCCAGGATTCAGTACCGTATGTCCAAGTGCCTGGACAAACCAAACCCTAATACTTAAAATCAAGTGAAAATTGGGGAGGTTGTATGTGCGGATCCGGCGGGTTCTAGCCAATCTCGCGACCTTTCAAATGCCAGCTTCCGACTTCCAGGTTGAGCTCTTATAGATACACACCTCTCACCCTGCCCCTTTTGTGAGGTCATCACGGTGCAGAGCGGGTCTATAAAAGGAACCCAGAGGTTGGGCTCTGGCGGTAGGAGAGCGGGTGGGAAAAGCCTGACCCGCACTTCATTAGTGCCCTGCATGCAGTTTTTTTCAGCCTTCCTTGCCATAATTTGCATATGTAAATCATATCTTATTCAGTTTGGGATTTGGCCAAAATCCAAAATAGTGGATTCATTATCCCTATTAAAGACACAGCTACTTAGGGAAGGCAATGCGACAATGCTTTAGGTACAGTCAACCCCTCTAAAGGTGGCTATACACTATAAGATCTACTGCTTTGATGAGATTGCCAAATGAGCTAATCTTTCCCCATTCCCAAATGGGAATAGGCACCAACTGGACAAGGACAAAATGAACTAGCTAATAGTTTCACTCTTTGATAAATATGCCCCAATCTGAGCAACTACAGCACCAACATGTGCAACAATTCCTAACCCTGTAGACCAGTGCTGTCCAACTTCTGTGATATTGAGGTGCAGTAAATTTTTCTAGTCTATGTGGTGGAGGGCTAATAATGGAAGTCAGTGTTGATTTGATGTGGATTTGCCTTAACCATTTCTCATTGGATGTTTCCCTTACTCCTCCCACCTTCTTACCACACCACACCTCCCAACTAAACTATTTAACACAGCGGTAGACTGAGTAATAGGTGAGAACTTATGTGTGGAATGACCATACGAAAGCCTGTGTGTTTTTGTAACACTCTTGGACATATGGATATTCAAGAAATATAACTAAACAATTAAAACTGAAGAAAATACTATGTGGAAGTGTCATGGTTTGGGGATGCTTTGCTACAGCTGGATGTGGCCAGCTCACCATCATAGAATCCACCATAAATTCTAATGTGTATCAGAGGGAGCTTGAGGAACATGTCAGAACATTTGTAAGAAAATTAAAGCTGAAGAGTAACTGGACCCTGCAATACAACAATGACCCAAAACATACCAGTAAATCCACCAAGGACTGGCTTAAAACTAAGAAATTGGCCAAGTCAAAGCCCAGATCTTCATCCCATTGAGATGCTGTGGGGTAACTTGAAACGGGCTGTACATACAAGGAAACCCTCAAAAATCTCACAGATGAAAGAATTCTGCATTGAGGAGTGGGGCAAACTTTCCTGTCTCACTGCAGTTATTTCAGCCAAAGGGGGTAACACTAACTATTAGGGGGGTAGGATGTTAATCAAGGTAAATTTTTGTTGTTTACTTGCAATTAAATCACTTTCTTTTCCAGAGATAAATAAAATTAGATATCGATATGCGAACATTTCTTAAAAGGGATTATTCAGTATAAAAATAAAAACTGGGTAAATAGATAGGCTGTGCAAAATTAAAAATGTTTCTAATATAGTTAGTCAAAAATGTAATGTATAAAGGCTGGAGTGAGTGGATGTCTAACATAATAGCCAGAACACGACTTCCTGCTTATTAGCTCTCTAACTCTGAGTTAGTCAGTGACTTGCAATTGATCCTCAACATTCAGCTCAGATTCAAAAGCAACAGTTATGACCCATGTGCCCTCCTCCAAGTCACGGATTGGTTACTGCCTGGTAGCCAACCAGTGGAAACCAAGAGATCAGCAATGCAGGAAGTAGTGTTCTAGCTATTATGTTACACATCCAGTCAATGCAGCCTTTATACATTACACTTCTGCCTAACTAATTATATTAGAAATGTTTTTTATTTTGCACAAGCTATCTATTTACCCAGTTTTTATTTTTACGCTGAACTGTCCCTTTAATAAAGAACTGAATATTTAATGGGGGATGCTATTTTTTTCACATGACTGTAAGTCTTAACTATTAAATCCACATGCCTCCTCCTCCTCCACTGTGGATAAAACAGCAACCCCCCAGCACATAATTAAACACCTAAGGTGCTTTTATGTGGTGGCAACACAAGGGGGGGCTATCAGTTGGACAGCACTGCTGTGGAGAGACCTGGTAACTGAGGCACAAAGGAATTTTATTTCCCAGCACCTGTAAAGCCTTTTCTCCCATTTCAGATTTTTTTTTTTTTAAGATAGCTGCAGTGGAAATCAGAATTTGTTTCTGTGCAGGCATCAAAATTTAGAGTAAGTTCAAGAGGAAGGATTACTTTTTGGACAAGCTCAGTCCCGAGAACATGAAGTACTGGTAGGGGTCCGGTTATCCAGAATGCTCAGGACCTAGGGTTTTCTGGAGAACAGATCTTTCCGTAATTTGGATCTTCATGCCTTAAGTCTACTAGAAAATCTTTTAAACAATAAACGCAATATGCTGGTTATGCTTCCAATAAGGATAAATTATATCTTAGTTTGGATCATGTACAAGGTACTGTTTTATTATTACAGAGAATTATCTTTTAAAATATTTGGATAATTTGGACAAAATGGGAGTCTGTGGGAGATGGCCTTTCTGTAATTTGGAGCTTTATGGATAATGAATCCTTTACCTGTACTACTTTATATAGGATTATACATACATGTGTAGTTTTGCTGGCTGATACTGGTTGTGATTTGCAGGTAATTATGTTCTCTCCTACCAAGTGGACACTACTACATAAATTCAAACAATTCACAGCACAGTGAAATCAAAACAGTAATGTTTAAAAAGGGCAAGTATAGCTGTAGGCATAATGGATAACTGGCTTGGTGAATATTTTGCTTTACAAAGGTATACTTTAAAAAGTTTTATACTTGAAATGTAAATAAAGCCCTAACATCAGAGACACCTGTGGTCCAAGTGAGTAGCAGAGTGAGTTTTAGTAACAAGTGAAACCTGTCCAAAAAGAAGGACAGAGGACACCCATAGTAAGCTAAACAGCTGCCCATGTGCACAGCGTGGACAGTAGCCTCACAAGGAGTGAAGATGATGCTGCCTAGTAAACTACACAAGTGTCTCAATGGCATTTCACAACGGAATATTTATGCTAATACAAATTCCCCACTGCTCACTTGCAGCAACAGTGATGTATAAACAGATGACTTTGCTGGCCACATTTAGCGGATAGCAAACAAACAATCTGGTTGAAAATATAAGCCAACACACTTCTGCCAAAATAACCCAACCAGAATCGGTTCAGTACGAAACAGATTCTAATCAGTTGTGCTGGTGAAGCCATCCCTATGAACAGTCACAAATCTGTGTTAATTGTTGCAGTTATGACAGTGATTTAGCAATGGCACACAGGTCAATTTAGTATATTTTGCCCACAATATTTTTAGTAGCTCAAAAAAACACAAACCATGTAGAACAAAGGCTGGCACAAAAAGGCCCCTTAAAAAGTTTTATTATCAAAAAATATTACATCTTATTGTTATTTTCAACTGAGGTCCAGTTTATGCCAGCCTTTGTTCAACATGGTTGTGTGATTGCTTTCCTCAAACTGAAAGTCTGGGGTATGTGCACTTGGACCCACAGTTTTTTATGGTGAGTGAAATTCTACAGATAGGGGTGATTTGGTTTTTTTATGTGTACAAGCTCAGAAACACAGCCTCCACTACTCTGTGAAGGTAGCCTGCAACCACTAGTACCAGCATGGTGTGGTGTGTTTTGTGTGTAGACAATAATTGCCTAAAAGCAATTGTGTTAGCACTTTAAAATGAAAAGTGCATAATAGAGGAAAATTTTCAGTGTTTTGGCACTGTGTGTCATACTTAAAGGGCACCTGTTGCCCAAAAAAGTTGTGGGCTAAAAGAGCCTGCACTCCAGTTGGTGGTAAGTGGTATTGTTGTTGTTTTTTTGTTTTGTTTTTAAAAAAATTGGGCCTGCCAGACCTAGGACACTCACACAAGGAGGTAGCGACCATGTTGTGCAGCACACATGCGCATAGTGAGCTTCTGACTTCACACGCAAGTGCATAGTAAGCAAGATGCAGAATTCACTCTTAAGCACATGCATGTGCACCAACATAGCCACTTGAAACAGGAGCTCCCTCCTGGTGCGGATATCCGGGCACTGGCAGGGAACAATTTTTTAAAAAAAACTACGGTTACTCCCAACCAGTGTGGGCTATATTAGGCCGCACGTTTGGTGGAGGAAAATATTTTTGGGCAACAGATGGTATTTAAGAAAAATATAGCATCGACCAATGTGTGATTGTCCCACAGAACAGTGCCGCCTGGAGAGCACTTTTTTTAAAAAATAAAATGTCAGCAGTACACCCACTAAAATATTTGCCCATTGTCCCTATTAGTGAAAGTAAGGCATAGGGGGAAAGAGGGTAGCAACCTGATTTGGTGACGCTGAAAAGAGCAGTGGTCAGATCTTCTATCAGACATAAAAAAAATAAAAAATCTCGAAATAGGCTTCTCTGATCTGCTTCAAGTCTCTGTAATCCTGCTTCTCAAACAGTGTACAGGTATTGGACCTATTATCGGGAATCAGTGGGACCTGGGGCTTTCCGGATAACGGGTCTTTCTGTAATTTGGATCTTTATACCTTTAGACTACTAGAAAATCATATAAACATTAAATAAACCCAATTGGCTGGTTCTTCTTCCAATAAGGATTAGTTATATCTTAGTTGGGATCAAGTACAAGCAACCGTTTTCTTACTACAGAGAAAAAGGAAATCATTTTTAAAATTTTGGATTATTTGATTATAATGGAGTCTATGGGAGACGGCCTTTCCGTAATTCGGAACTTTCTGGATAACGGGTTTCCGGATAACGGATCCCATACCTGCAGTAAATTTGCCACTTTTACTTGAGATTAACATGTAGATAGAGTTTCTACTTGAGTCAATTATTGTACCAGAAGAAAAGTCAAAAGGTCTGAAGCACATGCATTTCAAATAGATTTTAAAAACCGAATTGCTCTCCATTGGATTATTCCATATCTTCAGGAAAAAAAACAAGTATGTTTGCCTTTTCCAATGATGTAACCCTTAATTGTAAAAAGATTGGATCTTGATTTGGCCCTTACCCTCAGATCATTTCAGGTCAAACAGCTTCTACGTTTGCCTGTTGTAAGCATCCCATTGGCACAAAATACTGAAGATTTCAACTGCAAGAATCAAGCGTTACATAACATAACACAGCTTTACTCTGGTTAGGAGTGCATCAGCACCGAAGCCCTACAACTCAAAGACACTGTTACAGCTCCATATTATGGTTCCACCATAATATGACAGAGCCAAAAAAAACAATTCACCATCATGCACACAAATAGGTAAACTAAAACTACTGCCCACCACAAGGCAACATACTGAATTGAGACCCAAATTAAAGGTAATTTTTATTTTGAGCAGGTTAGCCCTATAATCACCTTGTCCTTAAAGTATTATACTCCCCCAAGTGACCAAACAAAGGGTGGATAGATGGAGGGGAGAGCACCCTTCTTTACCTTTAAAGTTCTTGATGACTAGCTTCTTGGCTGAGCCAGGCTTGCTATTGGCAAAGCTGGACACGGGTGAGGCTTTTGTGAGCCCATTGGCATGATGCCCAACACCCACTGGGGAGATGAGCAGGTTTTTACTCCTCACTGCTTGTGGCGTGGAGGAGAAAGAGCAAGAAGAAGAGGATGATGACTCCTCGGTCATCTTCACATCGAGTCCTAGAAAGTCCAAAGTGTCTTCGAAGCGCAGCTTCTTCTGGATGTGGTTAGAGGAGGAGGAAGAGTTTCTGGCGGGCGATAGAGGATCCAAATCGTCCTTATCGCTGCTGCTGATATTCAACCTTCTCTTTTTGGAGGTGCTGTTTCCCTCAGTCCTGACCTCCTGCGCCGGGGGGTTGGGGGACGATAAACCTGTGGGAAACATGAAAACACCACGAATAGAAAAGATTCAAGGCAGCCCAGACTGTGTGTGTGTGCGAGAACGTTGGATCGTGTGGAGACCGCAACAAGCAGTAAACCTGGCCCTTTATGTAGCGCGTCACAATAGCCCGCTCGGCTAGTACGCTGCTTTAGTCTCGTCCACCTCCTGCTTGGTGAAGGCCCCGACCCCGCTCTCCGGATAGCCCCACTCTTTTTCTTGTTTATTGTCACAAGAGCAGGGAACCAAAGATGGCCTCACTTCCTCTCGCAGTGCATGTTGGGAAGACTTCCCCAAGAGGATGCCGTGCGCCCACACCCCCTTCTCGGCCGGGACAGTCAAGGAGCTTTCGACGCACCAGCTGCTGCCGAACTAAAGGGGTAGTGTATACTGCATTAACTACAGCGCCAAAGGTTGGCTGTGCTTCTTCTCCCCCCCCCCTTGTTTTATTCTACTGTGGTGTCATGGCAACCTTCGTACCTTGTTTTGACTGACCGGAAGGACTAGCGACGAGGTCTTTCATAATGCCCGACCGTGCGGGCCTCATCCGTCACCTTTCTCCTCGCCGTGCTTCCGCCTCAGGTTGGTGTCGGCGAGTAGTCCTGACAAGTGAAAGGAAGGGGCTGATACTGGAAACTACTTGAGAGGGAGGAGTCGAGGGATGAGAGTTCCAGCCTCTCTAGTGACGCCATGTGGGAATAATGACCAATAATCAGTTGGGCTGCGGTGACTCCCCCCCCTGGTGCCGCCACATGGCTGTGTGGGTGCCAGTGCAACATAATCTTATAATAGTTGCATAAGGGAAAGGAACAGAAGTTTTGTGTACACTTCCCGCTTACATTTCCTGTGGGCTACTAAGCCAAATGCTATGGCAGCTGCTAGTCCCCTAAAAGAAGTGTAAACTGCAAACATTAAGTATGAGGCTGAATATTTGGTTTAAGAGTCATATTAAAATAAAATAGCTCATGCAAAGAGACAACTAGTGCAGCATGGGGGCATTACAATCTATGGTTGTGTCACATTCAGCCCCTGGGGCCTCACATTGGACTTTCCTGTTATTTCTAGAAAAAAAACATACATAAAATCAAATGGCCACTTACTATTAAAAATTAGCAGTTCCCTATTATCTTGTGGTTTATAATTGCTACATTCTTGAATGGGATTCTGAACACTTACTAATTAGAATGAAATGTAAATATTTGAAACTTTGTACTATGCAAAGTCTCCAAAAATTATTACCAGGCCAATAGGTCTGGGTGTCCACCAAAATCAATACATATATGTGTAGGGACCTAAAGGATCTATTAGGCTCCTATAGAGTTAATCCCCTACCTTTGCTTAAAGGAAAACTATACCCCCAAAATGAACACTTAAGCAACAGATAGTTCATATCATATTAAGTGGCATATTAAAGAATCTTACCAAACTGGAATATATATTTAAGTAAATATTGCCCTTTTACATCTCTTGCCTTGAGCCACCATTTCGTGATGGTCTGTGTGCTGTCTCAGAGATCACCTGACCAGAAATACTCCAGCTCTAACTGTAACAGGAAGAAGTGTGGAAGCAAAAGACACAACTCTCTCTGTTAATTGGCTCATGTGACCTAACATGCATGGTTTGTTGGTATGTTTGTGAGTACAGTGAATCCTACGATCCCAGGGGGCGGCCCTTATTTTTTAAAATGGCAATTTTCTATTTATGTTTACCCAATGGCACATACTACTAGAAAAGTATATTATTATGAAAATGGTTTATTTACATGAAGCAGGATTTTACACATGAACTGTTTTATGCAATATCTTTTTATAGAGACCTACATTGTTTGGGGGGTATAGTTTTCCTTTAAGTTCTCTTTTCCCTTGTTATTGGGCCAAGCCCTTCTAACTGGTAAAGTGTAACCATTTTGGTGCCCAACGTGGGGCCCCGCCCCCAATCCAGGCTATAATAGTGTTTTTACAATTTTGGTGAGATTGTGCTCTGTATCTTTAAATTTTGCTGACAGGCTGCTGGACCCGTTAGGCAAAAGGCAGTCCTGCACACAGCTTCTATTTTTGGTGTGCGCATAGTAAGGCCGTGGGTTCGGGCTTGGTGGTTCTTCCCGTTCCCCTTTCATATTCGCTGGCGTTTTTGTTTTTCACTGTGAGTCTTCGCTGGCGCCATTTTAGCCCTCGCAAGATTTCGCAGGCGCCATCTTGTCCCGCGCAGATACTGTTTGGCGCGCTTGGGAAAGGAGGCGGTCTATGACCATACGTCACCGCCGCCATTTTGTGGAGTGTTATCTTGAGGGAGGACGTGTCCCAGCACCGCTCCTGCTTTGGCCTACTTTACAAACCTAGCGACTGCTACAGTGAGGATTGTAAGCACAGTTACTCCACTTTATTAGCGATATTAGCTACAAACATATCGCTCTTCACTGCGGATACCCAGACGGTTTATACCAACTTGTCAAGGTCCTCAGTGCCGCACCTTTACCGGTCCACGGCTGTGGCCGGATCCTGTGCGGAGTTCATACCAGCTCTGTCCAATACCCTGCGGCTGCGGGTAAACCATTTACCGACCATCTTTAGCCACGTAGCGAGCGGCTGTTGAAGATGGCGGATCACGGATGGGACGGCTGGCCTGATCCGGAAGCCGGTTCTGCTTCCAACAACTTCTCTCTAAAAGACCCACTACCCGATACATCCAATAAGAGGTATTGTGGAACGGCACTTTTGGAGAAAAATATATAACTGCCGAATGTAAGGTGATTGTGGCGTATTGTGGGCGCTGAAGGGGATAGAGCTTTCCGAAGAATTAGCTCTTCGTGCCATGTGTGTGGGTTTGGTTGCTGGATGGGGCCCCTAGCTGTTGTAGAGGAGTCCCCAGGGCCAATGATTATGTCCCCAGCACCTCCCGCACAAGAAAAGATTGTCCCCAGGGTGCCTGATGTCGCAGCTGTGACTGGCAACGAGCCTGCACCCCCTGCCTGTCCATCACCAATGCTACGCTGTTCTAGTCCCACGGCTGTGGGTGAAGAACAAGCCTCTGTTGCTATGGGGGGCATTTCCCTAGATCCTCCCGCTAAAGATGCAACACCAGCTACACGTGGTAGGGGCCGCGGCCGCGCTTCTTCCACGCTTCCAAGGAGCACAGCTTCCACTAAGGGAAATGCTAATGTCTCCCAACCCAGTTCCTCTGTGGAGAGAAGTTTTCTTTCTATAGCATCTCCAGAGCCAGACTGGGCCGAAATGGATTTTGGACCTCTGCCAACTCCATCTTCGTCTTCTGATACCAAGTTTTTCTGTTATGAGCCACTGCCTCCTAAGAGCCCTTAAGTCGACAATTCCTTTTGGGTCTTCCCTGGGCGTGCTGACCCTAAGAAGCAGCGCACCATCTCAAGGATCCAGAGGATCATAAATATCAAGGTGTATGACCAGTGGGGCTATTACATGCCGTATGCCCCCGAATGGGTGTATGATGAGATGGAGAAGCACCTTGATGAATGGATCTACGGGGAGCTCCTCAGGAAGGAGGGTATTGGTTCTGGAGGCCTCTTCCACAATGACGCTACCAAGAGGGAGCGTGACCTGAACTTCCTAAGCAATGTAGTTCACGAGTGGTGGTACGGCCGTACCATCCTGAAGCCGCACCCCAACTACTACCTTTCATATGAGGACACACGGGCCAGATCATGCCTTGGGAGAGGGATCAACAAGCCTTCCTTAGAGGAGGTGTGACTGTAATTCCTCCGGGTGTATGACCCCCTCTATGTTTGCACAGCTCTCTCTGGACTCCTGTTTGTTGAGATTTCCTTGAGGGTTGTCTTTGTCTTCATTCTTCTGGATTGATGCCCCTTTATTTGGGCCTTCTTCAAACTGACAAGTCGTCCAGATTGATGCCCACAGTTTGGGCCTTCTTCAGTTTATAGTTCAACATTTTACAGTTGCTGGACTTATGGACATTGTCCAGGACCTTTGTGTATATGTTGGGTTCATGAGAAAGGACTGCTGAGCCCCCACCACAACCCTTCTACCTCTAACTACTCACTGAGTAGGAACTTTATTATCTACATTTCTACCCCAAGTGACTGTCATATCTTTGGACACTTGAGTAAGGGGGGGATGTGAGGCTGAATAAAGTTTTGCGTTTGGTGGGATTTCATGTTCTCCAACTATGGGAAAATGTGTGATGTTGCTATATGAGAAGAAAGTATGATTATTTTTCTTTTCAGCCAAGCCTGTGCCTGGACCTCCTGATGTGTAGGTATGGTTCCTGTATCATAAGTCGAGTGCCTGAGTGTCCTTAAGGGTTCTCACGAAATTGTACTAAAGTTAATGTAACTGAAACAGTTTTGCACTTACTTACCTTGACAGTATTACGTATATTGTTTACTGTTCTATTTGCACTAATATTTCCACTGTGTTTAATATTTGTGTATTTTTCTAATTTTTGCACCATTGTCGGGACGAAATGGATTTTTCCCCTGGGTGTATGTAGGGACCTATAGGATCTATTAGGCTCCTATAGAGTTAATCCCCTACCTTTGCTTAAGTTCTCTTTTCCCTTGTTATTGGGCCAAGCCCTTCTAACTGGTAAAGTGTAACATCTACACCTATTGGACAAAGAGTGTAATGACACTCCCCTGCCACACTGCTATATAGTGCTGTGTAGGGAGTGGCCTCTTCCTCTTTGGCTCCTGGTGTCTGTGCTGCTAGGTGTTTCCCATTGAGCCTGGGATCACCAAGGCCCCAGTAAGCCATTTACCCCAAAGGGACCTGTACCTTTGGTGCTGAAGTCGGGAACCAGGCAATCCCGTGAACGAGGATTAGTTATCATTAGGGAAGATTCTGTAATAGTCTCTCTAGGAGAGAGGGATAGCCAGATTTATATAGTATGAGCAGTCGTATGCTCCAACAAGGAGAATAGCAGGGAGTAGCCTCCCAAAGGCTTTTAAGGTGCCTTTAGTGTAGGGAACTCAGTGATAGGGAATTCAGTTTAGCAGAGCACTGCCTGACCCCTACTTGATCGATCCTGTTTCACATTGGTCGCTGGTCTTTGGGAGTGAGATATTCTTCCTACTGTTTGACTTGAGGAGTGACATCTGTACATGCTGCATCATCATCAATGCTATCCTTTCTCCTCTGTGATATGCTAACTCCTACTACAACTCCTGCATGAGTAAACCTGTGGTCAATTGCCTTTGCATATTGTTGTGCTAATAAACCATCTCACTTGTTTTCACTATCTAAGAACCTCCTGGCGTCCATTATTCTATTTTAACACTAATTAGCCTGTGGGTTGTAGTTTTACACCATCTTAAAGGGGAAGCTTCCATTTAGCGAAGGCTCCGCCCTGAGTGTAGTTTCACAGTGTAACCCATGCTCATACACTAGCTGGACACCCTTAACCCCTAATTGGCGGGATAGGCCAAGAAAGCGTTACATATGTGTACACAAAAAAATAGGACTTAACCCCTAACTATGAGCCCATAAATAATGTAGGTTATTTAAATAATCAAAAATTATTGTTGAAAAGGGCAATATTTATTCACAACCATGCCTCTATTAACAGCTAAAACCAATTAAAAACATGAGATGGTACACGTCAGGGGAGGTATCCCTCTTATAAGAACGCTTTGTCGCATCGGATATACAATCAGATGTGAGAAAATGTGTGCTCAATTATGTACAAACTATATGCTTCATGCAACAATAAATACATCTATGCATAAACATGTATCATAGTATTATTAAGCATATATTAGCATAAACGCAAGTGTCAGAGATTTGAGGTCTTATAATAAACAAGATGGGCAGATGGCATAATCACAATAAATCGTTAAATGTGGCTGATTATTTCGATGGTAGCCTATAGTTGAGCAGCTTTCATCTTGTTAGGCTGGCAGACCAAGTTAGTATTGTAAAGGTCAAATGAAGCCAATCTCGATTTTCCAGAAATAAATGTTTTAAATGTTGCTCTGAAGATATATAGTTGGTTATCGCAGTTCAACACTTAAGAAAAGTAACGAGCACCCCTTGCGCTGAAATCAACACCACAAATATAAATGCCAAAATGTCTCCGGGTACAAATGTGCCCTGCCTGGGTGTAGAAGGTAAGTGAAAGCTTTACCGACCAATACGTGAGGTCCTTTCGCCACTGAGCTGCTCCACCAAAATGACTCTGGGTGCTTATGTGCCCTGCCTGGGTGTGGAGATTAAGTAAAAACTTTACCGACCAGTCCATGAAGTCCTGCTACCACAGAGCTGCACCACCACCGTTGGGTACACCTGATATCAGTCCAGCCTCAGACTATCCGTTCTGTTGATGTGTGCGCCATCAATCCTCTGAGAGGGGCCCCATCTCCCAAGTGCACCGTCACTCCTAGACGGCCGTTTCGCTGCCAACCACAGCTTTGGCCGTTATTAAGTTTGCCATGTTGTAGCCCCTCTCTAGGAATTGTCCTTTGATGATTTTGTATTAGAATCATGTCAATTGCGTAGACTCCTAGAGAGAGGCTACAACATGGCAAGCTTAATAAGGCTTTTCGAAGGGTTAATAAAGGATAAGATACTGGACTTCATAGCAAATCATAATACTATGAGTTTGTGCCAGCATGGTTTTATGCAGTGCTTGAATTGGGTTCAAAAAGGTGGAGGGATGGTCGAAGTCGCGCGCGCAGCGCGGCGCAAATTTTTTTAGACCACGCCCACAAATATAGGCCACACCAACTTTTAATAGGTCTCGCCCACCAGTTATTTTGCTATTTCCATGTTTATCAAAAATATTTTTTTTAATATTGCAAGAAATAGAATGACCCTAATTTTTTATATTTACATAGTTACATAGTTAAATTTGGTTGAAAAAAGACAAAGTACATCAAGTCCAACCCCTCCAAATGAAAACCCAGCATCCATACACACACCCCTCCCTACTTTTAATTAAATTCTATATACCCATATCTATACTAACTATAGAGTTTAGAATCACAATAGCCTTTGATATTATGTCTGTCCAAAAAGTCCCTCTTATAGTCATTATCTGAATCAGCATCACAACATCACCCGGCAGTGCATTCCCCAACCTCACTGTGATGAACCCCCTATGTTGCTTCAAATGAAATGTATATACAGAATATGCATTTAAAAGCTTGTAAATTTACAGAAGTGGACTCACACAAAATATATCAGCAGATTGTGAAAGCCTTGGTTGTCCTGAAAAAAAATCGTTTTGCTAGGTAAACTTTCCCTTTAATCTTTTCTATTTCATCCTCACATATTTTCTTTTTCTTTACTGTTCTCACCCACATCCTACTACTTGCTTCAAAGTTTCCTACTTTAATAGAGCAAAATATGTTCTCATTCTTCCTGTGTACATTATCTACTTTTCCCTGATGTTCTTTTGCCCTATCATTCATTTATATATACGTTAATGTTCTCAGCTCATTCCTGACCTTATCTGCATTCTGCCTCCTTTAACTTTATTCCACCCTCTGCTGTATTTTATTTCCCTAAATTCAGACTCATTTGCCCATTAATTGTTTTTTCCCTCTGGCCTCTCCCCTTATCTGCCAAATTCCAAGAGACCTTAATAGGCGTTTAGCTGTTTCAGTGAGTAAAGCCATCCTCCCCGTGTTTCACACACACATTCTGTACTTCTTCTGCCACCAGACTTTCCTAGCCATCTGCCCTGCCTTGCTAAACTCATTTATTTGCCTACCTCAGCCACCATTTTTTAAAGTGTGCAACTGCACAATGCGCATTCATCTCAAGTCAGGGGTCAACTTCTCAAGCGTTGCCATTATACAAAAAATGCACAACTGAGCCAGTAACAGGAGATCCGGTTATTTAAACATGTGAAAATTTTGTACATTCGCAACAGAATACTGACTCTGCTCTGCAAGAACCAACCATACAGGGGCCAGTGGGTCGGTCTCTCCTGCTCAATCCCACATAAAGCTACTAGTCAGGCGCATGGCAAGATTTCAGGTACTGTCATTGTGCCCCGGATAAGAGCAATGAGTCCATATACACAGTACACACACATATATATATACACACACACACACACACACACACCCTGTTTTGCCTGGCCGGTTCCTGTTTTCTTCAAAACAAGTCACTAGCCCACATACTCATACAGGCGATTGCAGTAGGAAGAGCCTGGAACACTGGACACACAGACAAACCGGCCAATGTGGAGACCCGGCAGGCTGGTGGCCATACATGTACACACACACACTCACATTATATACACACACATACATACACACACACACTATACACTATGCAAACACATACACACATACACTATACACACACTATACACTATGCACACACATACACTATACACACATGCACAATACACACAAAATACACACACACATTATACACACACACATTATACATACGCATTAAGCATGTCACATTGGCAGGATGCTGCACACATGCTCACACCAATCAAGCCTTCCCGGCTCCCGCAACATCATGGCACACACAGGAGAAAAACGCAAGTCAGGACCATTTTAAGCACGCCGAAAAAATGTCTACAAAGCCATGCCCACTTTTTGGCCACACCCCCTAAAAAACACAACCACTAAAAAACATAACCAAGTCGTGCAAACCCTAGCTGTGCCAGTATAATCACTATAGAAATGGCCAATGGGCACTCAATTGATCCCAGACAAGCAAGTAAGATCACTAAAACATGGCCAATGAACAGAAAGTTTGGCAGCAAGGAAGTGGCAAGAGAGAAGCAATTCTGAGAAAACATAAATCTGATTAAATAGTTTATCTGTGGAAGTGGAACCCCCCTGTTCATTAGGTTGTTCACCTTTAAAATAACTTTTAGTATAATGTTGAAAGTGATATTCAGAAACAATTCGCAATTGGTTTTCATTTTTTATTATGTGTGACTTGTGAGTTACCGGTATTTAGCTTTTTATTCAGTAGTTCTCCAGTCTGCAATTTCTGGAATCTGGTTGTTAGGGCCCAAATGACCCTAGCAACCATGCACTGATTTGAGTAAGAGACTGGAATAGGAAAGGCCTGACTAGAAAGGAGTAATGAAAAGCTAAAAAACAGAGCAATTGTTTCCGATAGGTCAGCTTTCTATTTGAAAGTTGTAAAAAGTCAAGTAAGAGGCAAAATAATTATAAATATAATAACAACATAATTCAATTTTTTTTAACAAATTAAAATATATTAATGAAGACCAATTGCTAAATTGCTTAGAACTGGCCATTCTATAACATACTAAAAAAAAAAGTTACCTTAAAAATTGAACCATAATTCAAATATTCAAATATTCAATCACCCCTTCAAAGATCAGGGGCAAGGAATAGTAAATTGTTAAGATGCTCAAGGTCTTGATTACATGACAACATGGCTAGAAATCCTTTAAATAGAGCAGCAGTAAAACCCCACACTCTACAAATATTGATTTTAAATAAATAAATAAATAAGCGCTAAGTGCCAATTCAATCATATGCAATAATGCCCAAATCAATACAGTGCCAGCACATCAATCAATTAATACATTAATCAATTATTTTGGTATATAAATAATATAATAAATAAGCCAATCAATTAATTAAAGTGCATACGAGGGCGATAGTTTGAAATATTAATTTAAGGGTCTCTGGGGACAGAATCAGGACCTCCATTTGAATCAGGAATGGATGGATGGCGTGGATGTGCGTAGTGCCTACCTGGGCCTTGCTCGCTCAGTTGGCTGGGACTGCGACTAGGGACCTGACCTGGGACAGGGTGAGTCCTGCGTGTGCAGAATAGCAGAGAAGGCTGGTCACCCGGTCACCGGTGAAACACTGACTTGACGGCCGTCGGCCGGTGTCTGCGACTCTGCGTGTGAGTAATTGGAGCAGGTGAGGCAGCAGACCCTGAACACAGGCCAGCGCTGTGCCGCGCCAACGCGATACTGCTGCATCGGCTCCTCCTCCTGTACCGGGCTTCCTCTCTGCAGACTACAGCAGGCGGGGTTCCTCTCTGCCTATCTCCGCCTATGCCTATCTATACTTTGGATTGGAAGGGAACTCCGTCCCACATGGCGCACGCTCCCACCTACACTAAAGCGCAAAAACAAAGGGAAGTTTTTTTAAAAAACCGGTTCCACATAGTTCCGGTATTATAAATCGTTCCATCCCGCCTGAGGGGATGGAGATTGGTCATTTCAAAAAAGTAACGGGATCCCATCCCGCCCCATCCCGCCCCAATTCAAGCACTGGTTTTATGCGTAATAGATCTTGCCAGACTAACTTAATTTCTTTTTATGAGAAGGTAAGTAGATGTAGGATGTGATTTACTTAGACTTTGCTAAAGCATTTGATACAGTGCCACACAAAAGAAAATAGGGAATGGAAGGTGCGCTGGGGGTACCTGTAGAGAAAGGGAGACAAGCCTATCTAGTGTAGTATCCTTTGTACACTTTAGCGGATATTAAATAATCAGATCTACTCACATTCGTGGAATGATCATATCGCAAAAGAGAGATCTGGTCGCATATGTCTTCAGTGTGAGGTTGGTTTGTAGTTGGCGTGTCTGGTCGATTCTTTCGCCTGTTAAATAAGGATGCCGGATAGTGTAGTACAGCTAGCAGAGAGGTGGTTTTAAGCCGATAATGCGCTTACCTCAAGTGTATATACAAACGGCTTAACAGAACGCTGTCTGGATCGTATTCAGATCGACCTCTGCAAGGGTTGGATGGACGGCACTTGCCGGGGTTTACATCCGATCGCGGCCCGATGTCCAAATTCTGGCGATGGTGTGTTCTCCTCCAGCAGACGCTGCTCTGGTGTTTCCCGCAGTTGCACAAGTCGGCGTTCTCCTCCACGCGGTCTTCAGTCTCACCTGGGGATACTGTCGGCGCTGCTTTCCACTTCTCTACTAGATATTTTAGCTCGAAGGGGTTTGTTACGAAATAAGTTTACGGCAATGTCTTTTGCCTTTAAAGAATTTATTATAGTCAAATGTTTTTAACAGTACAATGCCCTACACAAAAGGTTACTAGTTAAATTAAGGAATGTTGGCCTGGAACATAGTATTCGTACCTGGATAGAAAACTGGCACAAAGAGTGGTGGTAAATGGAACATTTTCTAATTGGACCAGTGTTGTTAGTGGAGTACCGCAGGGCTCTGTACTAGGTCCCTTGCCTTTCAACTTGTTTATTAATGACCTGGAGGTGGACATTGAAAGTACTGTTTCTATTTTTTCAGATGATACTTAATTGTGCAGAACTATAGGTTGCATGCAGGATGCTGCCACTTTGCAGAGTGATTTGTCTAAGTCGGGAAACTGGGCAGCAAACTGGAAAATGAGGTTCAATGTTGATAAATGCAAGGTTATGCACTTTGGCAAAAATAATATAAATGCAAATTATACACTAAATGGCAGTGTGTTGGGAGTTTCCTTAAATGAGAAGGATCTAGGGGTTTTTGTAGATAACAAGTTGTCTAATTCTGGGCAGTGTCATTCTGTGGCTACTAAAGCAAATAAAGTTCTGTCTTGCATAAAAAAGGGCATTAACTCAAGGGATGAAAACATAATTATCCCTCTTTATAGGTCCCTGGTAAGGCCTCATCTGGAGTATGCAGTGCAGTTTTGGACTCCAGTCCTTAAGAGGGATATAAATGAGCTGGAGAGAGTGCAGAGACATGCAACTGAATTGGTTAGAGGGATGAAAGACTTAAATTATGAGGGTAGACTGTCAAGGTTGGGGTTGTTTTCTCTGGAAAAAAGGCGCTTGCGAGGGAACATGATTACACTTTACAAGTACATTAGAGGACATTATAGACAAATAGCAGGGGACCTTTTTACCCATAAAGTGGATCACCATACCAGAGGCAACGTAGGGGGTTCTTCACAGTCAGGACAGTGAGGTTGTGGAATGCACTGCTGGGTGATGTTGTGATGGCTGATTCAGTTAATACCTTTAAAGGGGAAGGAAACCTAGTTGGCGCAAACCCCCCCCCCCCCGTTTGTTGGCCGGGGGGAGGAGGGAGGGTGGGCAACAAACGGGAGGGGGGGGTGGGGGGTTTGCGCCGACTAATGGCTTGGATGATTTTGTGGACAGACATAATATCAAAGGCTATTGTGATACTAAGCTCTATAGTTAGTATAGATATGGGTATACAGAATTTAATTAAAAGTAGAGAGGGGTGTGTGTATGGATGCTGGGTTTTCATTTGGAGGGGTTGAACTATGCTAAGGGTGCTTTTCTAAGTTTTTTTCTCATTTGAAACTATTAAGCTGTTTATCAACTGCTAACGTGACATTTGCAACCCCCCCCACCTGCTGTTTAGTTGCTCTAACTGTGTCAGCGGGATACACCTTCAGAAGGAAAACAGAGAACTGTTCTGATGTTACTCTTATCAGAAAAGTGATCAAAAACCTTTCTCGTTCCTTTTTCTATATAGAGCTACATCAAAACAGTTCTCTGTTTTCGTCCTTAATATATATCTCTCCCAAACCATAGTCAGATGAACTGACCAGTAGTTCTGTTTTGTTAAAATAAAACCATTATGTTAGCAGTTAATAAGTTGCATAATAGCTTTGAAACACTCAAAAAATAATTTATGTAAATTGCTAAAGTGCTTAAAAAAACCTTGAGCAATTTTAAAAATTTTTAAGGTTTACATATTCTTAAATGGAGATCTGACACCCAGACATAGAAATCTGTATAATAAAAGTCTTTCTTAAATTAAATACAAAACACAAATAATTTTTTTTAACATCTTACATCCATATCAGTTATAAAGGCATTTAAAAAGCTCAGCCGTCAATCATATATTGCCTGCCCCACCTATATGCTTATGGAGTAGAGGCAGAGTGGGCAATTAATTTGACTTTTCATTCTGTTCTTCCTAGATGCAACTGCCATCCTCACATTCCCCCTCCATCTGCATTGTCTATAATTGTATAGCAGGTGTATCGGGTCCTTATTCTAGTGCATAAACAAGATGTTGGGTTGATGCAAAGCTTGCCTTAATAACTGGTCACAAAATGGCGCGTATCTGCTTGATGTGATTTGCAAGACTGAAGGAAACAAGATTTATATAGTCTAAGTAAAGTTTATTTTGCTTGAAAACACAATAGAAAATAACGTGAAATTATTTCTTAGGGCAACAGGTCCCCTTTTATAGCTTTGAAATGAAAACAAAAGTGCTTACTTTTTAAACATTTTTTTACTTTACTTTTTTAAAGGTTTACAATTACTTTAAAAGTTTGGATTCAATGACTATAAGTATAAAGTAGAGGTGGAACAAATTAATTTACTAAACCTTGGTAGGCCTGTAATTGTATTTAGATTTAATACAGTCTGCCCCTCATGTGCAAATACCCCCATAACTAGGTGGAACAGTAGTAATTTTATGTACAAATACCCCCAGAGCTCATAGCAAGGTGGCAAAGTAGCAATTTCATGGACAAATCCCCCCAGAACTCATAGGAAGGTGTAACAGTAGTAATTTCAGGTACAAATAACCCCAGAATTCATAGCAATGTGGAACAGTAGCAATTTCATGTACAAATACCTGCAGAACTCATAGCAAGGTGGAATAGTAGTAATTTCATGTACAAATACACCCAGAACTGATAGCAAGGTGGAACAGTGACAAATTTACAGATAATCCTCAGAATTTATATTAAAATAAACAAATATCACATATCTAATCTGAAGTTCATAGTATTAGTTCTCCCTACACTGACAGCTTGGGTGGGGGGAGAGGGATTTTATGAAAGTAACAAGCCAACAAGTGGAGAGTGAAGAAAATTCTTTCCCGCCATGCCTTATAAGGACCAGATGTGGGGGTGGCAAATTTAAATCACTGTCAGCAAGGTAGTAATTCAACCACTGCGGCTCTTCTGTTCTTCCACTATTCTTCCTGCCGCTGACTCTTACCTGCCGCAGCTGAGTCTGGAGACAGGAAGATAACATTCACAGGCAGGATTGGAGCTTCACACTGAAGAAAGTAAGCAGATCTGTAAAGTGCACAATCGGTGGAGAGGAACTAAAAGCACGTCCAAGTTGCCATGGTGCAGGACCATGCCCTATACTCTGTGTGCCCTATCCTGCCTGCCCTATGCTCCCTGTCTATGCCATACTCTGCCTGCCCCATGCTCCCTGTATGTGCCATACTCTGCCTGCCCTATGCTCCATGTGCCATACTCCGCCTGCCCTGTGCTCCTTGTGTGCCAAACTCTGCCTGCCCTATGCTCTCTGTGTGCCTTACTTTGCCTGCACTATGTTCCCTGTGCCATACTCTTGTAGTATCAGAATATCACTCTCTATATCATACTAAAAGTTAATTTACGGTGAACAACCCCTTTAAAGGAGCAAATAAAAGGGGTAAACCCTCTCCTATTCATATTCCAGTCTCTTCAGTGCATGGCTGCTAGGACCAGATTGCTGAATCTGCAAACTGGAGAGCTGCTGAATAAACCAACTGAAAACCAATTGCAAATTGTCTCAGAATATCACTCTCTAGATCAGTGATCCCCAACCAGTAGCTTGTGAGCAACATGTTGCTCACCAGCCCTTGGATGTTTCTCCCAGTGGCCTCAAAGCAGGTGCTTATTTTTGAATTCCAGCCTTGGAGGCAAGTTTTGGTTGCATAAAAAACAGGTGCACTGCTAAACGGAGCCTCAATGTAGGTTGACAATTCACATAGGGGCTACTAAATGGCCAATCACAGCCCTTATTTGGCACCCAGAAACATTTTTCATGTTACTCTTTTTACTTCTGAATGTTGCTCAGGGGTTCTAAAGGTTGGGGATCTCTGCTCTATGTCATACAAAAAGTAAAATCATAGGTGAGCAACCCCTTTAAAGGAGCAAATAAAAGGGGAAAACCATAGGTGTGTGTGTTTTATTTATAATTGTGAGGATGGGATCCATTTAAATTCATATTTGTATGGTATTACAACTAGTCGGGCTCTTTTGCTAACACTGCTTAAATTTGCCAGCAATCAGCTTTGATATGCATACTGAGGATAAAATTATAAAAGCAAATCACTGATTTGTAGATATGGGTTACTGGACTAGTGGAGTTATTATTGGAAAACTTTATGGGTAGAGACACATGGTTTTCGAGGAGATTTAGTCACCCAGCAACAAATCGCCTCTTCTTCGGTCGACTAATCTCCCGGAAAAGCCTTCCCGCTGGCAAGAATTGAAATCGCTGGCGGGATGACACTCGGAGCACTTCGTTTTCCGAAGCCGCCCAAAGTTGCCTCACGATTCAGGTTTTCACTCGATTTTATCTGATTAAATCATGCTTTTTTTTTAAATAATAAATAAGGTCAAATCCTGAGTCCTTCTCGGCCACCCATGTAAACCTGTGTATTGCCCGAGTCCTTCCCCCCACATATACCTGTAAAACACCTGAGCCCTCACCCCCACATACACCTATTTAGTGGTTGAGCCCCCCCCCATATGCACCTGTATAGAGCCTGAGCCCCGCCAATACAGAATGTGTGTAGTACCGATGAGCTAGGCTTCCTTGGTGGCACGTATATAGCCCAGTGAGTGAGCCCTTTCCTCCGGTAATGGGGCATGACGATATAAGGCATAGACAAACCCAGCTTTTCGGAGGGGTTAAGTACATTTGGATTTGTTCTGGGCGAACATCAGGAATTTTATAGGGGAATGGTGGAGGTCACGATAGGATTAGATGGGCCATGGAAAAAGGATAGGTGGCACCCTTCCCTCTTTTCCATTGGGTGGCATCAGTGCAGCTCCAGGAAGATAATTGGTTTTCACTGAAGTGCAGGCCTACCCTTGGGAAGTCACGAGTGTGGAGCAGACTTTGACTGCACAGTCTTGTCTAAGTCATGCAAGAAGCTGGGTTAGCGCAATTATTGCACATGATGTGGAGCAGGAGGATGGGCTACAGGTTGGTCAACAGAGGGCGCTCTGCCCCATGATTCCTGCTTCCTAAAATAACGTTTGTTATGGTATGGGCAGCAGGCCCATGTTTTTTGCGATTACAGGAGCCGCAGCTGGGGGTCAGGGTATACCTAGTCCTTTATATATAAGATTGATAAATAAAAAATGTGACCTCCACAGATTCTGCTACCATAAGAAGTCTCTGTGTTTTATTAGGTTGGCGGGAAACACAACCAAAGGGGGTAGGGGGATCCTTTGCCTAGGGGTCTATAACGGCTCCTACAATTAATTTGTTGGACTCTTTAGAATTGGTGAATAACTCCACCCATAAGACTTCTGCCCCCTCATCTTCTAACATAACCTCCACCTTTATATTAAATTTAAATCCTGCCTAACAAACAGACATACCCCTCCTCCTTTTCTATTGCCTCTGTTCCTCCGCAACAAAGTATAGCCGCTGATATTAACTGCCCAGTCATGTGACTCATTCAGCCATGTTTCAGCCACACCAATCACATCATATTTTCCCTCCAGCAGCAGCACCTCCAGCTCTCCCATTTTACCAGTCAGACTTGCATTTGCAAACATACATTTAATACTGGTACTATATTGAACAAATGCTCCAGCAGCTCTATTAACTGATTCATTTTGAAAAAAAACATTTTTCCCATGACAGTATCCTTTTAACAGTACCCCCAAACAAATCTCCTCCCCCATTTTCCCTTCCTTTGCCTATCTCATTTAACTTGTCTTCCACTGAAACTTTTATTGAACCCTCCCCCCGCGACTAGTTTAAAGTCTCCTCCAACCATCTAGCCATCTTCTCCCCCAAAACAGCTGCACCATCATCATTGAGGTTCAGCCCATCCCTAGGAAAGAGCCTGTAGCTCTTTCTTTAATGAGAAAGAAAATTATAAGGTAGAAAGAAGTTAATTACACAAAACGATGGAGACCAAAGGAGAACATTAAGAAGCACAGTGACCCCCCCAACTCTACCCACAGAGATTCAGAGGCACAGTGGCCCCCCAACTCCAGAGAAATTCAGAGCTACATTGACTCCCCCCAGTACCCCACAGAAATTCAGAGGCACACTGACTCCCTCCTCACCCCACAGAAATTCAGAGGCACGCTGACTCCCCCCCCCCGTACCCCACAGAAATTCAGAGGCACAGTGACTCACCCCTCACTCCACAGAAATTCAGAGGCACAGTGACTCCCCTCTTACCCCATAGAAATTCAGAAGCACAGTGACCCCCAAATCCAGAGAAATTCAGAGCCACAGTTACCCCCCCCCTCATCCCAAAGTAATTCAGAGGCATAGTGACTCCCCCTGTACCCCACATAAATTGAGAGGCACGCTGACTCCCCCCATACCCCACATACTGTAAATTCAGAGGCACACTGACTCCCCCCGTACCCCACAGAATTTAAGAGGCACAATGACTCCCTCCCGTACCCCACAGAGATCAGAGGCACAGTGACTCCCCCCGTACCCCACAGAAATTCAGAGGCACAGTGTTGCAAGTGCCACATCCTGGATGGAATTAATTGGGCTGGATTGTTTTGTACAAACATTGATACATTACTTACAATACCCTCCTCTAAGTCATTAATAAACAAGTTAAATAAAAGTGGACCCAATACCGAGCCCGGATGGACCCCACTAAAAACCTTACTCCAAGTAGAGAATGCACCATTAACAACCACCCTCTGTAACCTATCCTGTAACCAGTTTCCTATCCATGTGGAAACGACTTCATTAAGTCCAACAGACCTTAGTTTAGAAAGCAGTAGTTTGTGGGGCACGGTATCAAATGCTTTGGCAAAATCCAAATAGTTGACATCTACTGTCTCCCACTGTCCCGCATCTTACTTACCTCATCATAAAAAGCAATTAACTTTGTCTTACATGACCTTTGCTTCATAAAGCCATGCTGATTGCTGCTAATAATTTCATTTACTAGGACATTTTGAACACGATCCCTTGACAAGCCTTCAAATAACCTGCATCTTTTTACTATTAATATACTTAAAAAAACGTTGTTAGTCTTAGCCTCAGCTGCAATGCTCTCTTCTGACTTCTGACTTCAGGAAGGCATGGACGTTTAAGGGGCCCTGGCCACCAATTTTCTCATAATGGGGGGGGGGCTGGCTACCAATTTTGGCCACCAATTATTTTTTTCTCATGTGGGGTCCTAGCCACCAATATTTTTTAATGGGGGGGCCCTGGCCACAAATGTTTTTTTATGGGGGGCCTTGACCACCAATATCTTTTTATTTTTTATTAACATGTGGGAATCCTAGCCACCAATATTTTTTTGTTTTTTTTACTGTGTGGTGGGGGGCGGACCTGTGGGGGTGGGGAGAGCAGACCTGTAGATGGGGCTTGCGGTGGGTGCAGCCCAGGGGGCCCAGGAAATTTTGTCGTACGGGGTCCTGCAATTTCTGATGGCGGTCCTGCTTTCCTGTGGGGGTCTTTTAGTTTACCCAGGGAAACAATACATTGGTTGTTTAATTCCACTTCTGTAAAACTATATAGGCTTCTAAGTGTCTAATAAAATGAAAAATCATGTTTCACATAGTACAATCACATATATCAGAAATATAATTTATTTTATGTATGAGAACACAGCAGATTTGTAAAGTTCTGTGTTTCCTGAACGCGCAAATACCAAATAAGGAGATTTTGTGGACTCACCATTAAATCTCTTTTTCTTCAGTCGCTTGGGGGACACAGGAAACAGTGGGGTATAGCTTGTATCACCAGGAGGCAGTACAAATCCAAAAGAATAAGTAGTTCCTCCTCCACTGGCTATACCCATCCAATGGGTGGAGCCTAATCACTTTGTACCAAAGAAAGTCGAAAAACGTGACCGAAGTAAAAATTAATGAACAAACCTGTTGGCTAATGCCAAACCATGTCTAATGATAACCATGGGCCTCCAACCAGGGAGGGAAGTCCTGTGTCCCCAAGCGACTGAAGAGAAAGAGATTAAACAGTGAGTCCACAAAATCTCCTTTTCTCCATTGTCTGTTTCAGTGACACAGGAAACAGTGGGGAATACCAAAGCTGTTCCCAATGCAGGGTGGGAAAGAGGTCCTATGTGGAAGAGATCACTGTGGCTTGTAAAACCTTCCTGCCAAAGATGTCAAAGTGGTAAAATTTTGCTTTGCACGGTTGTGCTGCGGCTTGGTTACTATACACCCACGATGTACAGAAATTCATAGGCACAGTTATCCCACCCCTCACCTCACAGAAATTCAGAGGCACAGTGATCCCCCTCACTCTACAGAAATTCAGAGGTACAATGATCTCCATTACCCATTACCACTTTCCCATGTTTGAATTTGCAGCTCACTTAAAAAGTAATCAGCAGTGGAGCGGTCACATGGTAGGATAACATGACCATGACGTCAGGTCCTTTCTGAGGATAGTAACTAGCTGCTACTGAAGAAGAAGGCGATTAAGATGCAGGCCTATTTCGTGCAGGGACCCTCACCCACTGTCAGACTACTGTTAGGAACGATCCCCTTGTCCATAGCAGCCCGGGACACTTTCAGGAGTGGTTTCCTCTTGCCCCCACCCAAGCTGTCTCAGTGCTTCTCTCCACCGCCTCAGCCCCGTTCAGCCCAGCAGCATCATGGGGGTGCAGGGCTTGAAGGAGTTCCTGAAGAAGTGTTGCCCAGGGGCTGTGGTGCCCGTGGACTTGTTGAAGTTGGCCAGGACCGTAGCCAGACAACAGCACAGGGCCCAGGGGTTCCCTAGCACTGGATTTAGTGGGTGGGGGTCCAGGTGCCTGGCTGCGCAGTCCTAGCGCCCACATACCCCCCTCCGGTGCGAGTGCAAATGCGAGCCCCCTAGAGCACTGGGGAGCTGTGCTCCCCGTTAAACGGCTGGGCGCCATGTCGCCCCTAATATTCTTCACCACTCACACAGGGCCCAAAAAACCCGCCCTCACACAGGAAGCAAAACCTGCCCTCACACAGGGCCCCAAATCCACCCTCACACAGGGCCCTCACTCTCTAGTACCACCCTCACACAGGGCCCTCACTTTCTAATACCTGCCCTCACACAGGGCCCCAAACTTGCCCTCACACAGGGCTCTCACTCTCTAGTACCCACCACAAGCCTCCCCATGGGTCCCTTTACTGGTAACCATGATTCCCGGATGTTACCGGAGTACGATTCATTAGTCCTTCATTATAGACGGAGGCCGTGCTGGGTAACATGTAGGGGCTCATGGGAAAGAAATAGGTCCATAGGGGAATGGGACAAATCCCTAGATCTGCCCCCTGTCATGAGACTGACTGATGCCAGGCCCTGGCTGTCATATTGTATTGACAAATCTCACAGGATCATCTGTAAGGAGCAAGCAACTTCTGCACAGTGGTGTCTTCCAAGGGGTGGTTCACCTTTAAATTAACTTTTAGTATATTATAGAATGGCTAATTCTAAGCAACTTTTCATTTGGCTTTCATTTATTCTTTTATATAGTTTTTGATTTATTTGCCTCTATCTTTTTTTTCAATCAAAATTGAAAAATCAAAATAACTAAAAAAGAAACCCCATAAATCATAAAAAATGGAAACCAAATGCAAATTGTCTCAGAATATCTCTCTTCATCATACTAAGAATTAATTTAAAGGTGAACAACACCTTTAAATGCTGGGTCCAGAAATGGGCTGCCAGATCAATTCTGTGCACAGTTTATAACCACGGCAGGGCATACTGGGTGCTAGTAAGGCCTGCTTGTAATTGATCTGGCAACCTCTTATTCTGTTGTTGCTGTCCTCATGCTCTGCAGAGACTCAAAGTTGGGGCCTGTCAGACTTGCTGCAACCCTCTTCAGTTTGAGTTGTAGTACCGTAAGAGTTGATTGGGGAACGGTTAATCTGAGTGGCAATCATAATTTTTTTTAATTTAACCTTTTAGTGACCAATCTGCACTTGGCATTGTTATGTATGTGCTGTTGCCCTTGGCTTGTGTAGCGGATCTATTTGCTAACACTTATTTTTTCAATAAGCCACCAAGTGAAATGAAATGTGCTCTGCTCCACATTTTTTTATTATATTTTATTCCCCCTTTATTCATTTCATAATCACTGCTGAGTGCTTTTTCTAACCAGGCCAGCACCCTGCAGCTCGACTTATCCTTCATGGGTCATGTAAAAAACTATTAGGGGCAGATTTATCAAGGGTCGAAGTGAATAAGAGGGAATTTTCGAAGTAATAAAATTTGAAATTCAAAGTAATTTTTTGGATACTTCGACCATCGAATAGGATACTACGACTTCGACTTTACTTTGATTTTGTTTTGAAGTAAAAATCTTTCAAATATTCAACCATTCCATAATCGAAGTACTGTCTCTTTAAAAAAAACTTTGACTTCAATACTTCTCCAAATTAAACCTGCCGAAGTGCTATGTTAGCCTATGGGGACCTTCTACAACATTTTTAGAGGTCGAAGTAAAATCCTTCGATCTCTGAAATTGTTCGAATCGTTCGATTCGAACGATTTAATTGTACGATCGAACCATTTTACTTCGATCGTTTGAAGGCCAAATTCGGTGAAAAATACTTCAACTTCGATATTCGAATTCAAAGTATTTTAATTTGTTGGTTGAATTTCAAAGTATTTTACACTTCGAAATTCGACCCTTGATAAATCTGCCCCTCAAAGCACATTATTGTGACCAGCTTATAGATTTAGGCAATAATACATGTTTTATGGGCCAGTTTCATGCCTGAGAGACGACCACAAATCCCACACCTGAGTGCTGCTTTGTTTTCTGATGAGTCGCTTATCAGTTGTCCCTTGTAACCATGAATATGGCCTCCCGAGTAGAATACCCGGTACATCCCTCTGTATTCCAGCAGGCCCTATGCATATTTTTTTAAAAACTATACCCGCAGAGCAAGTGGTTCCCCTACATACAATTCTGAGAACTCAAGCTATCAGAAAGTCAGATATTGTTCATTATCCCAGCAGGAATTTATAAAGGTAATGCGGCTTCTGTTAAAACAATCGGAAGATGGATAGTACTGGCAATAACTACGGCCTACATAGAGCAAGGTCAACAGTTACCAAGTGGGGTGAGAGCTCATTCAACCAGAGGAATGGCAACATCCTGGGCGGCAGAGACGCAGATGACTCCTGACTCGATCTGCAAGGTGGCTACATGGAGATCCACTAATACTTTTCTTAGACATTATAAGCTTGATGTTTCTTCACAGAAAGAGTCTAATTTTGGCCTCAAGGTTCTGCAGGCCACTTCTTCTTGAATCATTAAATGTGTGTGCAGCATTATATTGAGTGTTGTTTCTTCCCTCCCTGGTGAATTATTGCTAATGTTTAGTGTTTCGCAATTCATTGTGTTGGTGTTCTAAAGGGAAAGTTTGGGTATGGGACCTGTTATCCAGAATGCTCAGGACCTGGGGTTTGCCGGATAAGGGATCTTTCCCTAATTTGGGTCTTTGTACCTAAAGTCTGCTAGAAAATCACGTAAACATTAAATAAACAGAGTAGGCTGGTTTTGCTTTCAATAAGGATTAATTATATCTTAGTTTGGATCAAGTGCAAGGTATCTGTCTAAACTGGAAAACTGGGCAGCAAACTGGAAAATGAGGTTCAATGTTGATAAATGCAAGGTTATGCACTTTGGCAAAAATAATATAAATGCAAGTTATACACTAAATGGCAATGTGTTGGGAGTTTCCTTAAATGAAAAGGATCTAGGGGTCTTTGTAGATATCACGTTGTCTAATTCTGGGCAGTGTCATTCTGTGACTACTAAAGCAAATTAAGTTCTGTCTTGCATAAAAAAGGGCATTAACTCAAGGGATGAAAACATAATTATGCCTCTTTATAGGTCCCTGGTAAGGCCTCATCTGGAGTATTCAGTTCAGTTTTGGACTCCAGTCCTTAAGAGGGATATAAATGAGCTGGAGAGAGTGCAGAGACGTGCAACTAAATTGGTTAGAGGGACGGAAGACTTAAATTATGAGGGTAGACTGTCAAGGTTGGGGTTGTTTTCTCTGGAAAAAAGGCGCTTGCGAGGGGACATGATTACACTTTACAAGTACATTAGAGGACATTATAGACAAATGGCAGGGGACCTTTTTACCCATAAAGTGGATCACCGTACCAGAGGCCACCCCTTTAGACTAGAAGAAAAGAACTTTCATTTGAAGCAACGTAGAGGGTTCTTCACAGTCAGGACAGTGAGGTTGTGGAATGCACTGCCGGGTGATGTTGTGATGGCTGATTCAGTTAATGCCTTTAAGAATGGCTTGGATGATTTTTTGGACAGACATAATATTAAAGGCTATTGTGATACTAAACTCTATAGTTAATATAGGTATGGGTATATAGAATTTTAATTAAAAGTAGGGAGGGGTGTGTGTATGGATGCTGGGTTTTCATTTGGAGGGGTTGAACTTGATGGACTTTGTCTTTTTTCAACCCAATTTAACTATGTAACTATGTAACAGGTATGGGACCTGTTATCCAGAATGGTCGGGACCTGGGATATTCCGGATAAGGGATCTTTCCCTAATTTGGGTCTTCATACCTTAAGTTTACTAGAAAATCACGTGAACATTAAATAAACCTAGTAGGCTGGTGTTGCTTCCAATAAGGATTGATTATATCTTAGTTTGGATCAAGTGCAAGGCACAGGTATGGGACCTGGTATCCAGAATGGTCGAGATCTGATGTTTTCAGGATAACGGATATTTTCTTAATTTGGATCTTCATACCTTAGAAACGAAGGTTAGTGCTACTGCCACATAAAAATAAATAAATGTGGTACCACTTAATGAAAAAGTATTAAATCAAAAATGCCAATTGAAGTAAAAAATGAAGGAGAAAACAATCACAGTTCACCTCAGTCCCAAGGTGCAAAGTCAAATTTACTGTGTCCAAACGGAATGTGAGGGTCTCCAAAAAATACGAAAACAAATGTAAAAAAGTTGAAAATTTATTAGGACATGATACCAGGTATCATGTCCTAATAAATTTTCTACTTTTTTACATTTGTTTACGTATTTTTTGGAGACCCTCACATTCCGTTTGGACATAGTAAATTCTTCATAACTTAGGTCTAGAAGAAAATCATGTAAACATTAAATAAACTCAATAGACTGGATTTGCTTCCAATAAGGATTAATTGTATCTTAGTTGAGATCAAGTACAAGCTACTGTTTTATTATTACAGAAAAAAAGGAACTCCCTTTTTAAAATGTGGATTATTTGGATAAAATGGAGTCTATGGTAGATGGCCTATCTCTTATTCTGAGCTTTCTGGATAATGGGTTTCCGGGTTAATGGATCCCATACCTATACTGTTTTATTATTACAGAAAAAAAGGAAATAGTTTTTGGGTGAATTCGATAAAATGGAGTCTGTGGGAGACGGCCTTTCTGTAATTCATAGCTTTCTGGATAATGGGTTTCTGGATAACGGATCCCATACCTGTACATCCTGATTTAAAGTGGCTATAATTTGCTGTTGCACAAGGTGACCTGGAACCTGGAACCCCATGAAAACTGCGATAGAAATGTCTGATGTTCCCATAAGATAATGGTTTAATATGAATGAAGCAAAGACATCCCCGTACAGTGAAACGGAATTTATTTGCTACATATGCCTGGTGTTGTATAGTAACGCGGTCTCTAGTTTGTGTAGGTTTAGGCCTGGTCTTTTGGGTTATACCTGGGTATTCGTGAGTTTTCAAATTGCATTTGGGGGGGCTTCTGCAGATATGATATGCAAGTTACAGATAATAGTAAGATGTACGTGAATTGTTAGTTACTATAATTATGGTACAGTTATGGGATCCGTTATCCGGAAACCCATTCTCCAGAAAGATTCGAATTACAGAAAGGCTGTTTCCGATATACTCCATTATATACAAATAATCCAGATTTTTTTAATGGGTTCCCTTTTCTCTGTGATAACAAAACACTACCTTGTACTTGATCCCAACTGAGATAAAATTAATCCCTATTGGAAGCAATACCAGCCTATTGGATTTATTTAATGTTTAAAACTCGGGAAGCAGACGGCACTTCTGAAAATGGGGTTTATTGGAGTTCCTGCTGGAAAAACCTAACGCGTTTCGGGTGTTATCCCTTAGTCATAGGTTTTTCCAGCAGGAACTCCAATGAACCCCATTTTCAGAAGTGCCGTCTGCTTCCCGAGTTTTTGTCGTGTTTACAGTGGGGACACTGTCTGACTGAGCACCTGACCTGAGGGGAGAGCGGTGAGCTTGTGCGGTCCTTTTTTCGCTTCTTTATTTAATGTTTACATGGTTTTCTAGTAGGTATTACGATCCAAATGATGTACAGCAGGGCTGTCCAACTGGCTGCCCACGGGCCGCATGCGGCCCGTGACCCCCCTTTAAATGGCCCTCCACATCAAAGTCTGCTTGCTGTGTTTTTTTACGATATGTAAAATTTAAAAGGTATCACTACAGAGATTAACTGGCCCCTGCATTGTTTAAACATCAAATTCAGACTAATCCCCTGTATTGTTCTCACCTGTGATCCCCCTGTATTGTTCACACTTGTGACACCTCTATTGTTCACAGCCCTAAAACCTGTACTGTTCTACCTGAGACCCAGACTGAAACTGCCCACATTGTTCTCCTGTTCACACCTTATTCAAAATGCTAATGGGGCACCAGCACTGTGTCACTGTATGTAGCACATATTAGACTGGTCCTGATTTTCCTGCACCCTGTGTTTGCGATGCTGTGCCTGACCTGTGATCCCTAAGGAACATAAGTCTGGTATTTGTTCTGGGTTTTTTAGCATTTGAAAATTATTGTTAGGGGCCCCTAAGGTGTTTAATCATATGCTGGGGTACTGTATTATACACAGGGGAGGAGGAGGCATATGGATTTAAGGGTATGTTTTAATATGACTTAACTTTTTTCACATATGAGTGGCATCCTTGACTGGGCAGGCACAAGGTAGTTTGGCACCCTAGGCAAGAGCTTCAATCAGCGCCCCCTGTCCTGCATTACCATTTTCCTCCTTACCATGATGGATTTTAAATAAAGAACGAAAGAAAATGTACAACACTTTTTTATTTATATTACTGCCCATTGCACCTGTACCAGCAAGCCCAGCAGCCATCCATAATACAGCCCCCTGTACCTGTGCCAGCAGCCATCCATCTTGCTGCCCCCCAAACCTGTACCAGTAGCCATCCATTATACTGCCCCCCCATACCTGTGCCAGCAAGTTCAGCAGCCATCCATCATACAGCTCTCCTGCAGCCATCGTATTGCCCCAATCTTTACCTGTGTCAGCAGCAGCCAAAAATAAATCTGATCACATCATATTGCCCCCAAGTATTTATGTAGCTGTGCCAGCGCCAACAGCAAACATATGGCCCCCAAATCTGTACCTGGCTGTGCCAGCAGGAAGCTTCTCACTTTACAGTAATAGAAAGAATGTCTTCAGTTCAGTGCAACTGTGCAAGGCTGAGAGCAGCGAGAGAGAGCCACACCAAGCAGGCCGCCAGCTCTCTGCCTCTCTCTGCCACCCATTATTACTATTACTTGCTGGCAAGAGGAAAAAGGTGAAGGAGGGAGATTCCACCCGACTAAGTGACCATGATTACTGAAACAAATTATTAAATAAACGCTTGAAAAAATGAAAAAAAAAAACTCCATTAAAAGTGCGCCCTCAATGATGGCGTCCTAGACAGCCGCCTACTCTGCCCACCCCTAGTTCCGGACCTGATCCCTGCAGAGAGCACTAACCATCTGTTTTTTTGGTGTGCTATTAATATCGGCATGGTCTTGTGGTAACATGGGTGTGGTTTAAAGTGGGTGTGGTCTTAAAACAGGGAGTGGCTAACACTGGCTTCCATTATCAGCCCTCCACCATGTAGATTAGAAAAAATCCGGCCCTCTGTACTATATAAATTGGACAGCACTGATGTACAGGTATGGGACCTGTTATCCAGTACAGGTATGGAACAGGGGTACTCCAGCATGCTCATGATTGATTTTTATTGGCCTCTACTCCCAAGTTGATCAGTACAGTACAGGTATGGGACATGTTATCAACCTGTGATCCAGTATGGGTATGGGACCTGTTATCCAGAATGCTTGGGACCTATTAACTAGAACAGGTATGGGAACTGTTATGCAAAATGCTCAGAACCTGGGGTTTTCTGGATAATACATCTTTCCGTAATTTGGATCTGCATATCTTAAGTCTACTAGAAAATCATGTAAACATTAAATAAAGCCAATAGGCTGGTTTTGCTTCCAATAAGGATTAATTATATTTTAATATGGATCAAGTACAAGGTACTGTTTTATTACTACAGAGGAAAAGCAAATTATTTTTTAAAATTTGCATTATTTAAATAAAATGGAGTCTATGGGAGATGCCCATGCCGTAATTCAGAGCTTTCTGGATAACGTGTTTCCCAATAATGGATCCCACACCTGAATACATTTCACTCTGCATAATGGAAATTTTAAATATATCGTAAGGTTTGCTTGAAGGCACTTTGTCTGCTGGCTTATTTCAAGATTTACTCTGATCTCTGATGCCAACTAATGGGCTAGCCAGGGGTTATTCTCGTTACTATATTTCTCAGTATTTATTGGTTTTGCAACATATTAAGTTACAATCCTTTCAATTAAAGTGCATTAACATAAGTATTGTTATCAGTGTAAGATGTTGCAATCAGTTCAGTGTTGGCTAAAAGAAATGGTTGTAATCTAAACAAAATAAAATGTAAGAAATGAGTAAATCAATATACCATAATAATGCTAACAGTAGGAAACTATAGGTATGGGAACTGTTATCCAGAATGCTTGGGGCCGGGGTTTTCTGGATAACTGATCTTTCCGTAATTTGGATTTTCAAACCTTAAGGCTACTAGAAAATCATGTAAACATTAAATAAACCCAATAGGCTGTCTTGTTTCCAATAAGGATTAATTATATCTTAGTTGGGGTCAAGTACAAGGTACTGTTTTATTATTACAGAGAAAAAGGAAATCATTTTAAAAATTTGGATTATTTGGATAAAATGGAGTCTATGGGAGATGGCCTTTCCATAATTTGGAGCTTTCTAGATGATAGGTTTCCAGATAATGGATCTTATACCCGTAATAAAAAGTAGCAATAGCAATACAATTGTAGCCTTACAGAGCATTTGATTTTAGATGGGGTCAGCGACCCATATTTGAAAGCTGTGAGAAGGCAAATAAATTTAAAAAAAAACAATGAAAACCCATTGAGAAGTTGCTTAGAAATAGCCATTCTATAACACGCCAAAAGTTAAGTTAAAGATGAACCACCCCTAAAAATTAGGATATAAATAATTGGAGAAAATGCAAAGATGTGTAACTAAACTGGAGGAAGATTTAAATCATAGGAGGAAGATTTAAATTATGAGGGCAGACTGTTATGGTGGCAGTTTTATCTTGGGGGGGAAAGACAATTGCGAGGGGATATAATTCTTCTTTACAAGTACATTACAAGTACTCAAATGCAATATAGACAGATACTGGGGGATCAGCAGCTGGGCTCACCTGGTAGGGGACTAAGGCCAGTCTTTGCTTGTGTGACTGCAGGGCTGTGATTGGCTAACTACTAATTGGATGTAAATATACTGGGTGATGGAAAAAAACTATAGCAGAAACTTGTACAGGTATTGGATCCGTTATCCGGGAACCCATTATTCTGAAAGTTCCAAATTTTGGAATGACTTTCTCCCATAGGCTCCATTTTATTAAAATAATCCACATTTTTAAATATAATTTCATTTTTCTCTGTAATAATAAAAAGTACCTTGTACTTGATCCAAACAAAGATATAATGAATCCTCATTTGAAGCAAAACCAGCCTATTGGGTTTATTCAATGTTTACATGATTTTCTAGTAGACAAGGTATGAAGATCCAAATTAGGGAAAGATCAATTATCAGGAAAACCCTAGGTCCAGGAGATAAGAGACTGGAATATTCATAGGAGAGACCTGAATAGAAAGATGAGTATAAAAAAGTGGCAATAACTATAAATGTGTAGTCTTGCAGATCATTTGTTTTTACGTAGGGTCAGTGACCAAATTTGAAAGCTTTAAAGGGTCAGAAGAAGAAGGCAAATAATTAAAAAACTATAAAAAATAAAGGCCAGTTGAAAAGTTGCTTAGAATAAGCCATTCTATAATATACTAAAAGTTAACTTAAAGGTGAACAACCCCTTTAAGGCAAACAACCCGAAGTGGGATTCACAATCACTAGACTTACAAGACTTTGAAATACAAGGGCATACTTTGTTGCACAAAACATTTCTTTATATCTGTGGCAGTTGTAGTTGGGTTTTATGGTGGGAACATTACAAGAAGAGTATGACACACAGCTCCAACACGCATAGGGCAGGCAGAGTATGGCACACACAGGAGGCATAGAGAGGGCAGAGTATGGGACACACAGGGAGCATACGGAAGGCAGAGTATGGCACACACGAGGAGCATAGGGCAGGCAGAGTATGGCACGCACAGGGAGCATAGGAAAAGCAGACTACAGCTGGAGGCAGGGAAACCTATCAGGACGACTATAATATGAGTAGTTCACAGGCCTGGATTTGTGGAAAGGCCATAAAGGCCTGGGCCTAGGGCGGCAGAATTTTAGAGGGGTGGCATGCCGCCCAACCAAGCCCGCATTGGTTCGGAAGCACTGGGAATTTGCAGGAAATACAATAGTTTTTAAAATGCCATGTGCACCAATCACAGTACTCCAGACCCGATGTTGAAAAATTCCGCATGTACACAAAGGAAGGGGAGGGGATGGGGGTGATGAGCGGCAGTAGGCCCAGGGGCACCTGCATTATAAATCCAGTCCTGGCAGTTAATACCGTGCTACATACAGTGACACAATGCTGATGCCCCTCCAGCAGTTTGCATTAGGTGTGAACAGTGTGGGCACTTTCAGTCTGAGATGTGAACAGTAAAAGGCTTTCGAGGGGTTACAGGTGTGAACAGTGCAGTGGGGATTAGAGGTGTGAACTATGCAGGATTTTAAAATCTGAATTTGAAGTGTAATCTGTGCAGTGGCTAATTAATCTCAGTACTGATACATTTTAAAGATTACACCTGGTAAGCAGGTTTTAAATGATATATTATCAATAAAAAAGTGTTGGAATACAAATCAGTAACGTAACTTGGTGGGGGCGGGCCCTGGTGCGAGCCATGCAGACGGGCCCGCCCCCACCCTCATGTTCGCGATTATACTGTGCCGCTGCAGCCGACTCCAGCCGGCTGCAGCGCGCACGTTCTTCCGGGGGGCACTGCGGGGGTGTGGGCCCTGGCCTATTTGCACCCCCTGCTCCCCCGGTACTTACGCCCCTGTTAGAAATAATGTTTCTCGTGCTAGGGATGATGTTACCAGTTCAGATACATAGCAGTTAAGGCCATATTTCCTTGTGAAGCTCCATATGTCTTATCTTGACCATCCTTTTCCTTGGTTCCTTGGTGCCACCCGAGCTCCACATTATCCACTTGTACAGGGCCGCTGGTGCTTTCTGGGAAACGTGTCAATCATGTGCATGAAGGCTTATGTCTTGAGTGGGGAGAGGGTCAGAGACTACTTTCTAGTCTTAAAATATAATAACGTATTATAATATAATAACGTATTGAATATGTTTACTGAAACTCCGTTTCTGCATTTCAGGTATTTCAGAGCTTGGAGGACCATCACCTGGGGGTAGTATCCTTCTTTCGTGAGAACAGTTTTCATGGACTAATTGCTCATGACTTTGAGTAATCCCTCTGTAACATCCCTTCATAGTACAGCTCCCATGCCCTCAAACTCAGTTGGAATGGGAAGAATTTGACCACCAATCAGTTTCTAATGCAGGAAGTTGCCAAGCAGTTTGGCCTAAAAGATGAGCCACTTTCCAATTTTTGCAGCTCTCTTAGGTAAGTAGATGAAGTAGCAGCAGTGTGAAGAACACGTCTGGTAGTGCCCTAGACCACAAGCTTCCAATTTAAGTCAATGGGAAATTGCAACTAATTCTTCAGCCTTTTGATTAGCCTAAATAATGAAATATATCCTATACACATACTAGCCTCTTTTAATGGAACAGTCATTGATGTGTACCCTCTTTATGGACCCAGCATTATGCCGCTTTAGTGTTTTCAGTGCTGTGAGCATACACCAAACCACTCCAAATTGCCACCCCCACTCAATTCATTTCTGTAGAAATTGCTTGTGCCTGTAAATACCTTATTGTATTAGCTAGCACATGCAAGCTGTTCCCATAAGAACGAATTGACAAACATTTTGCTCTACAAAACCTTTGGTGTTCCATTACACTTATAGGAGGGAAAAGATATCATGTTATCTCAAGTTCTCCACAAAGTGCACACATACATTCACTTTATCCTTTCCCTTCAGTTTTCTTAGTCTATAATTTGCCTTAATTTCCCTTGTGCAACTAAGTTTTTTAACTTTTTAGTGTTTCTTATTTGTTCCATTCTCACCCCACCCACCCCATCTATATGTTACCCCTCCCAAATGTGACCAATACCCAGAATAAAGACACACACAAAGCAACTTGAAGTTAAATCTGTGTAAGTCATAGTTTTATAGATAATAATTAGATAAACTGCGCTATTTGATCCAGAGGAAGGCAAAAAACCTCCGGCAAGCTTGGGACAATCTGCTTACTAGAGTGAAAAATTCCTTCCTGACCCCTTAACGGCAATCGGATTTGCTCCCAGGATCAATGCGCCAAATTAAATCAAGGTAAGCAAGGTAAGGGAAACAGAAGGGAATATGGCAGCATACACATGAGTGCCTTTAAGCTACAAGGTGAACACTACATTCCATTCTGTTGGACCCCAGGCCGCCTGTAGACCCAGCTTCTGCAGTCTGAGGGATGGAGTGGACTGGAATGCAGGGTCTACCAAGTGGCTTAAAGGTGCTCCTGTCTATGGAACCATATTTAGGGGGAAAGAAGGGATACCGTGTTTGGAATTGTGATGGAGGGAATGGAAATAGAAGGTAATATGGCAGGATACACACGAGCACTTCTAAGCTACAAGGTGAACACTGCATTCCTCTCCATTCCATTGGACCCCAGGCAGCCTGCAGAACCCAGCTTCAGCAGTCTTGAGGGATGGAATGGAAAGGAATGCAGGGTCTACTGAGTGGCTTAAGGGTGCTCTTGTCTATGAAGCCATATTTTAGGTGTAAGGGGGCAGTGCTGGTGAAATTACGGTGGAGGAAATTTAAACAGAGGGGAATATGGCTACATGTACATAGGAATGCCTTTAAGCTGCTAGGTCAACACTGCATTCCTCTCCATTCCATTGGACCCCAGGCAGCCTGCAGACCCGGCTTCTGCAGTCTGAGGGATGGAGTGAATAGGAATGCAGGGTCTACCGAGTGGCTTGAGGGTGCTCCTGTCTATGGAACCATATTTTAGGTGTAAGTGTGGCACCGCTGGTGGAATTACGGTAGAAATAATTGGGGAAATAAGGGACACTGTGGTTGGAATTGCGGTGGAGGGAACTAAAATAGAGAAGAATATGGCTGCATATACATGAGCACCATTAAGCTACAAAGTGAACCCTGCATTCCTCGTCATTCCATTGGACCCCAGGCAGCCTGCAGACCCGGCTTCTGCAGTTTGAGGGATGGATTGAAAAGGAATGCAGGGTCTACCAAATGGCCTAAGGGTGCTCCTGTCTATGGAACCATATTTTAGGTATAAGGGGGAGCACCACTGGTGGAATCATGGTGTATTGGAGTGGAGGCACCGCTGGTGGAATTGAGCTCACTCTGCTCTGTGTCAAGAAGATCACCTACACAAAGGTGCATCGATACGTGGTACAGTGTAAACTGCGACAGTGCTGGTGGCTGGTGGGCTCTCTGCAAAACCAAACAAAATAACGTTAAACTTGTACCCAAGGGTTTTACCTTAGCAAGTGATATCTCTGTAGAAATTCTATAACATTTTGGGGGATTTTAATCAGAAATATAGCAGTTATGCAAATTAACATTACTAAATGCGAATGTACCATTTCCCTCTGTGATTATGGGACAAGTTACAAATCGCAGGGTTCTCTGCATTTTCAAGCCATTTGATTCCAATCTCAATTCCTTGTCAAAATTATGAAGATACACTTCGTATTGGTTTCTATGGAATTTCAATAGGTTTCAGCTGTGGAGGATTTATATGTTCTTTTTGTGCTTGTATTTCACAAAATCACAGCATTGCAATGGCTTGCAATACATCAGCCCTATTACAAAATAGTAATAATTGAACAAATATATTCATTAGATACTGTACCTGGATATGTTTCCATGTACTTCCTGAAAATTGCCCAGTTTATCTCCTCTAGTTGTTTATAGAGGGATTTCAGTTGGGCCTTGGCCTTCATCTTGTCCTGCAGGACCTCAGCCATAAATCTGATGTTCCACCACCTCGTTAATTCCAGGCTGTCTCTAGCTATACAATAATCATAGCTTGTCCATTTTATTTCGCCAATGATGTTCTTCCTCATGCTCTCAAAATCAGTGATCTTACAGATCCTCTCCTCCTTCCTATAGATCCACTGTGAGCCCTAGAGAAATGTAAGAAACAAGAAGACATTAAGGTTTCCAGCAGTTTGTGTTTAATCCCCAGTAATAGTGAAAGTGACAATTTCTTCCCATAGGCAAAATAAGCAAAACAATATGTATTTATTACCACTAGGGGAGCTGTTACATTGATCGTCGTTGCAAAGCAAAAGCTTTTTGGTTCAATAGAAGTGTTGGTGTTGAGGTGGGTAAGAAAAGACATGCTTTTAAAGGACCAGTAACATAAAAAAAATGTTTAAAAATTCGTTAGTGCACAACGAAAAATAAACACCAAGACAAATGTAACTTTTAAATAGCAAAGCCTTTATTAAGAAATAACTTACAGAAAGTCCACTTCCTGTCCTCTTCAGAAACGGCGAAAAGGCGACCATCCATACTGTAGCAATCGATTTCTCCTCCCTGGCTATTCACTGACAGGCATCGTCCTTCATCCTCCTCCAGGTGTCTAGCAGCAGCGATGTTACAGGCTCTCCTCTCCTGCGATTTCCCGGCTCCTGGTGTGACAGTGGTGCAAAGTTCGTTCCTGTGCTGGCGGCGATCAACTAGCAGCAGCGGGTCCTCTGCTTCCCTTCCACTGGCCTGGCCGTCTAGAGTTTCCCGTCTAGGCCAATGATGCTATCGCATACAGTATCGGTGGAGGGAGCAGAACAGAACTGGACCAGGCAGGAGGGGAGACTGAGAGGGAGTTGAGGGGAGCGGAGGAGGTAAGCCGATTAACAGTGAAAGGCTGGGAGGCAGTAGCAGGAACAAGTGTGCATTGGGACTCGGGAGACTCTAGACGGCCAGGCCAGTGGAAGGGAAGCAGAAGACCCGCTGCTGCTAGTTGATCGCCGCCAGCACAGGAACGAACTTTGCGCCACTGTCACACCAGGAGCCGGGAAATCGCAGGAGAGGAGAGCCTGTGACACGGCTGCTGCTGGACACCTGGAGGAGGATGAAGGACGATGCCTGTCAGTGAATAGCCAGGGAGGAGAAATCGATTGCTACAGTATGGATGGTCGCCTTTTCGCCGTTTCTGAAGAGGACAGGAAGTGGACTTTCTGTAAGTTATTTCTTAATAAAGGCTTTGCTATTTAAAAGTTACATCTGTCTTGGTGTTTATTTTTCGTTGTGCAGCAAACAAATTTTTAAACATTTTTTTTTATGTTACTGGCTTTCAAGTTAGCTGGGACAGCCAAATCATTTATAAGGTACAAGGAGGCCAATAAATCATGCAAAGAAGCTATAAGGCAAGCTAAAATTGATATGGAAAAGGATATTTTTAAAAAATAATCCAAAATTATTTTTTAAATATGTTAATAGTAAAAAAATGAAGCAGGAAGGGGTGGGACCTTTAGTATCAGAGGGTGGTCAGCTAGTTGATGAAAACAAAATAAATGCACAGATTCTGAACTCATATTTTTCGTCTGTCTACACAAATGAGGAACCAGTTAATGAAGGTTTCCTTCTTAATAGTCCCAATTTTAGTAATACAACTAATGATGCATGGTTCACACATGAGGACATTCAAAAGAGACTAGAACATGTTAAGATTAACAAAGGTCCGGGCCCAGATGGTATTCATCCCAGGGTACTTAGCGAGCTTAGCTCTGTGATTGCCAAACCTCTTTACTTAATTTTTCAGGCTTCATTGAGGTCTGGCATAGTGCTGAAAGACTGGCAAATTGCTAATGTGGTGCCTCTATTCAAAAAAGGATCCCGTTCTCAGCCTCAAATCTATAGGCCAGTTAGTCTGATGTTGTAGGAAAGCTTTTCGAAGGGTCAATAAATGATGGACTTTATAGCAAATCATAATACTATGAGTGTGTGCCAGCATGGTTTTATGCGTAATAGATCTTGCCAGACTAACTTAATTTCTTTTTATGAGAAGGTAAGCAGGGACCTAGATTCTGGGATGGCAGTGGATATGATTTACTTTGGCTTTGCTAAAGCATTTGATACAGTGCCACACAAAAGGTTACTGGTTCAATAAAGGAATGTTGGCCTGGATACATACTATTTGTACCTTTATAGAGAACTGGCTAAAAGCTAGACTACAAAGAGTGGTGGTAAATGGAACATTTTCCAATTGGACCAGTGTTGTTAGTGGAGTACTGCAGGGCTCTGTATTAGGTCCCTTGCTTTTCAACTTGTTTATTAATGACCTGGAGGTGGGCATTGAAAGTACTGTTTTATTTTTGATATACTAAATTGTGCAGAACTATAGGTTCCATGCATGATGCTGCCACTTTGCAGAGTGATTTGTTGTGAAGTTGTGAAACTGGGCAGCAAACTGGAAAATGAGGTTCAATGTTAATAATTGCAAGGTTATGCAAAATAATATAAATTCAAGTTATACACTAAATGGCAGTGTGTTGGGAGTTTCTATAAATGAGAAGGATCTAGGGGTTTTTGCAGATAACAAGTTGTCTAATTCTGGGCAGTGGCATTCTGTGTCTACTAAAGCAAATAAAGTTCTGTCTTGCATAAAAAAGGGCATTAACTCAAGGGATGAAAACATAATTATGCCTCTTTATAGGTCCCTGGTGAGGCCTCATCTGGAGTATGCAGTGCAGTTTTGGACTCCAGTCCTTAAGAGGGATATAAATGAGCTGGAGAGAGTGCAAATTGGTTAGAGGGATGGAAGACTTAAATTATGAGGGGACATGATTACACTTTACAAGTACATTGGAGGACATTATAGACAAATAGCAGGGGACCTTTTTACCCATAAAGTGGATCACTGTACCAGAGGCCATCCCTTTAGACTAGAAGAAAAGAACTTTCATTTGAAGCAACGTAGGTGGTTCTTCACAGTCAGGAAAGTGATGTTGTGGAATGCACTGCTGGGTGATGTGATGGCTGATTCAGTTAATACCTTTAAGAATGGCTTGGATGATGTTTTGGACAGACACAGTGGCGTTACTACCGGGGGAGCAGGGGGTGCGATTGGGCCAGGGCCCGCACCCCCTCAGGGCCCCCAGCAGCTCATGCGCCACTGGCTTCTTCAGTGTTTCCGGGCATACAGAGGGGGGTGGGGGCCCGGCTGCATGTCCCGCACCAGGGCCCGCCCCCCTCTTGTTACGTTACTGTATAATACACAAGATTTAGTGAGTCATGTGATAGAAATTAGATCACTAATCACCGTTTATTACGGATGACATCAGTACTCACTCTTTATAAGGATATAATTTATAAGATATTCATGGCTTTTGTGTAATATATACATATATATATCACTTAAAACTACAAAAAAACAAAAAAAAACAAAAAAACTACAAAAAAATAATTTTGTAAAGGGCCTCTGGGAATGTGCAAAACTGTAATAACTGAAAAAAACACAGAAATGTGTTCAAACTTTCATTACCTGCCAAATTTTGTAAAATGAACATGGAAATTAGGGAGTGTGGCCACAAAAAATGGGTGTGGTCACAATGTTGCCGTGCTATGCACGATAACTTTTTTAGCCCTCTTTCTGTTTCCAAAATGTTGGGAGTTATGTGCTAGCATGACTGTTCACTTCTCGGGCTTTGAGCCGGTATAACCTCTCTGGCCATGATTGGTTCAACCACTGTTTCGCAGCTGAAGCAGTGCCGGTGACATGGCTGTCCCCATTCAGCGCATCTATGTAGAAGGCGCATGGGTCCTTTGTGCAATGCCACCAAGTGCCTCTTTACAGAACAGGACATAGAGCTGACCGAGCGACTGCAATGCTAATCCTCGCCTTTAAAATTTCTGCACCAGGGCCCTTAGGGGTCTAGTTACGCCACTGGACAGACATAATATCAAAGGCTATTGTGATACTAAACTCTATAGTTAGTATAGATATGGGTATATATAATTTATGTGAAAGTATGGAGGGGTGTGTGTATGGATGCTGGGTTTTCATTTGGAGGGGTTGAACTTGATGGACTTTGTCTTTTTTCAACCAGATCTAACTATGTAACTATGTATACTATGTAACTATGATCTCTACAGACAGAGCATATAACATGGCAACTCTCACTAGTAAGTCCTAACTCTAAATATGGGAAATGTAAAGCTCAGGGCAAACACTAAACAAAACCCTGTTATATTTCTATTTAATGACATTTACATGAAAGATACACAATGTTAATAATTGGGTTAGTATTCCCTTTAACCCCATGGGTACCTTTGTCAGCAGCCACTTTAGAGAGCAGCCTTACCTGGCGATAGCCTTTTATGTAAAGGCGGTCCTTGCTTGAGCACAAGCCCATCTCCAACACCCTGCAATATAAAATAGAAATTTGGGAAGGTTAGAGTTAATGTGGAGAGGTGCCATATGCATAGGGACAGCGCATAGGAACAAGCACGTTTACTAATATGATTTATCTGCCATGATATTATGCCCCTTTTGTGTGTGCTTCTACTGAACCTGTTGAATTGGAACTATTCAAATGCTCCGTTTAGCTTCCCACCTGCCTTAAATTACATAATACATAATTTGCCCCACCCTGGAGTCCCATGTTAGGGGTGCCCTGGTATAGAAAAGCATACAGTCCAGTTTATACTAGTGGGATAAAGTACATTGCTGGGGACTGTACATTGAATTTGATGAACAATAGTGGGTTGGGACCAACCAAGGAGGACTGCAGGGACAGACTAAAGATAAATCCCCCAACTCACAAATGTGAGACTAAAGAAGAACAGCTATAGCTACATCTATAATGAGCAGCATGGCAACATGGCAACTCCTACAGCCAAGGGATAAGCTAACCTTACTGTTGCAAGTGCATATTATAGAGGGGGAAATACAGGACCAGTACCTTTGTCCAGAGGATCCCAAATGAGAAGATGTTATTAATCTCTGGCAGGGGGTCTTCTTTCTTCTTTGTCTTCTCTCTTTTCTTTGCTTCTCTCTCCTCTTCTTTTGCTGTCTCTCTCACAATCGCTTTCTCTCTCAAATCGGTCTCTCGCAAATCGCTCGTAATATTTCACTATTTGGGGAGAAATAATTAGAGATTGTGAGCAGGAGCATAATGGGGGCTGTGGACCCTGACACTTCTAGAGCCCCAGATGCCCTAAATGGCAGTCAGCTCTTTATCCTTCTACACTGTGATTAAAAATAGTATGCTAATGCATAAACTACAGATCCCATAATGCATTCACTATAAGGCTGTAATTGGAAGTGAGGGAACCTGACTGCTGGTGCGTGTGCTATTTAGGTAACAAAAATGTTGGGCAATCAGGATGTAGGCTTTTATCACTGGTGTGTGGAAAGGGCCTTCATCATCTCCCATGATGCACTATAAGGGTTGTAATAATAGAAGAACTGGCACTCAGAGCTCGATGCATGCGGGCAAAGCCCTGCGTGTTTATAAACATATTATTACGCTTACTACAATTGGGGTTGCCGATCCCTTCTGACTGTGCACCGGGCCAACTTATGCTGGAGAGGCCAGGGTGTGCTGGTGGGTTCTGGAATTTGCACTATAAGGGTTGACCATAAGAGGTTGGTAGCATTTGTATTGCTTATAATGTCATGATCAGGGTGGGCTTGTAACAGCACTACAGATCCCATCATGCTCTATGAATCCTTGGTTATATTAATACAGGGTTCATCTCCATATTCCTGTTGGTTTCCCTTCCCCCCTGCATGTACGTAGTGTGCCTGCTTCCCATAACCAGCTGTGTTCTTATCAGTGCCCCTGCACCCATAATGCCAGGAATCCTACGGGCAGACATTTATTCTTCGGATTTGTGCTACTTGTCTTTCTACTTAAGCCTCTCTGAACTGTCACCCACTCTAGTGCTGAGGCCACTGACTGTTGCTAGGATGAGTGCGACCATTGGAAAATGACAGTTGGCAAATGACCGTTGGCATTTACAGCAGAGGCAGAAAAAAATGTCTAATGCTTCAAATGCAACAGCAAGTAAACAAACACCCACTGCCTTAGAACTATATGTTTTTATGGTCTCACTCCCATTAGAGATGGCATATGGGGAGACTTTAGGCACTTTCACACCCACATGTGTTGGTTGATTGGGGGTCAGGGCTGCCATCAGAAACCCATTTTCAGGTGATACCCTGTATAAGTGTAATATCTAGGTATCTGTATCCAATTAATACTGAGTTTATTTGAATATATGTTTAGTGCCTCTCAACAGGCTGCAGTTCCTGTGTACAATTGCAGAAATTTCACATGTTTAGAAAGTATTACCCAGAGAGCACAATCTATCTTATACTATCATAGTGTATTTATTGCAGGAATGTAATGCCAAGTTGCCTTAAATTACCCCCCCCCCATTCCTGCTTGTCACACAGATGCCATTTGGAACAGTTTCATGACAAGCAGCATCCCAAGCAATTAGATTGGTAGACAGTGGGCTGGGCTGGAACTAGGGGTAGGCAGAGTAGGCACGTGCCTAGGGCGCAGAGGTGGAGGGGCGCCAGGCACGTACTTACTCATACCCCTGGTCCGGTCCCTTCTCTGCCGACTTGTTGTAATCTATGAGCGATAGCGCGTTGTTTCGCACATGCGCACAAGCAATTTTGGGAGCGATGGTACCACTACCCAAGCTACTATAAGTGATGGATGACAAAACACCCAAAATTGCCCTTTGTATCATCTAAATATGCCCCCGTGTTCCCTGTGTATGGATCTGCTGCACTTACCTCTGAATCCAGAAATGAAATAACGGTCATCTGTACCTGAGCCGTTAAATCAACTTCCTTGCAACTTTCAGCCAATCAGAGCTGAGCTGAGTGATGTCACCGAGATAAGGCATGATATCCCAGCAACTGACAATCGCATACATATCAAACTTGCACATTCTGAAACAACACTAATAAACTATAAACATAAGCAGTGTCGGACTGGGAAACCAGGGGCCCACCAGAAAACCTTAGGTTGAGGGCCCACTTTCCAAACTATTATACCTCCTTCTCCTCACTCAACCTCTTTATTCTCCTAGTCTCTTTTCTCTACATACTATACGCTATTCTTCCATTATCAAGCCTCTTTATTCCCATAAAGAAATAGAGAATGACCATGAAACAGGCCAAAGGTTAGAAGCAGGAGGGCCCGCTGACACCTTGGCCCACCGGGAGTTTTCCTGGTATCCGGGTGGGCCAGTACGACACTGAACATAAGCAGCTTTAGCACCAGGGCCCCCATCAGATCTCCTGGGACTCCTGACTGGACCCCCCCTGTCAACATTTAATGACGGCCCTGCTTAGATCTCTCTGTAACTGAACTACAGCTCAGCTACTAGTTATCATGGGGATAGCTGGGCAGTTTAGCAATGGCTAGAGACATACAGAGATCTCTGAGGCAGTAACGGGGGCCCCCACTGCGGAAGTATAGGGGGTTCTGCATTTAGCGTAGGAAGTGTAACTTTAGTACCAAATGTCACATTTAAAACAAAAAGTTTGATCCTGTTGTGGCACTTCCACATATTCCTGTACTAGCAGGGAGGATGCTCCAGTATCTGAAATAACATTTTTTCTATCATATTCTTGCATACCAGTTTAGTTATTACCACATTTGACTTTACATGTCTAGCAGCAAGCTGTGCCCTTACATATGTTGTCAGGGTCGGGCTGGGGATCCGGGGCCCACCGGGATTACTCTCAGGGCCCTGCCCCTGCCGTACCCCCCCCAGTGTTAGCAGCTGTCAGTGAGCTTCGGAGAGACACATAGGTACAGAGGTTTTTCTGCTCACAGTGAAAGCTGCAGTGGTCTGTTCTGAATCACTTAGTTACTCATGTCCAGAGAGAGCCACTGACTAAAGGTGGCCATACACTATTAGAGGTCGCCAAACGAGCGAATCTTAACCCGATATGCCCACTAACAGCTGGGCGATATCAGGTTAATCTGAACATTGGGCCCTGGGGCCGAACAATTAGATTACAATGCTGTGAATGGGCGCCTACGGGTCACAGGACCGCATCAAGTAGCCGATGCGTTCCTGGAACAAAAAAAAAATGAAACTTGCTCAATCTATATCTGCCGATTTTTGGCCGGATATCGATTGGGGGGACCAGTTGGGAGTCCCCACACACGGGCAGATAAACTGCCAAAACGGTCTAAAGGACCCATATCAGCATCTGGCCGTTTTTGGCCACCTTAACTCAGAGTTGGAGAGCTGAAAAGCAGGAAGTTGGGTTCTGTTCTATTCTGTTCAACATCCAATCACTCCAGCCTTTATACATTACATTTTTGGCTAACTATATTGAATTTTTTTTTTTATTTTGCACAGTCTATTTACCCAGTGTTTTAATTTTACACTGAACTGTTCCTTTAATATATATGATCACAATATTAACCCAAGGCTGTCTGAAGGAAAAGAAACAGACATTTGAACTGCAGATGCTAAAAAAAAAAGCTTAGGTACTTCTGTTATGAAGCACTTTGGAAGTCAGATTGAAGCTCAAGATTTAAAAAGAAAACCAAAGGCCTGCCTTATATAGAAGTTTGGGGGGAATTAAGTGTTAAGCTAACTTGGTGTTACTGGTCCTTTAAAAAGGTTTAGGGGCAACTATCCTCTCTTTAAACAGAAGTCCCTCCCATGACCGTTATCCCATGTTCTTTTACTTAATTGGGTGCTCCACATTTTCCGTCAGCTCATGAAACACCAAGGCAACAGTTTCTATTCAATTTATTGTTCCCAAGTTGTCCATTACATTCAGTGTCGGACTGGGGTGGCTGGGGCCCACCAGGAAATCTTATGTCAAGGGCCCGCACCCTCCCCCCCCACACCGATACCGGATGATTGGGAAAGTACGATTTTTGAAATGAATGGGCAAAAATGTGGGCAACAAATCTAATTAAATCAAATTAAAAATAGTGAAATCAAATGCTAGTAGTCACTGTAGAAATGGATAAGTAATTAACCCCAGAAATGCCAATGATCCCCATAGAAACTAGATGATCAGCAATAATGCCAGACATCACTCTGTGTGAGTAATACTGTAGGTAGCAACTGGCACCCCGAGTATATTATACACGGTTAGAAACACTGAATAGTTACACCGAAGCACAAGCATTTTTTCCAGCATTTCTTTCTATTTTTACATATTGTTCTAACTTTTCCTATTCTTCAATAACCATTTTATCTCTCATTATCCACTTTTTCTTCAGAATGCAGCTCCTGCCTGAATCTTTTGGCAAAGCTTTCCATTTTTTTTCTTGCCCTGGCCTCTTCACATACGTATGTTCTTAAAGTGGAATGTGAATAAATGACTGCAAAAGTTCTAACCTTGCCCCTGGTAACATAAATCCACCATAGCCAGCAACAATAAGATCTCCAATCCACAGCCCTAAACATCAGCAAAGAGCGCACATTTCTAGCAGTACAGTAGTGATGTGCGGGTCAGGCTTTTCCCAACATGTCAGTTAGAGTTTCTAATGCTAACAGACTACTGAAGCTCAATTATGACAGCCCCCTCATAGAGGAACCTGGGGGATCAGATGGGTAATGTAAAAGCATCTGTGAATACTTTTATGGCAAAAATTATTGTTTCTGGTGTCACTTTCTCTTTAAACCCAGGGGCTCACAGACAACCATCCAGATGTCTCTTCCTTCAACTAACCATACTGGGGGTAGCAGGTGATCCCCACTGAAAACTTTATAGGAAGACTTACCACCTCAAATACAAGTGTGATTTTGCATTTTCTGGATTAACTTTGTACTAAGATCTTTAAACCTGTATTATCTGTATATCCCCCGCCAGTAGAAATTCCTTGTATAAAGACCCCTAGAACTCATAGCAGAATGGCAACTTAATTTGTAAATCCCCCAGAATTCACAACATAATGGCATAATGACAACTTAATTTATAAATACCCCCAGAATTAATCGCAGAATGGTACAAAGGCAATTTAATGTATAAATACCCCCAGAATAAATAGCATAATGGCACAGAGGCAATTTAATATATAAATACCCCCAGAATTAATCGCAGAATGGTACAAAGGCAATTTAATGTGTAAATACCCCCAGAATAAATAGCATAATGGCACAGAGGCAATTTAATATATAAATACCCCCAGAATTAATCGCAGAATGGTACAAAGGCAATTTAATGTGTAAATACCCCCAGAATAAATAGCATAATGGCACAGAGGCAATTTAATATATAAATACCCCCAGAATTAATCGCAGAATGGTACAAAGTCAATTTAATGAATAAATACCCCCAGAATAAATAGCATAATGGCACAGAGGCAATTTAATGTATAAATTCCCCCAGAATTAATCGCAGAATGGTACAAAGTCAATTTAATGAATAAATACCCCCAGAATAAATAGCATAATGGCACAGAGGCAATTTAATATATAAATACCCCCAGAATTAATCGCAGAATGGTACAAAGGCTATTTAATGTATAAATACCCCCAGAATAAAAAGCATAATGGCACAGAGGCAATTTAATATATAAATACCCCCAGAATTAATCACATAATGGCACAGAGGCAATTTAATGTATAAATACCTCCAGAATTAATCATATAATGGCACAGAGGCAATTAAAATGTATAAATACCCCCAGAGTTAACTCTATTGAAAACTCTACACCAAACAGGGTAACTGGCTGGCAGTACTAGCAATAAAAGCTGCTTACCACTAGTAATCTCGATGCTTTGACATGGGGGGGGGGGGGGGTGAGGAGGAATCTGTTGAGCAGCTACGCCTGCCAGAAACAAAACTTTTCACCATGGCCTCACCGACAAAGTCCTGTGTGGGAAATTCATTCCCCGATAGTTGCAGCTCTTTCATAGTTGATTTAGAGCACTGCCTGTCTGTTCTCTCCAGACACAGTCTGGCTCTGGGATGCGTCGCTGTCGAACACAGCATGCACATACCGATCGTGCACTTGTCTATTCAGAGACCCGTACGTACTTCACGTAACGTTGCTCCCGAAACTGACTAATCACACTGTACGAGTAACGTTGCAAAGCAGGAAGAGCTCAGTAAAGTGAATCGGGTGACCAAGGCCCCCCTAGCTCCCGGTTCCGAACATTTATGGTGGCAAGTTAATTAGAGCCAGGGCCTAGGGGCCCACCAAGGCTGGGGCCCACCGGGTTTTTTCCCGGTACCCCGGCAGGCCAGTCCGACCCTGATTACATTATTCTCCATTAAGGGAGACTTTCAGTGCATGGCAGAAAAGCAAACCTGTTTATGGTTAATGAATATAATATTATTATAGCTGTGTCAGTATGTCTTGCCTTTCATTTTTATCTTGCCATTGTTGCACCGTAATTGTGCGAGAGTAATGGTAAAAAACCCCAGCTCCAACAACAATATTGTAGCTGCATTTGGGTGTCTAAATATTGAATAGAGTCTACCTGACATTAATTCACTGTGATCAGGGCAGCCATCAGGGGGGGACAGGGGGGAGAGTTGTAGGGGGCCCGAGGGTAAGGGGGGCCCTGCAACGCCACACTTACTTGATTAGCCGGCCCCCCATCTTTCTGAGAGCTGCTGACTTGGGGAAGGCATGGACGTTTAAGTGGCCCTGGCCACCAATTTTCTTATAATGTTGGGGGGGGGGCCTGGCCACCAATTTTCTTATAATGTTGGGGGGGGGGCCTGGCCACCAATTTTTTTTCTCATGTGGGGTCCTAGCCACCAATATTTTTTAATGGGGGGGGCCCTGGCCACAAATGTTTTTTTATGGGGGGCCCTGACCACCAATATCTTTTTATTAACATGTGGGAACCCTAGCCACCAATATTTTTTTTGTTTTTTGTGTGTGGTGGGGAGGGCGGACCTGTAGGTGGGGCTTGCGGTGGGCTCAGCCCAGGGGGGAAGGAAATGTTGTCATATGGGGTCCTGCGATTTCTGATGGCGGTCCTGACTGTGATCCCCACTCACCCCACAGAGGCAGTGATCCCTTCAATACCTACAAACATACAGCGACACAACGAACTGCCCCAAAACCTGAGGTAGAGGTTGCAACCTGTACTAAACCTACAATACAAGTTGGCAACCCTGGGAATTTAGTTGCAGGTCCTGTCAAGAGTCAGCAGCCACTTGAACCCAGTGTCGGACTTGAAGGGGACAACACTGGCCCACCGGGATACCAGGAAAACTCCCGGTGGGCCCAGGTGTCAGTGGGCCCTCTTGCTTCTAACCATTTAGTCTATTTCATGGTCATTCCCTATTTCTTCAAAATAGGCTGAATGTTGAAAGACTAGAGTATAGTAAGGAGAAAAAACTAGGAGAATAAAGAGGTTAAACGATGAGAGGAATAATAGTTTGGAAAGTGGGCCCATGGTCTAAAGTTTTCTGGTGAGCCCTGGTCTAGGGTTTTCTGGTGGGCCCTGGTCTAGGGTTTTCTGGTAGGCCCCTGGCATCCCAGTCCGACACTGCTAGAACCTATTACCACTTTCCCATATTTGAATTTGCCTCTCACGAATAGGTAAGCCGCAGTGGAGCGGTCACATGCTAGGATCACATGATCGTGACGTCAGGTCCTTTCCGAAGATAGGAACTAGCCGCTATCATTGTGAAATGCTACCTGCAACAAATTTGTAATATGAGCATGCGCACTTCTCTTCATGACTTCCGCCCAAAATCCCTCACTTCCGTCAGCCTAAGCGAGTGGAGGAAATGTCAGTGTGAAGTCGGAGTGCTTCTAGCTTTGATACGCACCCGTGCCCCGGATGTAAACTGATCCTTCTCCCGTGAAACACTGGGAAGCTCCCGGGCCTTGCTGCACGCCAGCATGTTTAAGAAGTGAGTGCCGAAGGTTTTAGTTGCATGTTTTGTGTTTATTTCGTTGGTATGGCGTGGGGTAGTAGAAAACCTGCTAGTGATTATGTCTGGTACAAATCACTGTCGTACGTGAATATGTAAACCCTCTCCAGGGAGATCAGCCTCAACCTCTTGTTAATTACCGTGGCATTATGACTTTGCGCACAGATTGTTGATTGATAGTCCATATATATATATATATATATATATATATATATATATATATATATATATATATATATATATATATATATACTTAGCAACTGAGCAGTGTCCAACGTGTATATTAGCAGATGCTTGTGCTCTTAAACTTACAGTCTTTGACGAGAGATGGGTTGGAAGTTGTGGTTCATCTCTACATCCCTGCCCATTCTTCATCTTTTGTTTTTTGCAGCCTGTGAGTCTGGGTGAAACATCTTACTGTCAGTGCTCCACCATTCCCTGGCCTGTATCTTACCCTTTGCACATTAACCCTTTAAGTTGTGAATGTATGGATTTGTGCAATTCTGCACTTTATCCTGTTTCAGTTTGTAATATTTGATATACAGGTATGGAATCACGTAAATTATAGGAAGGTAGAGGGGCAATTCTGTCGCCGCTGCCGCCCGGGTGCCACCTCCCTCCCAGTACGCTCTTAAAAACTAATGTCCGAGTTCCCTGCACTAGTGTAGTGGGTTAAAACCTGGAAATTTTGTTCATAACGTTACAAGTGTAACTGGCTGCATACTGCTGTCTGAGGCAAGGTTCTCATCTTGCCTCATGGCAGGAGTGGCCCTGGGAAAGCCATATCCCATAGAGTCCATTTTAAGAAAATAATTCTAATTTTTAAAAGTGATTTTCCTTTTCTCTGTAATAATAAAACAGTAACTTGTAATTGAACCTAGCTAAGATATAATGAATCCTTATTGGAGGCAAAACAAACCTATTGGGTTAGTTTAATTTTGAAATTCTTTTTTTTTGTAAACTTATGGTATGGTGATTCAAATTATGGAAAGACCCCCAGGTCCCAAATCATTCTAGATAACCAGCCCCATACCTGTTTTGTATACTGGTCCTGTGCAGGAGGTGAAATGGTTTATTTGATCATATATGAAACATTGTGAGGTCACTGGTAAAAACTATAACATTTATGTTTGTTATAGAGCAGTAATGTTACAGAACAACAGACAACAAATGAGCGCTAACATTTGAGTACACATGGTAAAGAATACTGAGCAGGCATTACCTTTGAATTCAGTTTTTTTGGTAACTTGTTAATTAACATTTTCAGGTATATAAAACATCACTGAAGGACAGTACTCTTCATATGGCATATGTTCTTATATAATGCAGCAAGAGAGCACAACATTGAACTGAGACCTCTCTAGCCTTCAGTCAGTGTTGTGTTGCCAGTGTACACTTCAATATAAAGAGTACACAAACAAAGTGATTACATAAATGCAGGTGGGTCACAAGATACAGGTGAGAACAGTTGGTTGTGTCAGATGAAACACAACCAACTGTTCTCACCTGGCAACAGTTTGCCATGTAATGGAATAGGAATCAAGTTTACTATGGAATACAGTAGCAAGTTCTGTAAGACAAAAGACTCCGTTCAAATTGGAGAGCACTATAGTCCTATTCCAGGAACACTTAGGGGCACATTTACTAAGGGTCGAATTTTGAAGTTAAAAAACTTCAAAATTCGGCCATTGAATTTGATACTTCGAAGTAAAAATCGTTCGATCGATTAAAAAAAATACTTTGACTTCTAAAAACTTAGGCAGATACTGGCTATAGGTTCTAGGAGGTCCCCATAGGTTAACATAGCAATTCGGCAGGTTTAAGGTGGCGAAGTGTCAAAGTTTTTTAAAGAGACAGTACTTCGATTTACGAATGGTCGAATACTGGCAGTTTTTTAATTCAAATCGAATTTTGGCCTATTCGATGGTCGAAGTACCCAAAAATTACTTCGAAATTCGAAAATTCACTTAGAATTCACTTTGACTCTTAGTAAATGGGCCCCTTAAATTATATCTTTTGTAGTTTCTCGATTCTCATTCACTAAAATGGGAGCTGGTTGCCAGCAGTTTTTTTAATTTTGGTGAGGACTGTATCTGTACTTTAAATGGCAGTAAATGACACGTAGGGGTAGATTTATCCTAAATCTAATCATGGAAGAAATCAAATTAAATTTTTTTGCACCCAAACTCACCCATTCAAGTTATATTTTTGAAAAACTTGAATGTCTGGAATTTATTAAGCAAAAAAAAAAAACCTTGAAACGTGATTGTAGAAATCTACAAAAGCTGGCGAGGTTAGGTTGAAGTCAATGGGAGTTGTCCTAGGGCGGCAAAGCTCAAGTTTTTTGGTTGATTTGAGGGTTTTCAATACATAAAGCCAATCTATTTGAGCGATTCAAGTATGCTCGGGACATGAACTCGATCATTTGAGTTTTTCTCCCTGTTATTCTTTGGCACTCGGATTTCTTCATACATACCCAAACGTGAAGTTCGAGTTTATCTGAAATAAAAAACCCTCACACATCTCACAGATTTGATGCTTGATAAATTTGCCCCTTAATCCAGAGATTTTCAAGCACAGCCCTGCCCAAAATTTTTTATTTCTCAGCTTAAGCTAGTTGTTGTGTTTGACATCTTGACCGTTTCTGCCTTTAGTTTTGCTGTTCTGGGTGCATTTTATTAAAAAAAACAGGTGCCTTGAAATGTGTCATGCCAAAGTCTTCCTCAAAATAACTTCTTTTGAAATGCTCTTGCGCAGTTGTCCCCAACCAGTGGCTCGTGAGCAACATGTTGCTCACCAACCCCTTGGATGTTGCTCCCAGTGGCTTCAAAGAAGATGCCTATTTTTCAATTCCAAGCTTGGAGGCAAGTTTTGGTTGCAAAACTGCACCAACTGCACTATGTATACAGATGGGCCTTTGGGTTTGCAATTATAAAGGCTAGCTAGTTTCTACAAATCAGTATTGGGGAAGGAATTCTTGAGATGACAGCCCTTCGGTTCCTGCATTCTTCGTCTTAATGGTTATTCCTCTTTATCAATAATTTGTACCCAGGATGAAATTGTGCTGTAGTACATTTTAAGACACTTTAAGATTAATCTGTGCTATAAGAGGGTTGTGTTTTCATCTCCGAAAGACACTTTGAAGCATAGTTGAACACTTGGGTTAATTATTAATTAACTAATTTATAATTAAAGGTAGTCAGCAGAGATTCCTTGTATAGAAAGTAGAAGGAATAAAGAAAACTATATATATCAAAAGTACAAACTTACCATAATGAAACTGGAACTCAAGCTAAGTGTATTAGAAGTATGAATCTCATTCATAAGCTCTACATGTTTTGTGCCCGCTGTGGCTCTTAAACTGGCCATATTCAAGAAGACAAACTGCAGAGTTGGTGGCTTATTTGTATGGAGGGGGCTCCAGACAGACTTTCATAATTAATACAACATAAATCAGCTTGGTATTGGGCATATATGAAAATCCTGCCAGGCGAAAAGTTTTTATACAGACAGGGAAAATCTGCTAGGCAAAACACCAAGAGCATTTAACGGTATTGCATAGAATAATGACTTTATGTCTGACCTAAAGGCAATTTATAATATAAAAAAGGATTCTGTTTGGGGGGGGAAAGTGAAAAATACAAACACGATACAAGTTTGAGTGTCTTGGGGTTACCATGTCTTATAACGGCTTATAACTAACTACTATGTTTTTTGGCAGTCACCTGTTTGTAACTTATCTTTTGTGTTAGAAAAAGACTTTTCCATCTTGGGTTAAAGGTGTTGTTCGCCTTTGTGTTAACTTTTAGTATGATGTGTGGGATATTCTGAACCAGTTTGTAATTTAAAAAAAAAAAAATTATTTGTGGGTTTAGTTTTTTATTCAGAAGCTCTCCGTACAAATTTCCCTAGTAACCATGCGTTAATTTGAATAAGAGACTGGAATATGAATAGAAGGGGGTCACAATAGATGATTAATAAAAAGTAACAATAAATATGTAGCCTTAGGGTAAGGTCACACTGGGTGATTTGGGGAGATTTAGTCGTCTGGCGACTAATTGCCTCGTCTTTGCGGCAACCAATCCCCCCGAATGCCTTACCTCTGTCTTGCGCTGGCACAAGACAGAGGTAAGGCATTTGGGGAGATTGGTCGCCGCAAAGACGAGGCGATTAGTCACTGGTTGACTAAATCTCCCCAAATCGCCCAGTGTGACCTTACCCTTACAGAGCATTTTTTATTGGAGGTCAGTGACCGCATTTCCAAGCTGGAAAGAATCAGAAGAAGGAAAATAATTCAAAAACTATAAAAAATAAATAATGAAGACCAAATGAAAAGTTGTTCATTCTATAACATACTGAAAAATTATTTACAGGTAGTGATGGGCGAATTTATTCGCCAGGAGCAAAATCGCGGCGAATTTGCGTGATTCGCGCCGAGCGAATAAATTCGTGAAACGCCCGCGAAAATTCGCGGTAAGAATTCGCCGGCGTCAAAATTTTTTTTTTCGAAAAACGGGCGCCGGCGTCAAAAACGAGACGCCGGCGCCGTTTCGCAAATATTTCGCCGTTTCGTGAAATTCGCAAATTTTTCGGCGAAACGGCGCAAATTCACCCATCACTATTTACAGGTGAACCGCCACTTTTACATGTTTATCTCGTTTACATTTGTATTTTAAAGGAGGAGTTTACATTAGATGTATTCGTCGCTGTATTCCATGCATAGCTGCAACTGATTTTCATTTATTTGTCATATTCTGTTTTTCCCTGGAGAGAGATTTACCCAGAGAGTAGAATTACACTAAGTATACCATTTGTTTTTATTGCTATTCTTTATATATTTATTGCTTAGCACTCTTATAAGGCCTGATTGCTAGGAAAATTAGCCTAATAAGCAAAGTTAATTCGACAAAAGAGTAAACTAAAAACATAATGACTTTATAAGACACTTTTTTCATTTTATTATCTACCTCATCCAGATCTTACTTGGGTTATAAACCATTAGCTGGTTTTAATGATTTTGTATACATTGATTTCTTAGCAAAGGATTACATTATATTCTTATGTTCTGATTTTATTTGAATCTAGATTTGATGAGAAAGAAAATGTATCCAACTGTATCCAATTAAAAACATCTGTGATTAAAGGCATCAAAAACCAACTGATTGATCAGTTTCCTGGGATAGAACAATGGCTCAACCAAATAATGCCCAAAAAGGACCCAGTAAAGATTGTTAGGTGGTAAGTTTCCTGATACTTTTCAAGATGAGATATGTGTTCACTGATTAATCTGAAATTATCCATCATCTAGAAAACCTAGATTGATTATAGGTCACAGATCTGCTTCTGTAAAAGCAAAGCTGGCAAAAAAAAAACTGCTGTGTTGGTTACTTAACTGTTTATAACATTTACAATAGATGATTCTGCTTGTGTTTTTTTGGGGGCAAAAGCCATACTTATATGCATGCTCTTGATTTATTACTGATATTTTTTGATGTTACTATATATATATATATATATAATTGTTTTTAAGTGATACAAATAGAATGTAGTGTTGCCCCGCACTGGCAAAAACGAATGTTTGTTTCAGAAACACTATTCTTGTTTATATAAATAAGCTGCTTTGTAGCAATGAGGGCAGCCATTCAAGGGAGAAAAGGCTCCGGTTACACAACAGATTGCAGTTAAGCTCTGTAGAACATAATGATGTTATCTGTTATCCACTATTTCATCTTTGTTACACAGCAGCTTGATTATATGAACTTTTTTTTTTTTTTTTTTTTTAAAGGTTAATTTTTATTGAATTTTAACAGAAAAAATTAGAAAGAAGTAAAGCTAGTTAGAAGGAAAGAGAGAGGGGGAAAGTAGAGAAAAGAGGTATGGCTGAAAAAGTGACTATCATTGGTTGGTCGAGGTGGCTGGCGACTCGAGCCAAGGGTTCCAAATATTCTCAAATTTCTTCGGGCATCCGCGTGCTAAGTACGTGAGCTTATACAGTTCCGGTTGCGAATTAATTAGTCCAATCCATCTAGTCAGAGTCGGTGGCGATGGGCCCATCCAGTGCCGGGCAACAACTTTCTTTGCGTAAAAGAAAAGCAACCTCATCAGGCATCTAGTACTTACTCTAGGTATCACGGAGTCAAGGAGACCCAGAAGACAAGTAGCAGGGTTAAGTATCTGGGGAAGATCCAGTTCGGTAGCCATAAAGTTCACAATTGCCCTCCAATATCTAAGTATCACTGGGCAATCCCACATTAAATGCATGAAATTAGCGACAGAAGCACCACATCTTGGACAGCTGGGTGAAGCTACTTTCCCCATCGTAAATAGTTTCTGAGGGGTGAGGTATGTTTGATGCATGACCTTAAACTGTATGAGCCTGTCTCTTACACTCACCAATGGGACATATAAGTTGTCTATAATTTCTTCCCAATCATCAGGGTCTATACAAACCCCACTACTCTCCCACTTATACTTCACCCTGGGTCGGGGGTCATATCTATTGGAAATTAAGTGCTTATATGCATTGGATAGGAGCTTGACCTTGGTGGGTTGAGATATCAATATTTCTATCCCTGTGTACTGTAGGTGTAGAGGTGGGGTTGGGAATTGTGCTGAGCAAAGATGACTGATCTGGTTATAGCGGAATTCGGACAGGTCAGGCAGAGAGAGGATCTGGCGAAATTTAGTGGCATCCATTACAGGCAGTAAAGGGCCAAGATCCTTTCGAGTTCTATATAAGGCATAGTGCAGACTTTCAACAGAACGATTATGGATGCCGGGTTATCAGCGTCAAACACCTTCCAACCAGCAGCGTGTGAGGCCTGGGAGGCAAAATAATACAGCTCATAATTGGGAGAGGACAGTCCCTTCTGATCTTGTGGAGCATTGAGAGTGGCTCTGGACAGTGTGGGCGTTTTGTTTCCCCAAATAAATTCAGATTGCGTACGGTCTATATCATGTAAGGCTTTCTTGAGTATGTGGCAGGGGGTATTACTCGGTATATAAAGAAATTTAGGAAGATAAATCATTTTGCATATATTAATTCTGCCTATTAGCGTGAGAGGGAGTTTGGTCCAGTGTGCAAGCGTGTCCTTAAATCTACGGTGTAAGGAGTACAAGTTATGCTGCAAAAATAAAGTCGGATCTTTATGCACCGTTATCCCTAGGTACTTAAAATGGTCTGCCGCAGCCGTCTCTATTGGAAGTTGTCCGTCAAGCGGAAATAATATGGATTATATGAACTTTAGAAGTGGTTCTGAACAAACAGATCAGGGCAACAGTACATTATATTTTCATTATTTTAAAAAAACTTTCATTTGTTGGTGTTACTGTTCCTTTAATAAGATTGTAACTTCTCTAGCATTATTTTTTGGGTGGGGTGATCATTGTAGTCTGCTCAGTGAGAGTCAAATTGATGGAAATGCCATTCTCAGATGCTTTAGACGAAAGAGATTTAAACTTATCAGGTGAAAACCTTGCCTCAGGCGGCATCAAGCAGCCAGTTAATAGGGGCAGCAAAAAGCTTTTTAAGAGCTGAATTTCCAGGTTCTAACCTGGAAATTCAGCTCCGCTAGTGCAGAGAGCGATAGTGCACTCATTGCAGCAGCAGCTCCAGAATTGCCCATGGTCATAATGCATCAATAGCAAAAAAAAAAAAAAAAGGCAAAAATACAGTCCCCACTCAAAGGTGTTATGAAAGTAAAAATGGAAGACTCCCACATTAAAGCAACATTTTAATTTTAATAAGACCTGTAAATGCAGACTGGGTATTTTATTTCTACTATTAAATATTAATCTGTATTTATAGCACCAAACTTCTAAGTAATTCTTGAATGTTTTTTTTTTGTTTGTTTGTTTGTTTTTGTAGAAGGAAAGTAGTCGTATAGTTCATCTATTTCTCAAAGGTTTGCTGAATATCTTCATTTATCTACATGAGTCCCTGCCCACATAGTGCTAGTAATCCAATGTCCCTGTCATATAGTCATACAGCACACACCAGGTTTTAATCCAGAAGCCAGTCATCCTCTCCGAACAATTTGCACTGTTGCCAAATATATATATATATATATATATATATATATATATATATATATATATATATATATATATATATATATATATATATATATATATATATATATATATATATATATATATATATATATATACAAACGAAAGTTTATTATACTATTTTTTTAAAACCATTAGGCGGGGGTGCAATGAGGGTGTGACCACAAAATACATATAGTAAAATACAAGAGTCCTCTGCACTCAACCCATTATCAATATATTTAAGACAGAGACATTTTGTGCATACTGCTACTGAAAAATGCCTTACCCTTTAAACAAAACAGGGATTGTTTGTCCATATATTGCAATATATTTAAGCTGGCCAACTACGTCAGTCATCCCATATCTGGCCAGTCCTATGCTCAATTTTATCTGATTCATTAAGAATTCTATTGCTTCATTATACATTTTACAAAGGGACTAGGTTTTACCTGCAACTTACTTGCTGCTTTCAAAGTAAACCCCCATACTTGGCTGCCCTTTTATTAGACACCAAAGGAATGGTGCACTCAGTAGACAAAATTAATACCTGGGTGCCAGCATGGGAAATAAGCAGTGAAAAAGCCTGAGGCTTAATAATAAAACATTTTTTGTTTTTTCACTAAAACCCTGTGAGTGCCGCAATCCTTTTTCACTATATATATATATATATATATATATATATATATATATATATATATATATATATATATATATATATATATATATATATATATATATATATATATATATATATATATATATATATATATATATATAATCTTCTTTAAGCCATGGAAAAAGGGCTGATAAGGGCTGATGCTGTTGTTGTATATATTCTTTAAACAGCTGTTAAAAACGTTCAATAACTTCCTAACGTTCCTTTCCAAAGTTGTTCACAATATCTGATTTTGATTTTTCTTTTCCTTCGCTTTTTACCCTCTCCAATTCACTGTCTGTACCTACAGCCATGAGCACATAGAGATTTTAACTGTGAATGGAGAGCTGCTGTTCTTCAGGCAGAGAGAGGGTCCGTTTTATCCAACACTGAGACTGCTTCATAAATGTAAGTTTATAGATTCTTAAAAATGAAACAGTAGCTGTTTGGCCACAGTATGCCATAACTGTATGTACTTAAGCAACAGCAGGCTAATTATATCTGCCAGTGGCCTGCTGTGATTGGGCTTTTTTTAAGGTGGTCTACAGTGGGAAACTGTATTTGGGGTTCCAATTGTAGACAACTTGTTCTATTGAGTGTGAGGGGCTTTGGCTAATGATCATGCATAGATGGCATGTAACCCAAGGCAGCACACTTTACAGCCTCTTCTCCCATGGTGCATGCAAAGATGTGGGTTAGACAGCAGGTATGGGTTGCTAGCCTTGACAAAATCATACAGCAGTCCTGTTGCAAGTAACCTTTATATTAGCTCCAACATACTGAGGGTTAACTCTACCTTAAATACTGCAAATAGATAACTTCTTAGCCTGGCTTCATTGCATTGAAACATTAAAGGGAATGTTCACCTTTGGACAATAGTTCTAATTTACACAGCCCCTATTGGAATAAAAACATTTTTCTAACTCATATTTATTTTAAATATTTTAGTTTTGAGGATACACATCTAATAAGCTGTGGATCAGGGATGCTAAAAGTCTCTCTGTTCTAGGGATTGCCGACACCACCAATGATATGTAGGAAGTCAATAAGGAGGTTCAGCTATGAGTCTGTACTGTGCATGCCTTCCTCTCCAGCTTCTTTTTTTATTTCATTGATTGACTGAATCTTGCCAGCCAATCGTATCAAAGATATGCAAACGAGGCAGAATAGACGGGACATGCAACGTATGGGTTTGGTACTGAACCTCCTTATTTGGCTTTCTGCAGTCATCATCATGCTTGACAAAGGGGTTACACCCCGAAACGTTGCATCCGCAATAAATGAGCAAGGGGTCTCCCTGCTAGAAGCAACCCATGCTGTGCCGGTGTTTTCTTGCTTTTCATGTGGATCTTGAGGTTGCCAAACGCCTCCTTCACTGAGCACCTGGGTTTCGTTTGTGATTAGGAAGGCCAGGGTGTGCTAGGGTAATTTCTTTTCTTTCTCTCTCCAGATAAGGGATCCCATGCCAGACGGGTAGATGTTTCATGTTCTAGTTTTGCCCTGTTGATTGACATGATAAAGTGTATATGAGCCAATTATCCATAATCAGTGGTTCAGTTTTCAGTGGTACTATGGCTAGATATTATTATATCTAACCATATTATTTATTGAGAACCCCTTAGATTCCCTCAAGGGAAAATAAATGTAGCAAGTGTGGAATAGGCAACAAGGGGCAGAGCTATGCCACAGATAACGCTTGTTGGTACAGAAAGAAAGGAGTGAGACAAGTCGGATAAGCAATTTATGGTGCAAAGTTTGTGCCTTGTTGTGCCTTGCTCAGGAAGCTGTACAAAAAATAAATGACACAGAATTGACTGATACCCCTCACTGCATTGCTTTACATTATACCACCTATGAACTTGATATATATGTTTTACTACATCAAATTTATCTTTTTATTATATTTACAAACTGTTATTCATTCATGTGACTTTCCCCTCAGATCCTTTTATTCTTCCTCATCAGCAAGTGGATAAAGGAGCCATTAAATTTGTTCTCAGTGGCGCCAATATCATGTGTCCGGGCCTGACGTCTCCTGGAGCCAAGCTTTACCCAGCTGCAGCTGATACTGTGGTTGTATCCTTTCTACCAATTTAGAAACCATCACTTTTGGGTTTAGAAAAATGCAACCCATAAATGGTCCAAATCTCACATAAATAGCCAAGACTAATAGAGTTAAATTGGTTTCTTTTGTTTATTTATATGCTCATAATCAGGCAGATAACTCAAACCTAGCCGTGGGTATTATCCAATATGAACTGGTGTGAATAATCTTTGCCGAGAAATACTGACTTTAACAATGACACAGGGTCAGATAAATAGCCCAAGAATCTAAGATGATATTGGCGAAAATGCCATTGGTGGGAAAATCCTTCAGCTCTAAGTATGCCCAAAGAAGTAAACCTATAGCATTTGTTGAAGTTCCTTTTCCATTTGGAAAATCCATTTGAAAAAAATTAATAAAAATGATAGTTGCCCTTTATTTTTGCAGCATTGTTTTTTCTTGTTTGGAAGTGAAATTGCTTTTGTTCGCACACTGATTAGGATTGTAAGCTTCAGATGTATATTTTCCTATATTGTGATGGCCAGGCAATAATGGCAGAAGGAAAGCAGCATGCTCTCTGTGTTGGAGTTATGAAGATGTCTGCAGATGATATGTGAGTATTTATGTGCCACCATGTATGTATAACATACAACTGTAAAGGAGAGCTTAAGAGTGAAATTTGAAAGCCAATTTAGTACTACAAATGCCAAGTGAAAAATGTAGGTACTGATTAAAATATATTTAATGTTGGTCACAGAGCCAGTAATGGAAACTTTGTGCTGCTGCTCCATGCTGATCAACAGGTAGCATCTGTGCTAAAAATGGTAAGGAATTTAGGCTGTAAATGCCCGGGGGCGATTGTCGCCACCGCCTCCCTGAGGAGACGTCCGTGCTGCTACCCCCTCCCCCTGTGCTCACCTTCTCAGAAATTCGGCTCTTAAAGTGGACTTGTCACCAAGACGTAAAATGCTGTATAATAAAAGTCCTTTTCAAATGAAACATGAAATCCAAATTCTTTGTTATTAAAGTATTCATAGCTGTTGTATACTCATTTAAAAATCTCAGCTGTCAATCAAATATTGCCTGCCCCTTTTCTATGCCTTAGGCATAGAGGCGGGGCAAGCAATTACTTTCACTTTCCATTCAGCACTTCCTAAATGTCACTGCTCTCCCCACATTCCTCCAATTCTCTTAACCATTTAATTGTGTGACCAGTGCATGGGGATGGACATCAGGTCCCCCATTCTGGTGAACAAACAAGATTCTGAGATGATGCAAGTCTTGCCGAAATAACAGTGTCCACAAAATGGCTCCTGCCTGCTTGCTATAATTATGAATTCCCAGACTGATGGAAAGAAGACTCAAATAATTTATACAGTGTAATTACAGTTCATTTTGCTTGACTAATGTGATAAAATAGGATTTGGAATATTTTTTTGGGGTGACGGGTCCCCTTTAAAGGGGTTGGTCACCTTTGAGGTATTTTTTAGTATGATGTAGAGTGATATTCTGAGAATTTGCAGTTGGTCTTCATTTTTCAGAATTTGTGGTTTTTGAGTTATTTAGCTTTTTATTCAGCAGCTCTCCGGTTTGCAGTTTCATCAGACTGTTTGCTAGGGTCCAAATTACCCTTGCAACCATGCACTGATTTGAATAAGAGACTGGATTATAAATAGGAGAGGACTGAATAGAAAGATGAGTAATAAAAAGTAGCAATAACAATACGTCAGTGACCCCCCATTTGAAAACTGGAGTCAGAAGGCCGCAAATAATTAAAACTATAAAAAAAAATAATAATTTAGACCAGTTGAAAAGTTGCTTAGAATTGGCCATTCTATAACATACAAAAAGTTACCTTAAAGGTGAACCACCCCTTTAAAGTTACCAGGAGTGGCTTTTAGTTGCCCCTGGTAACTTGTGCGGAGCTGCTGTCTGAGGTGAGTTTCTCAACTCTCCTTGTTGGTGTAGTGACCCTGTATATGCTCATGTTTCAGTATTTACATAATCTAAATGTACAGGTACATTTGCTCTAGACTAGGCTTCTATGTTGTTTGTGTGTTTGACAGGCTGCCTATAATATCTGTAAATATATTCGAGCAATGGCAGCTGCCTGTGGTTACTGTAAGTTCTCATAGACCTGGGAGGTGTTTCCATTGCGTTCATTTCGCAAAACCTTTTCAAGGTGCTTGGTGACCGGCTAAAATTCCATTACACATGAATATAAAACCTGACTGTGTTACTCAGCATGGATTTATTATACTTTCTGTCAACCCGGACTGCTTTCCAGGAAAGAAAATGTGCCAAGTAAATATACATTTTTTCTTTCTCTTACAGCGAAAAAATAAACAAAGGCATCGGCATCGAAAACATTCATTATTTAAATGATGGCTTATGGCACATGAAGACTTATAAATGACCTTTTGGATTCAATGTGGACTGCTTGATAATGTTTGTTTTTATTTGTGTATTTGAGTTGAAATCTCATTCTGTGCTGTAGCTCTGCTTAATAAAGCAAGTTCAACTAATGACACCTTTTGTATTTCTTCTGTCCAGAAATAAATGTAATTGCTTAAATCAAGAGCCTTCTGTCATTGCCTGGGGATGGTCTACCTTTCTTACAGGGCCATGTGCATCAGCTACTAACACTGCCATCAAAGTCTGGAGCCCCATACAAGTTATCTGTGGCCCCCGTTACCACAAACAATTAACTATAGGTCAATTTTGCGAAGGCAAATAGCCTTAATGGATGCTGAGTTGTTTTTTTTTTCCCCTTTAACTTCAACCACAGCTACTATGATACAGATTTACAAATCATTTTACTGAAAGCAGGGGTGTAGCTATAGAGGACACAGACCCTGCAACTGCTGGGGGCCCCATGAGACTGTGACTGATAAGCAGCTGCAATAAATGTTTATAGAGAGCTTTAGGGGCCCAATAATGCATAATTTGACTGCTAAAAAGTTAATGTAGGAAACACTCATATGATGCATGACATAGATCCCAATATAAGAAGCTTATTACTATAATCAGTTCAGATTAATGAATATTAATGAATGGCAGTCCGTTCATTGAGGGTCCGTGGCATTTGCCTTAAATTTTTTAATTAGTGGTCAGTGGAGTGCCCTGTCATTTTTTGATCTACCAGTAGCCAAATTATTCAAATTACTACTATCTATCTATCTATCTAGTAATGTAGCGCTATTTGTGAAATACTAATAAGATGTAGATAACAGTATTCATTAAGGAGTTCTATGAGCATATAAACGCATGACATTGTCAGCCAAGTGCTTGAAAACTAGTCATGGAATCCTGAGCTGATTTCTTTTTCTTCCGCAACACATTACACACAAATGCAAGTGTCGGATAATGCAATGTTGCAACTGTACAATGCATGCTTTAGTACAAAACAGTTTGGGTCCATGTAACATCTTAGAGCTGTCATGTTGTGGGACATAGATTCCTTCTTACCTTGTATGTGTCTATTGGAACTATTGAGGTCAATATATAGTGATTTTCCTGTTCCACTACTTTAGCGGCACGGTGAAATGGGCTACATAACTGCAGCAGTAGCAATCCCAAAAAAGTTTCCTCATAGCCTGTTCAAGCCATATGTAATATGTCAGTGAAAATAAAATTTATTATTTGGAAACCCGTTATCCAGTAAACTCTGAATTAGAGGAAAGCAATCTTCCATTTTAATCCAATAATTCAAAATTTTAAAATAGATTTGCTTTTTCTCTGGAATAATAAAAACACCTTATACTTGATCCCAACTAAGATATAATTAATCCTTATTGGAGTAAACAATCCCATTGGGTTTATTTGTTTAAATTATTCTTTAGTAGACTTACGTTATGGTGATGCAAATAACAAAGATCCCTTAGGCGGGGAAAACCCCAGGTCCCGAACATTCTGGATAAAATATACCATACTGTATTCATTCACACAGAGCCAAGGAATATAAACAAGACAACAGTGGGTATTAATATAAAATAGATTTTATTTCATATATACTTTTTACAGATTTTACTCCGATTTTAAAAAATTAAAATTTTTAATCTTTACAAGACATCTCATTAATTTCCTCATATCAACGCAAAATATCAATACTCCAAAAAGAATACCCTAATTCTTCATTCACCTATGAACTTACCACCCTCAAAAGTTGGTTCTGTTAAATGGGAGGTTTATGACATCAAAATAAAAGGTTCTTATCTGTTTCTGAAAATAAAGTGTCTGGTGGTGCTGTGCAATCTGCTGTTAAAGATGGTGGTTTCTATCATCTACATTTACACCACTGGAGAGAGTGAGTCATAATGCTGTGTGTGCCACAGAGCAGATGGATATTTTCAAAAGCACTGAAATTCCTAAAATTGCTTTCCCATCATTCAGCAGTCATGGTTGCCCGCAGGGAATTGCTTCTGAACACAATGGGAGGCAGGAGGGGTACTTTAGTAAGAAGGGGTTGGATGGTGTTTAGCAAGTAAAGGAATACAGGGTAATGGAAGATAGCTCATAGTGATGGGCGAATTTATTCGGCAGGCGCGAATTTGCGCGATTCGCCGCCAGCGAATACATTTTGCGAAACGCCCGCAAAATTTTTTTTGGAAAAAACGGACGCGGCATAAAAAACGGGCGCCGGCATAAAAAATTTCACGAATTTTTCGCCCATCACTACTCATTGTACAAGTTGATCCAGGCAGAGCAGCCATCAGGGGGGAGAGTTGTAGGGGGCCCCGAGGGTAAGGGGCCCCAGCCACGCCACACTTACTTGATTAGCCGGCCCCCCATCTTTCTGAGAGCTGCTGACTTTGTGAAGGCATGGACTTTTAAGGGGCCCTGGCCACCAATTTTCTTATAATATGTGGCGGGTAGGGATGTAGCGAACTGTTCGCCGGCGAACTAGTTCGCGCGAACTTCGACTGTTCGCGTCCGCCGAATGTTCGCGAACGTCGCGCGACGTTCGCCAATAGGCGTTCGCGTCAAAAATCTTTCGACCATTCGATTCCTTCGATCGCTAAAATCGAAGGATTTTCGTTCGAATCGAACGAACGAAGCCATTGGATTGAATGAAATCATTCGATCGAATGGCTTCGATCGTTCGATTCGAACGAAAATCGTTCGATCGAACGATTAAAATCCTTCGATCGTTCGAATCGAACGATTTTCAGATGTTCGAAGTTCGCGAACAGTTCGCGAACTGTTCGCATTTTTTGCCGGTGTTCGCGAACGGCGTTCGCGAACACATAAACGGCAGTTCGCTACATCCCTAGTGGCGGGGGGGCTGGCCACCAATTTTTTTCTCATGTGGGGTCCTCGCCACCAATATTTTTTAATGGGAGGGCCCTGGCCACAAATGTTTTTTTTTTATGGGGGGCCCTGATCACCAATATCTTTTTATTTTTTATTAACATGTGGGAACCCTAGCCACCAATATCTTTTTTATTTTTTTACTGTGGGGTGGGGAGGGCGGACCTGTAGGTGGGGCTTGCGGTGGGCGCAGCCCAGGGGGCCCAGGAAATGTTGTCTTATGGGGCCCTGTGATTTCTGATGGCGGTCCTGGATCCAGGTACTCTTGAGGCAAATTGGAGAGGCTTCAGATGGGTTTTTTGCCTTCTCTGGATTAACCAGCAGTTGGACAGGTTATCTATAGACTAAAAAAGGTTGAACTTGATAGACTTGCGTCTTTTTTCAACCTAACTTACTGTTACAATTTTAGGCAATGAAAAAAGGGATAGAAAAAAAATTGCCATAGGCTATAGAGCTGTGATTCTAGCTATCTTTATACAGTAACAGAGCAGTCAGACTACAATGGTCAACGATCCTACCTGGAAGCATTCACCTAGTAGGTGGATTGAAATCAGAAAGATTTAAGGTGGCCATAGACCTAACAATTAAGAGCTTTCTTGGAAAGATCATTCGTTTCAATACACACATGTAGCGCTGAATCGTCAGATATACAGGTAAAAACAATAGAATTCTACGATTCGGCACTAACAATGGACAATGCTTGAGTGCCTTCAAAGGCACCCGATCAGAATTTTCCGTCCAGCCCGATCAACGAGCCGACTGAAATCCAAGTTTACTGCCGATATTGGTTGGCTGTTTTCCCACCATACACGCTCCGAATATCGTGCAAAAATTTGTTTTGTACGATATAATCTGTGCGTCTATGGCCACCTTTACAGGACAAAGATATGTACTCCATGTGTACCATGGGTTATCTCATGAAAACTGCCTACATTTAGGGGGGTTATTTACTAAAATTCGGAAATGTCTCATTTTCTTAACAGCACTGCGACCAAACTCCCGTGCAAATTTTTACCGTATTTATCAATAAATTTACTCGAAAAAAAAATCTGGTGCAGGAAAAGATAAAATTGTGAAAAAATTGATTTGTGCAATTTTTTCTGATTTGACACCAGAAAAACTATTTTGATCAGTAAATAACCCCCTTAGTATCAAAACCAGCACAACACTAGTTAAGGACATACTGTATAGCAAACAGGAACTTCTGAGAATGAATGCTTCATTGTCATATGGTTATAGTAATGCTGATTTTCCCATTTTTTTATGGCTTCAGTGATAATGGCAATTTTTAGTTATTAAAGGAACAGTTCAGTGTAAAAATAAAAACTGGGTAAATAGATAGGAAGTGCAGAATAAAAAATGTTTCTAATATATTTATCCAAAAATATAATCTATAAAGGCTGGAGTGAGCAGATGTCTAACATAACAGAATACAACTTCCTGTTTGTTAAATTTCCCGTTTGCCAATCCCCTCTACTCCAGTCCTGAAGAAGAAAATTTGCACAAATAAAAGGGAGGGGACGACGGTGACAACCGTCAGTGGGTCTAGGGGTGCCCACTATGTAAATCCGGCCCTGGAAACCAAGAGAGCTGCAAAGCAGGAAGTAGTGTTATGGCTATTATGTTAGACATTCAGTCACTCCAGACTTTATACATTACATTTTTGGCTAACTAACTATATTAGAAACATTTTTTATTTTGTGCAGCCTAAGTTTTTATTTTCACACTGAACAATTCCTGTTAATCCTTAACACCTACTGTATAAACTGCCACCGTTGCAGTCTGGCAGTCTAGCCCACTGCCTACACTGAATTTCATGGGATTTGAATCAAGACTGAAACAGCTGGTGTTAAACCAGTTGCCCAAACGTACTAAAAGTTAATTTAAAGGCGAACAACCCCTTAAAGGAGAACTATCCATCCCAAAAAGAAAATCCCATCCAGTAGACTCCATTGGCCCCCTCCCTGCATAGCCCACTACTTAATGGGGTATATTTAGAGTGAAGTTAGTGATTACCACAGTCCACTAGAGTGAAATTCCGCCACTCTCCGTTAATTTCTATGGGATTTTTAAAGGCGTATTTATCAAAGGACAAGCTTTGACTTTCACCCATTGATAAATACTCTTTTAAAAATCCCATAGAAATGAATGGAGAGGGGCGGAATTTCACTCTAATGGACTATGGTGATCTCTAACTTCACCCTTTGATAAATATGCCCCAAAGTGTTGCATTGACCTCTGCATGCAGAGTAACGGTCTTCGGGGGTGAGTGACATGGCGATCAGCCATGTCATTCACTTCAATGTCCTGTCTGGATTTTCAAATTTGGAAATCCGAACAGGAACTTTTCACCTGGGCAGCTCTTCCTAAAACCAGGCTGTCCAGGTGAAATCCAGACAGGTGCCAACCCTAGTTACCAGGCAACAAGCTTTGACCTTTATAGTTTAGAACCACAATAGAAATTCATCTGAATCCCTCCAAATAAAAATACCATGGGGAGTTTTTTCAATATTCACGGTCACCAATTCTAAGTGAGGAGGGAATTAGCTCTGAATGTTGAAGTAATACACCAATACACTGAAAAGGCTAGAACATAAAATGATAATGTGAAAATTTGGCAATGACGCTGGGTTACCTTAGGGACATTTCTGACAGCTGTTACCCTGAATACAAGGATGCTGGGACTTCAACTGTAACCTGAAAGTTGGTGTTTTTGGGTCATACCCTAGTCTGAAAGGCAGCACCCACTAAAATGTTAAGCATATTTAGCCTCCCACAGGGAGTAGCCCCAAACAAAAATCCTAAAAGAGCTCAATTTACATAAAAAAAACAAATGCACAGCCATCTTCCACAGTTATAAAAAATAGACTTTGAGTGCAAAAGTTGTCAGTGTCTAAAATTTGTGTACAATCTCATTCCGAGCCAACAAGTAATTCACCACAGCGGCCAGGTGGAATTGACTTCTCTCTTGTGTGCAAACAAAATGCACCGGTTGCAAAAGTCACAAAACACTTTGATCAGGTTGTGACTCCAAACATTTTTTTTCGATTAAATAATCTTGACCAAAACAAAAAACAGAAAAGAAAACCACAAATCCTTCTACTGCAATTGTGATATTGGTACAATCACCTTTTTTTTTTGTACAAAAATCTCAGTGAGAATTGGTGACAGCCATGATTCCCAAATATTAGTCATTGTCTGAATCAGGTTTGGGATGGAAAACAAGAGCATCATTAAAACTGTGTCCGTATGCTCTCAGTCTGTATACACCATACATCATGACATGCATGACATTGGGTGATATACCACTGAATGTGATTGCCATGTCTGAGCAGCATCCTTCCACCACTTTTTGGGGATTGTTGGCCATGGCTTCTTGAATGAGCGCTCCAACAGATTTTGTGTTGAACACATCTTTACCTTCGGAGTCTTCTGCATTTTCTGCCAAGACTCCCTTGTATTTGAGACACATTGCCAGCTGCTTGTCCTCAGACATTTTAAATATTAAGCCGCCTTGCTCTGGGCACTTCTCCGGCTCCTTGAAAATGGAGGAAAGGCGATTCAGTGACTCAATGCTTAATACAATGCCACCAGTGATGTCAACATAGTCCAAGTCTCCGGATTTCAAAGTGTGGCCTATGTAAAAAGGCTGAGAAGGATCCTTTTGAAGTAGGAAATATTTAAGGTTTTCAATCACTGCAAAGGTGGAAGGTGTGCATATAAAGAACCAGTTGTACTCGTTCTTGTTGTTCTCATAGGCCTTCTCAATGGCTTTTCGCATCATCACCCACATGTCATTGGTGTCGACAGAGATGGAGTCAAACACTTTCATTTGTTCTGAACTATAATAGTCAACTTTATCACAGTGTTTGCTCCAGGTTTCACGAACTGCGGCCCAGTGACTTAAGTCTTTAGGCCTGACAAGGATTATACAATACACTCGCATGCTCTGGCTAAGTTCCATGCGTTCAGCTTCCGAGAGCCTCTTAACTTGCTCCTTATCTGGTGCCTGAATGTGATGATGCTCATGGGAGATGCCATGTTCTTGTCCAACTTTAATATGTCCAAGAAGTGTGATGACTACACAGAAGCCTCCTCCTATCAACATGCCCCGCATAAACGAACCTCCCTCTGATATCATGTTTCCTAAAACACCAAAAAAAAAAAAGAGAACAACACAAGATGACATGAAAGTGAAAATACAAGGCAAAGTACATTATTGTGAAGATCATCATAAAGAAGATCTTAAAGGGGTTGTTCAGGGGTAGTGTAGTTTCATTTCTACCTCCTATAGCAGCTCTGGGAGGGAGGGGGGAGTTGGTAACCAAATCTGTAAACTGTTCTAAATTGAGACATTTTTTTTATCTTTAGCCCTGCTGAGCAGAATCCCTGAGTTTCATTAAATGCAGCTTTTAGAATTGATACAATAGTTAATATTCCAAAGATACTCCTGATGTATCAACTCATGTAGCCACTAAATGTAGCAAATTGTAACAGTTCAGATGCTCCTGGATCAGTGAGCAGCCAGACAGAAACACCAGAGACACAAACATTAAACTTTAAACATCAATTTTGGAACAACAGTAAAAAATAAAAGATGGAAAGCAATTGGAAAAAAAGTATTTATTTCTGGTGAACAATCTGAAAAAACTAAACTGAAAAAAGTATTTGGAAGGTGAACAACCCCTTTATGAAGTTTTCCCAAATATAAAAAAAAAAAAATCAGCAAACCAAACAGCCACAGTTCAAAATACATGTAGGTATGAGCATATACACTATACATAAGAATTGTTCTGTCTTTCTCTAGTTCACATTTAAAGTGCCTCTAAAAGAAACTTTCATTTAATTTTTTGCATCTAAAATTGATTTTACAGTATGGCTGAGGTATTTCCCACTGGCAGTGTTGCATCTGCAAATTTAGTGCTCATAGATTATATAAAGGATGATTCAGCTAATGCAGGCAGTATGGCAGCTGTCATATGTATTAATTATGTAAATGATCTATACATATGTATAGATGTTAAAGAATAATGATAAGCATGCTAATAGCAATTTAGTATTTTAAGGATCAGAAAATGCATACACATACAGGTATGGGACCTGTTATAAAGAATACACCGGACCTGGGGTTTTCCGGATAAGGGATCTTTCTGTATTTTGGATCTTCATACCTTATCATGTAAATAAACCCAATAGGCTGGTTTTGCTTCCAATAAGGATTAATGATATCTTAGTTTGGAGCAAGTACAAGGTACTATTTGATTATTACAGAGAAAAAGGAAATCATTTGTATTATTTAGCTAAAATGCAGTCTATGGGAGATGGACTTTCCATAATTCATAGCTTTCTGGATAACATATACTATATATATATATATATATATATATATATATATATATATATATATATATATATATATATATATATATATATATATATATAGGCACATATGACCATGCAGAACCATAGATATCACATAACTTTAGGTCAAACGTCAAAGGAAACATTTTTCTCTCACACAAACATGCAAATTAAGGTTTTGTTTGGGATTTGGCCAAATCCTGTGTGGATGATTTGGGATTCGGACGAATCCCTAAAATAAGGACCAGGTGTATCCCAAGTTAAATGTCATATTTCAACAGTTCCACCCATTTAAAACCCTGCTGATGAAGCAATGGTTGTCAGTTGCCTGGCACATTAAAAGGATTAGTATCTTCATTTTAATACGTGCAAGCTTGTTTACCTTGACTGCACCTTTTAAACATGCCCATGAATAATCCAGCTAATCCTACTGCATCCTACTGAAACCAAGAGCCTGTTTGCCTTTCCTATAGACAAGTTGTAGTTGGTTCCGTTTTTTTTACTCATATTATTGTACTATAGTTCTTCATGGCTAGAAGCCTGCAAAAATGCTAAGCTATACAATGGCCAGACTTAAAATATTTTAAGAACTGAACTGTAACTCTAGTAAAGAAAAGACACTTTTAGTTACAAAGTTTGTACAAAGCATGTACAAAGTATGTGTAAGATGATGACCCCAGTCAAGGCAGTGTCCAAGCGTCAGTCCTAACTAAGTGAAAAAAGAGAAAGTGTTATCTTTGGGGGGAGAAAGACCATACCTGCTTTTCTCTTTATTTAGCATTTGCAACTAAAAAAGTGTTTTTCATACTAGAGTTACAGTTCAGTTTGCAAAATAGTTTTTCCTAGGGGGCTATATATTGCAGTGCTGGGGTTAATTTCTGTAGTAGTCTGTATATCAAGCTTGACCCATGTGCACCCAATAAAAATGGATGAGCGGCATCTCACTTTGTTTTTGAAATATTTTAACCACAAACTCCCTTCAATTCTGTCTCCACAGCAGTTCACTTTTATATGGCAATTCTAAAGTATTGTGTCCCCCTCCATCTGAGTTACAAAATGTTCAAATGACAAAACGCTTGAATTGCCCTGTTAACCTAGGAAATGGTTGGTGTTGGTCAGCATCATCCTCCTAGCCATCCATCTCTCTCCCTAAAACCTCCTCAGTCGCTTCTGTGACAGATCATTCACAAACCTCTGGTTTTCAATATATTCAAACCTTCACCACATTATAATCAAAGCTTTAATCTATCTATTCACTCTTTCTTTCTTGGCTCGATTCTTCCCCTCTAAATTGTCTAGCTGAATGCTGATACTTTTCTGAATATTTTTCTTTATGAGGCTTATTTTCTTTCTTTCCTATACTTTATCAATTCAGAAATGCCCTCAAACCCATCTCATATCTCAGCATGTGTTTTTGTTGTATGTAAGCCGTCTCAGACGGTTTTTCCTGTTGTAGTTAAAGGGGCGGTTCACCTTTAAAGTAACTTTTAGTTTGTTATAGAATGACCGATTCTAAGCAACTTTTCAATGACATACTAAATGATTTATTTTTTATAGTTTTATAGTTATTTGCCTTTTCTTCTGACTCTTTGCAGATTTCAAATGAGCGTCGATGACCCCTTCTAAAAAAACAAATGCTCTGTAAGGCTAAAAATGTATTGTTATTGCTAATTTTTAATACTCTATTCAGGCCTCTCTTATTAATATTCCAGACCCTTAATCAAATCAATACATGGTTCCTAGGGTAATTTGGACCCTAGCTATCAGATTGTTTAAAATGCAATTGAAGAGCTGCTGAATAAAGAGCTAAATAACTCAGAAAACACAAATAATTAAAACCAACTATAAAATGTCTCAATAAATCAATCTCTACATCATACTAAAAGTTATCTCAAAGGTGAACAGCCCCTTTAAGAAAATACCTGAAAACAAAAACTTTTTCAACTGCTAGTTTTTCCAAGTAAGGAGCAACACTGTGGCAGGTAATAAATGCCTGTTTTCTAAATCACAACTGAATATAAGCCACGGTGGTGACCTAAGCAAAAATCATTATATTATTATTATTAATTATTAACATGTATTTATATAGCGCCAACATATTGTGTAGCACTGTAGATGGCTGCCTGCAAAGCTTTTACAAACAGCAGTCTCCTGTAATCTATCAATTTATAAAACTGGGGAGAGTGTGAATATTGAAAATCAGACATTCTAAATTCATACATTATCCTTGAATGAAACACTGCAAATCTCATAAGCAACAAATCATGTTTGTCCAGCCAGAGGATGCCAACCATCCCTTACAACTGGATATCCCAGCTGGATTGCACCAATAATAATTCCCAGAAGGGGAGTGCAGCCCATGGGAAACACTACTGATAAATGGCTTGAAGTTATTAAGTTTAGTTACATGTGTACTTTGAAAATGAAAACAAACATTTTAGCTTTAAATTAGTTATTTTTGTTGCTGTGCTGCTAGTGGTGCATTTGGATAAAGAACAGATGTGATGATGTACATACTGCAGTTTCTGTCAGTGGTATAACTAGAAATTACTGGGACCAAATGAGGGACTGCAGGTTGAGCTTTCAAAAGAGGGACTGTCCCTCAGAAAAGGGGACAGTTGGGAGGTATGCACATGAGATGTCAGTTCTGTACTCACTTTGAGAATAAGAGTATTTTTAATTCATAAAAAATCTGCTTATGAGTCAGAGCCCCAGTGCCACCCACTTTAACCCCTGAACCCCCCCCCATCAATTGAAGGGTCTGCCTCTTCTTTAGACTAGAGGCTCGCTGCCCACTAACATGATTTCAGTGAGGCAGAGGATAGCACTAGGCACTAGCCTTACACAATCGTTCATTCCATAAACATCTGTGAAACGCTTCCAGTTACAGTAAGTCTGAGGTCGCACTTCTGGTACAAAATAATGATCCAGTGGGTAAAATGAAGAAGCTACATGCCAGAGACTATGTCCGTGTCACACTTACCTAGCTCTATCAAGATTCCAACCCGCAACACAGTAACCCTGCTCTCACGCCAGCATAAACACTGCCGGATCTGAAGCTTCCGGCTTCCTGCTACTGATGACGTGTATGCTGCTGTCAAAGCGAATGTGTCGTCGTGGCAACCAGCAGGGCAATGCCGGCGCACCAGCCCCATCCCATGCGCAAACGAGGACGTGCGGGCGCAAACGGGGGGAACCCTGCGTCAGCACCTGCGTAACCTTTTTCAATGGCAAACTAGGAATATGCTGCCCTAGGCACGTGCCTCTGCTGCCTAACCCTATTTCCGGCCCTGGCAACCCGACCAATCACCAGGCCATGTTGTGCCTACCCCCCACTTGGCTGTGTGTAAGACAGGGCACGTGTGCGCAGATTTGCTCAGACTGGGAATGGATGCTCTGTGTGGGCCAGCACCTGTTTAACCTTTTTCAGAGGCCGACTAGGCTGCTTATGAGGTACATGCCTGCCACCCCTCAAGCTTTGCCCCTAGGCACGTGCCTCTTTTCCCTACCCCTAGTTCCGGCCCTGGTCCCAGCATAATCACATAATGTATATTTTGTAGTGTCCTGTCCAGTGGAGTAACAAAATGTCACGAAGCCCCACAGCAAATTTAATTTAGGGCCCTAAAATATTGATAAGTTGAACTTTTCTACCAAAACAAGTTAAAATTGCTCATTGTTTAGGACCTCACTGGGCCCGTGCACCGCAGGGTCTGCTTCCGCTGTAGTTACACCGCTGGTCTTGTCTGCACAACGGAATAGCGCTTCCATGTCAGAGTGTGTCTAGTGATTTTGCTTTAAGGCCATTCGATCCAGGAATGGGAAAAAGGAGGTGGAGATCCCAATTGAATGCATATATTTTTGACTGGATGGTATTTTACCAGGCTAGCTGGTAAATTTATAACACCCTTAAGTTGAGCCCCTGGCTCCCTCTGATCCACCCAAACCTTACCTTTATTCTTCCCTGATTTGCTCCATTGCCACCCTCCATCAATTCATGTGCCAGTGCATGAATTGATTGCTCCCACCCCCTTTCGAGCCCACCCAGCCAGTGAAAACACTTTAGAAAGGTGGCAACCTAATTGTAGGCGCTCCGCCAATGAGGCGAGCTGAGGCGGCAACGCCAGAGAGGATTCCAGGGGCGGCAAAAAGCCGCTCCTGCACCTTTAAGAGCTGAGGTTTTTAAACCGGAAATTCGGCTGTACTATTGCTAGAGAGCGCAATTGCGCTCGCCGCACTAATGTTCCTGCCTCCCTTTCCGACAGGTAAGCCGGCGAGGGGGGGGGGCGGCTCCTTCATCGACAGGATCTGCGCTGAACCTAATGTGTTGATTTGTTTGTAAATTATGTAACTTACGTGCACTGTAGCAGAACATTTTTGCGCTTTAAAAATGTTGTACTAATAATAATGAATTCTGCTAGTGTGATCTGTACCTTCTAGTAGATTAAAGGCCAAGACAACATAAAGAGCAGAGTATATAGACATAAGATTCTATGCATATGTGCATATTCAATGAAGTATAACAGAATAATTGGAACATTAACAGTAGTTAAAACAATAGAAAAAAAGTAAAAAATATTGCAGTATTGGTGGTAACCCATTAGGATGGAATTAAAGCAAAGTTCTTGAAAGTACTGAAATATTGGGGTATCAAGTACTGAAATATTGGGGCAGCAGTTCTATTCACTATTGTGTTGTATCTGTGAATACAATATTACCCTAGAAAAATAAATAAATCTTGCACACTGAGTCCTATCGTTGGTGGTCGCAAGGTGGTATTGCAATTGAGTCTTAAAGTGTACAATATATACAGTAGTATACATATATCATAATCACATAATATACAAACTTGTAAAAATGTTTACAGTACTACTGTACTACTGCCCAGGGAGAACTCTTTAAAAATGTCACTAGCTTGTATTCCTGAGATCAGTAGCAGAATCTCAGGAATACAAGCTAGTGACATTTTAAAGAGGAAGCTGTCTGATACTCAACTGTGGAAAGTTAACAGTAGTTAAAACGAAATCAAAAGTAAAAAATATTGCAGGATTGGTGGTAACCCATTAGGATGGAAATAAAGCAAAGTTCTTGAAAGTACTGAAATATTGGGGTATCAAGTATTGAAATATTGGTGCAGCAGTTCTATTCACTATTGTGTTGTATCTGTGAATACAATATTACACTAGAAAAGTAAATAAATCTTGCACACTGAGAAAATATGTCCTATCGTTGGTGGCCGCAAGGTGGTATTGCAATTGAGTCTTAAAGTGTACAGTATATACAGTAGTATACATATATCATAATCACATAATATACAAACTTGTAAAAATGTTCACAGTACTACTGTACTACTGCCCAGGGAGAACTCTTTAAAAATGTCACTAGCTTGTATTCCTGAGATCAGTAGCAGAATCTCAGGAATACAAGCTAGTGACATTTTAAAGAGGAAGCTGTCTGATACTCAACTGTGGTATCTTTCAACTACTAGGTATCTGGAAATTTGACCTGTGGTTTTTCCATCCCTGAATTTGAACCTTCAGAGAAAATGTTGCCTCTAAGTCCTTCTCACTATGTGCTGCAAAAAATTATTTTGTTCTCAAATTTTAAACTTGTGTGTGCAGATTTTAAAAACTCTGTTCTTAGGTCAGAATTGATGCAAAAAAAATCTCTGTGCATATTACAATTTGTTGTGTGCGCTGGCCTCCAAATTTGTGCGTGCACGAGTACATACCTTAGAGCAGGGCTGCCATCAGGGGGTATATCTTTCCCGGGCATACAGGGGGGCCTGGTTGTGCTGCATTTTTCAGATTAGCCGGGCCCTCCTTGACACCGCCAGCGATGAAGTACAGAAGAACTGAAGATCCGATGTCCCGAAGACCTGAAGCCGCAAATGGAGCCGAAGCTGTGAAAAGACCCCAAGACACGAACAGAGCCGAAGCCGCAAAAAGACCCGAAGTGCTGAAAACCCAAAGCTGCGAATGGAGCCGAAGTTGAAGCCCTAAAGCTGCCAAAAGACCCATAGCCAAGAAAGGAGCCAAAGCTGAAGCCGCAAAAAGACCCAAAGCCATTAAGGAGCCTATGGTAAGTTCCACTAAACACCAATGTGTTTTTTTTTATTAAACCCCTGGCCACCAATGCATTGTTTTAACACTAGGCCCCTGGCCACCAATATCTTTTTTTTAAATATTCTATGGGGCACATGACCACCAATGTTTCATTTTAACTTGTAAGGGGGGTGGGGCCATGGCCAACAATGTTTTTTAAAAACTTTTATGGGGGGCCCTGGCATCAATGTTTTTTTTTTAATTAATAGACGGGGATCTGGCCTCCCATGATTTTTTTTTAACTTGTAGGGGGGCCTAACCACCAATGTTTTTTTAAAAAAACCTGGCCACCAATTTTTTTAACAAATAATGGGGTCCTGACCACCAATGGCTTTTTATAACTTGTTTGTGGGGGGGGATTACTGTTTTTAGTGCTGTGTGGCCTTTTTACTGTGGTGTGGGCAGGGGCGATTTTGGGGCTGCCAACGTTTTGCCACCCCTTGTAACCAGCCGCTTGCTGCCGCCTGAGGCAGCGCATGTGTGGTGTGTCCCCTTATAGGACCAGTAACAGCAAAAAAAAATTTAAAAATTCGTTAGTATACTACAGAAAAAGAAGGTGATCGGCGATCCATCGTGCATCACTCCATTTCTCCTTCCTGCCTTCCTTATAGGAGATAGCCAGGGAGAAAAAATCGAGAGTCGCATAATGGATCGTTGCCCTGTCATGTTTCTGAAGAGGAGCGCAAGAGGGGTTTCAGTAAGTTATTTCTTAATAAAGACTTAGTGATTTTAAAGTTTAATATGTGTTGGCGTCTTTTTTTTCGTAGCATACTAACACATTTTTTTTTTTAGAAAATTTTGCTGTTACTGGTCCTTTAAAGGAAAATTATTTTGCTGCCCGCATTCTCAATTGGAGCGATTTTATAGGGTAGCGACTAGTTCCTATCCCTGGAAAGGACCGTCCCTCTAGTGGATAGGAAATAGATGATTCATTTGGCAGTGAGCTAGTTTCTATCCCTAGAAAGGACCTAATGCCTCTAGTGGTGAGGTACCAGGAAAGTATAGGAATTAGTCCAGTCTATAATGACAAAGCTAAATGCCATCCAGTACAAGGACCTTCAAAGTAAGGTCCCAAATAAGGATCGACTCTAGTCTGTTCTAATAGAGCTACTGTAGCTATTTCTCATCCTTATAAAGGCCCTCACAATATATTAACGTTATGGTATGTTAAATAGAAAACTATTTGCAACTCATTAAAGGACATATATCTGCCATTTTTAGAGATAGTACTTAGTTATTCATATATAAGATGTGTGAAATCCATCATCTGTGTTAGACTGTTTTACTGCTATTTCATATGAGGTCCAGTAAAGGTATAGAAACTAGTCAGTTCATACAAGCTAATTCCCATCCTGTCTATGGACCTTCTATAACAGTACAGGGACCATCTGTATTAGGCAAATACCTGACAGGTCCAGTAAAGGGATAAAAAATAGTTAGTTCATATAAGAACAAGCTAATTCCTATACTGTTTAAGAACCTTCTCTAACAGTACAAGGACCATCTGTATTAGGCAATTACCTGACACTAGGTCCAGTAAAGGGATAGAAACTAGTCAGCTCATATGTGAACAAGCGAAAACCCATCCTGTCTAAGGACCTTCTCTAACATTACAGGGGGGCCATCTGTATTAGGCAAAAACCCGACAGGTCCAGTAAAGGGATAGAAACTAGCAATAATGTAACTAGAGTCTTCCGGGCCAGGGCGCAGAATGTGCACCTGGGCCCCTCCCCCACCCCTTTAGATGCGCGGATTACTTACCACCGCGATTTTTGGTGGGACTACCGCACTGCAGCGAGATCTCCAGCGGGCCATGAGGAGGAGTGGTCCCTGGTGCAATTGCACCCCTGCTCCCCCGGTAGTTATGCCACTGGAAACTAGACAGTTCATATAAGAACAAGCTAATTCCTATCCTGTCTAAGGACCTTCTCTAACAGTACAGGGACCATCTGTATTAGGCAAATACCTGACAGGTCCAGTAAAGGGGTAGAAACTAGTCAGTTCATATAAGAACAAGCTAATTCCTATACTGTCTAAGGACCTTTTCTAACGGTACAGGAACCATCTGTATTAGGCAATTACCTGACAGGTCCAGTAAAGGGATAGAAACTAGTCAGTTCATATAAGAACAGGCTAATTCCTATCCTATCTAAAGACCTTCTCTAACAGTACAAGGACCATCTGTATTAGGCAATTACCTGACAGGTCCAGTAAAGGGATATAAACTAGTCAGCTCATATAAGAACAAGCTAATTCCTATACCATCTAAGGACCTTCTCTAACAGTACAAGAACCATCTGTAATGGGAAATTACCTGACAGGTCCAGTAAAGGGATAGAAACTAGTCAGTTCATATAAGAACAAGCTAATTCCTATCCTGTCTAAGGACCTTCTCTAACAGGACAGAAACCATCTGTATTAGGCAAATACCTGACAGGTCCAGTAAAGGGATAGAAACTAGTCAGTTCATATAAGAACAAGCTAATACCTATCCTGTCTGAGGACCTTCTCTAACAGTACAGGACCATCTGTTTTGGGTAAATACTTGACAGGTCCAGTAAAGTGATAGAAACTAGTCAGTTCATATAAGAACAAACTAATTTCTATCCTCTCTAAGGACCTTCTCTAACAGTACAAGGACCATCTGTATTAGGCAATTACCTGACAGGTCCAGTAAAGGGATAGAAACTAGTCAGTTCATATAAGAACAAGCTAATTCCTATCCTGTCTAAGGACCTTCTCTAACAGTACAGAAACCATCTGTATTAGGCAAATACCTGACAGGTCCAGTAAAGGGATAGAAACTAGTCAGTTCATATAAGAACAAGCTAATTTCTATCCTGTCTAAGGACCTTTTCTAACAGTACAGGAACCATTCGTATTAGGCAAATACCTGACAGGTCAAGTAAAGGGATAGAAACTATCGTAATTCTAGGTAATTCCTATCCTGTCTAAGGACCTTCTCTAACAGAGCCATTGACATACATCATAGGACTGCTCCTAGGTACCAGGCTTTAGCAGTCTACTAAAAATATCTAATCCCAGGTTCCCTCTGCCCAGTTATGAGTATGACCTAAGTTTATTGGTCCATACAAAATCCTTGAAATTCTAAGTCTGTCAAGTTTTGTTTAGAGCTGTTAATGGATGAATACTGTGATTCACATTTCTATAAGTTGCTCCAAGACACCAACTATAGGGTCCAGAGGAAGCCCTTTGGGGGTAAAATAACATCCTGCCTATCAGACTGGCAATCTGTGGGTTCTGGCAAATGTCAGAGGGGCTGCTATAGGGTGCCATAGAAAGTCAGTATTTAGTGGGCTGTTTGGGCCTCTATGTGGGCTGATTGGGCCTCTGTGTTCCGGAAATGCCAGGGCCTATTTTAATTCTCAGTCCGGACCTGCTGCCTATGATCTGGTGTTTTTATGTTGTTTCCATAAACGCTACTCTAAATGAGCAGACAGCTATGGTACTGGTTCACTTATATTGCTATCCCTGAATTTGCAAGTAGGTATGGCCTGTTTCCCCTGTACCTTACCTGGCCAAAGGTGATCAGCGGAAGCCATTAGTCTGTATTTAATTTTTACATGATTTTCTAATAGACTTAAGGTATGAAGATCCAAATTACAGAAAGATCCATTATCTGGAAAAACCCAGGTCCCGAGCATTCTGGATATCAGGTCCCATACCTGTACTATCAACTAAGGCTGACTTTGACAAGTTTGTAACATTGTGCAGGGTCTATTTCAAGCCAAGTAGGTAAAGTTACCTTTAAACTTCTAAAAATTAACTGAAAAAGGTAATTTTATTGGACTAGTCCCTGGATCAACTTGTACTATGAGCTATCTTCCATAACCCTGTATTCGCTCAATTGCTAAAAATCCATCCAACCCCTTCTTAAAGCTATCTTTTTTTTTTAACAATTCTTTTATTTGCACAACTATCAATTGTACAA